>NW_028145541.1:837500-1097500 GCF_977016875.1 Pavona decussata | reverse complement strand
CGCTTAAACATTGTAACAAATCACCCTTGAGTAACCAATAGTGGGTGAGGTGCATGCCTGTGAATGAACTAAGTGAATTAACAAATACTTTTGTTTTCTGTTCTAAGATGCTCATTTAAGCCAGCTTAAGGGAAGACTGGGGTTCTGTCCAATTTGTTCCTGTAGTTCTATTCACCCAATTTAAGGCGCTACTTAAGACACACCTTTTTACTATGGCATTCGCTCCTGATTGATTTTTTGATTTTTCTTTTTTAAGTAGTTTTATATACATTTTTTTTTTATTTTTTTTTATTTTTACATTTTACATTTTATTATATATTTTAACTTTTAATCATAACTTATTATAACCGAAGTAATACTCCTATTTTTAAAATACATATTGTGCTTTTGTAATTATTGTAATGCGCATTTGATCATCTTGTCATGGAAAATGCGCAATATAAGCGAATAAATTATTATTAAATTATTATTCCCTGCAGAACCAGTTCTGGCCCTCACAGGAACTGCCACAAGAGCCACCAAGGGTGGTATAATAGATTCCCTGGGGCTCTCTGATCCAGTTATTGTTGAATCAAACCCAAACGGGGCAAACCTATATTATGCGTATCATGTTCGCCCCAATAGAGGAGATGGGAAACTTGAATCAATTTTACAACCCATTGTTGTTGAACTGAAAGCTAAAAATAATCAAATGCCACTTATCTTAATTTATGGGAATCTGGTAACTGGTGCTGAATGTTTCCTTTTCTTCACCAACAGTATGGGTAATTAAAAAGATCAGTACTACCCTTCTACTGCACTGCCTTTAGCAAAAAAAAAAAAAAACCAGGCTTTTCAGCCAGTACCATGCACAGTACCCTGAGCATGAACAAAATCTCATTGTTGAAGAATTAGTGAAGGAAACATGTATCCACCGCATACTTTTTGTGACATTGCATTCAACCTTAAGATCGACTGTAACAACATCAGAGGAGTAATCCACATTGGAGTCCCCCACACAATGGAGAATTACTGCCAGGAAGGTAGGCCGGGCTGGAAGAGATGGTCTCTCAGCCAGGGCAGATATCTTTTACAACTCCTACTGAACTAATATCCCCAAATCAGAAAAAACATGTCTGATGAAATGAGGAACTTTGTGCAATAACAACAGTGCAAAGGGAAAATGATTCTCAGCAATTTTGACCATGATGTCCTCAACAATCATGATCCTGCCCATGTGCGTGACTTTCACAGTCGTCAGGGCAGGTGTAATGACTGTGAGTTTGCACAAGCACTTGCAGACATAGTCGTTGACATTCCCCAGGAGCAACCAAGTGCTCTTCATCTTCTCCAGGATCAATCAGGTGAAGAGCTGAAGGAAACTATCTTTGATGCTGAAGTCAAGACCCAAATCAAAATGTACCTTATTCAATACCGAGTCAACCTACAACGACAACTAGGCAGGAGTACTGTGGGAAGTGTGGGTCTTTCAAGTGGATTTTCTTTTTAATTGATTGATTTAGTCCTACAACACTTAACTAACACAATTAACTTCTGTTGAAAAGGTGCAAACCATCTTACCTGTCTATAGCAATGAGATTGCTACAGATATTTTCTGTATTATTCAGAAGAATACCTCGGGCAACCTTGAATAATTATGGTAGAAATGATTGACCATGAAATTCTAATTTTAAGGCCTGACCCTTAGGCTTATATTTGTAGGACTTTATTGTGCACAGCCAGAGGGTTTGGGGGGGGGGGGGGAGGGGGGGGTTAAGATATGTAGCTATCTCTGACAGTCCTTGGTTGTGCTTGGCAGATTAAAAGAATGATATTGTGATATTTTTTGAGAGGGGGCTTGTAATTCAAATTTTATAGACAATTGCAGGAGCCCATTACCCTGACAATTATGAACTTGTCTGAGGATGTTTGGGTTCCATTTTAACATGCAATCTTCAGCAAAACCAGTGCAGACAAACATACATGAATGCATAGCACCTTTTGTTTAGCATGCACCCCTTTCCCCACTTGTCAATGCTGACTTAGAGGTTTAATGTAAATGTTATAGTCTAAAACTGGAAATGATTAGAAACTAGTTTGATTTCTTTTTTTCTTTGTTTTTTTTTTTTGTCAAATATTATCATAAAATGACATAAAGGAAAACAAAATACAAGAATTTTGAGCCATTTCATTCAGGTACCTCAAAGGAAACAATATAATTATTTTTATTAACCATTCAAAATAAGTATCGCTATGTGGACAGTCCATCAAAATCCTTGTCTCAAACAACTATATAAACAGTGCATAGTTAGGTGGTGGGTTCTCTGTACACATCACTGCTTCATATACTAGGAATGATAACAAATCTTGCATCCAAACAAAGCTTGAACAGATAGAATTGCAGCCTGTTAAACCAATTTTTGTGTAATACCATGCATTAAGCAACATTTAACTATATATGAGCACTGACAACAAGGATAATATAATTATTCCGTTGCTGATCAAGCACGGTCTTACCCATCAGAAAGTTGACATTATCAAAGTCCTTAATGTCGGTTACAATTGGCTGTAAATCATCAAGTTGGCTAATTGGAACTCTCTCAAATGTGACAAACTGAGCGATCTAATGCATTTCAGAGTTGCGATGGTTGCGAAGAATTATGTTGGCCAGAATTCTGAAATCGAAGTTCTCAAATACAACCTTCGTCTCTTGGCCAGACTTTTGTCTTAATTATCGAGGACAGATTTAATTTTCATTCGGCCTGCTCAACCTGATCGCGTTTACCTGGCTTGGCTTCCCGTTGCTCTGCTAGAAATTTCTACAAATTCTCCGGAGAAACGCGTCGCCGTCACAATACTTTAGACCCGTTACACTCTCTATAAGACTTAATAGATTCTCACTCTCTGCTTTGGCTCCAAACAAATCAATCGGGTGGTTTGCGAAGCCAGAAATCGGCCTGATCTTTTCCGCCATTTTGTTGTTTGTTCCCAGCCCCGTCAGAGCCGAAAACGGTTACGCATGCTCAGATATTCAGCCAATGAGAATGCGATCCGAAACGCTTTATCCCAGAGTCTCTCGTTTCCCGCTCCGCTGGACAAGGGTAACGAGGGCTCTGGGAACGAGATTGCGACGATGCGCGAAGAAAATAAAATAAAATTGCGTCACAATAGCGCAAGGCGCGGGCTAATCTCACATTTCGACATTCCCGAACCGACTGAGATCTGGGTACGAGATTAGGCGCGGGCACAAACAGCAAAATTAATGCAGGGTGTATGAAACACGCAGAATACTATTTTCGCATAAAAAAAATTCCCGAATCGATTAAGAGACTTGCTTTTGTATTTCAAAGCTTTTTACAGCCATTTCTAGAATATGTAAGCTTGATAATTACTAATTCAGCAGTAATGAATGCTTATGTCTACTGGTACACGGCATATACAGCTATTTCAATTAACGTTGTCGGATTAAAATCAAGCTAAAAGACAAGATCGCAATGTTTTGTGGGATTATTTTTTATGAATAATTTCATCAAAATCATCCCTGCACGTACAGGTCATTGCACTGCTAATTACAACCTATTGTTTCCTCCAGGCATGACTGATTTTGATGAATTTATTCATAAAATCCCACATAAACTTTCGGTCTTGTCTTTCAGCTTCATGCTTTGAACCGACAACGTTAGTTGAAATGACTGTATCCAGTCTTAATTCATCACCCCTTTATAGGTGGTTTGCATTGCCGCCATGTTGGTTTACAAAACAAAAGAAAATTTGTTCACACAGTTTGCATGAAAATGGAGTTAACTCCCAGAGGAGGAAAATCTTATTGTTCCTGTACAACAACATGGCCGCTATGACGTCACACACAAACCATCATTAACTCGTCAAGTACGAAACCGCCGAGATTCATCTTTAGCTTTATTTTGATACATTTTTTTATTTCTTGGTCAGTTCATTTAATGAGCATTCGCTTTCTTATTTACTGAGGGTACACGTGTGTGAATTATGCGCTTAAAATTCTTTCACGAGAGTTTTCCGTCACCATGCAAACGAACGGTGTAAACGTAAGCTACGGTAACCTGAACATTTTCTCTCAATACACAGTCGAATTGAAGCCGAAGCTTTTCTTTTTGAAACAGGTTTTCTGCTTTGTGCAAGCAGCCGAACATTTTACAAAAGAAGTAATTGGGAGGCACAACTGAGTTAATTATCTGACCTCATTTGCAATCTTGATTGCGGCGACGGTAGTTTCAAAATTAATGGTGGACTATACAATGCGAACTTTGAAGATCAAAAATTTTCTCCGAATTTTGGACACTTTCTCCAGCGTTCTCTCCGTTTTAGCATTGTTGTTAATTTTCCATCACGTAACAGATAACAACTCGAACGGACTTAACACAATTGAGACGAAAAATCTGCAAGCAGTTTCGAAAGCAAGTCCATCGCCACTAAATGATTCCAATAATGACACTGTGAATGGTAATCTGGCCGTACAAGTTTGGCCGAACATTTGTGGAGGTAAGTTATCGAATTTGATCAGCTCTCCTTTCTTCCCTCGGTTCTTCGAAGAGTCTTACTTTATTTCTCAAACGAGAGCTCAACTACATAGAACGAACTACGGCCAGCGTATAGTGGGATATCTCCATCCAAAGGAAACCGGTTATTACAAGTTTGTCCTGTATTCTGATGATGGCTCAGAGTTTTGGTTCGGCAACAACGAAAGTCTGGGGAGTTTAAAGCTGGCAGCGAGCGTCGCATCGAGGGACAGGATAGGAAGCGCGCCGGTTGGAGATATTCGTTACGATTCTCAAATAACCGAGGACTTCCTCCTGGAAAAGGGCAACAAATATCCGCTGGAAATAATTCACCTTCAAGGCACGGAGGTTGATTTTGTGGAATTGCACTGGATTCGTCCTGGAAAGCATTACCTGGAGCTGATAACATCAGAATACATTTCACATTCTCTTAACATCCAATCAGGATATAAAACAGCAAGTTTAAAGGCCACAGAAAGCAAGTCAAGTATTGTCATGGCAACTAAGTTCTTCCTTGTGGCTTTCCTGACAGACGGGACCGTAAAAAACACGCTTCCGGTCTGCGACTACACATTTCCGGTGTTACCTAAACCGGACGTAACCCGTTTCCATGCCTTCAGGGACGTCAAAGAAGTTGCCATAGTAACGAACGAAAAAGACATGAACTGGAGAGAAAATAAAGAAGCTCAGAATGTCGTTGAGGTTTTTATGGCAGGACTTGAAAACATCCGCCCCAAGTAAGTTTTGTGTTTTTGTTTTGTCTCTCTATATCCAGGCGAATAAAAGCTACTAAGCAGCATTTTTGAGTCTGTGGATGAAATCCTAAAGTGTGACCATTCAAATGAAAGCTATTGAGCAGTACTTTCCAGTGGTACTGTTTAATATGCTGTATAAGGTGGTTAGCATTTTTGAATCTGTTGGTAAATTTAATATTGACAAGTGTAGTCACTCAAATAAAAGCTACTAAGCAGTACTTTTCAGTCCGTGGATGAAATCCTAAGTGTAACCATTTAAACATTTAAACAATGAAAGCCTCTGAGCAGTATTTCTATTTTCTCCTGTTTATTAGCTGTAAAGGGTGGTTCTAATGTTTGAGTCTGTGAATGAAATCCTTAAGTGTGACCATTCAAATGAAAGCTACTGAGCAGTACTTTCTTGTAGTGTTGCTTACTATGCTTTATAAGGTGGTTCTAACTTTTGAGTCTGTAGGTGAGCTCTCTATGCAAGGCTTTTCTCGGCGCGGAAGCCACCAGGCAGTACCTTCTTGTGGTACGCCTATTCGTTACAGTTGTTCCCAATTGAAAATTGTAGGCCATTAAGCAGATAGTTTTACGATGGATACCTTACTTCGAATTAAAGTTAAATATGTTTCCTTTCCTCTCTTCTGTACTAGACGCTACACCGTTGTGAGGCTCTTCAACCTAGAGCGTATCCCAGCTGGCGATGCGAGTGACTCAACACTTTACCTCATGGAGCTTGAGTTAGGCACTGATGAGCTGGACTACACAGAAAGGGTATCTGAATACGTTTATCTCCATAACAACGGAACAGACGGCGCGCGAAACATTGTCCCGCAGCTTTGTTATCCAAAGGGCCTGGGGTGGAACAAGGAAGCTGTCGTTCATTTGATCCTGGCGGTAAATCATGAAGGACAGCGGCTACATCGATTTATAGAAAAACTCGAAAAAATTTTCAAGGAGAATCTTGAAGTGGATTTTCGCCTTGTCGTTATACACTCTGGTAAATCAGGTTTAGCTATTGAGAGAATTCTGCAAGGAACCGTTCTCCAGAAGTATGTTGTTTACGAGTTAGAAGGAGAATTCTCGCGGGTTCGAGCCATTAATTATGGCGCTAAATTAATACAGGATCCACACCACATTGCGCTCACTGCTGATGTTCACATGGATTTGCCAGCTTCTATTTTTGAACATTGTCGCAAGGTAAGTAAATAAATGATATCCTCGTTGTCAGTGCCTTCTGTCCTTTTTAGCCAGCGGCGCCTTGGTCTACCTTACGAGAAGCGGTATTTGTCCTCCCGCTCGCGTGACTATCCCCGAGAGAATAGAGGCACCACGCGTAACATACTTTAAAAGTGGCACTCAACTCTACGTGGAACATTTCACGCAAAGTCATACTACAACATGTCAGGCTGAAAATAACACTCAAACTTCTGCAAGGCTGATCGGACTGCGTAGAAAACTTAACACGACAGCGACATGATAGACCATGGAGACCAAACCGAGAATCAACAGAATGCGGCAACCGTGGACGGCAGTTTCGAGCTGGTTGGCTTTCGTCAGCACGGTGTAGCACAGCAAAAAGTAGAACAATCAACGCGAGTCGAGTGGTCTACCAAATGCACTTGGTAGTGATTTCGGATGGGCCCAAATTCAGACATCCGTCCACGTCATAGCGCGTGACTACGAACTGAATAAACAAAAGAACTGAAATACCATGTCGCTTTCGCAATAAGTTAAATGAGAAAAGCAAAACTTTCCTTCAGTTTTCTACGCAGTCCAATCAGCCTTGCAGAAATTTGAGTCATTTATATTTTTGGCTGATTAGATCTTTTACAGATCCAGCGTATACTTGCAGCATTTTCGTTGTGCGGTCCCTTGCTTATTGTTTGAAAATAACACACTGGGTTAATGAACTAATTTTGTACTGCTTGCTGATTCTCAGTTTTTACTTTATTCCATTTTTTGGGTTTTAGCACTGCATAGAAGGGAAGATAACCTACGCCCCAGTCTTTTATGACTTGGATTGTGGCTCCTTCCCTGATGAACCACAGGGGTCGTGGGGTAGTCATGGCTACCAAATGATTGGAATGTATAAGGGAGACTGGGATCGAATTGGAGGTACGTTCGGAGAGTAAAGCGTGCTTAATGTTCTTCTTGATTATAACAGAAGACTGAGAACGGCTCAAACATAACGTTATATTGATGACTGTTTTGCGCGTTTATCAGAGCACAAGTTATCGCGAACTTAGTAAGAACCAATTTTCAAAATCCACGATGACCACAGCCGACATCTGCGGTTCTGATTGGCTCCCAATGCGGTCCGAATTTTGCTATACGGACCGCTAAGATGGACCAAATTAGTCATATTTTGTTGTGGTGGACTTTTAATTTAAGAAAGACTTCGAGCAGCCCCCATTTTTGCTAAGGGATAGTAAAGCACGTGTATCACGCGAGCGGGCTCGAAAATTGCCTCGCGCAAGGAGAAGCAACACTCGCAAGAGGCAATTTTCGCGCCCGTTCGCGTTGTTCACTAACTTTACACCCCTAAGAAAAAAAGAAACTGATCGTAGTCTAAGTTTAATAAGCAAAGCAAAGATATAAAACGCATATGTAGGACCATTTTATAACCGCTCATAAATATTGATATTTTCTCAGGACTGGAGGAAGGCGTGATGGAAGTGGAGGCAGTCTCGGACCTCGTGGATCGCATTTTATCCAGCGGTCTGCACCTGGCACGTGTTAAGAGCCCAAACCTGTTCCGCCTGTTCTATCCTGAGTGACGTGATTTCCAAGAACCAAACAAAGTGTACAAGAAATCGGGCTTTTTGAAAGGGAATGTATGATTGACCTTTTCTTCCAATGATGATTTTAACTCTGTCACGGAATGTTTTGTACGTGAAATCAAATGCAAGGCTGATCGGACAGCTAAAATAATTTTATTGCCCAATATTTCGTTCAGACAATACTAACCTTTTTCAGGGGCTGCAAGTAAAAATAAATCTGTCTACTGTATATCTCTATTTTTATAATGGCTTCTGTACACGTTTCTGCTTCCTTTGTTTATCAACCAATTACATCTCATCTTTTCATTTGTATCATCTTTAAATATTGTAACCGTTTATTTCCAATTTTTACTTAGCTTTTTGCCACCCCTGAAGAAGGTTATTATTGTCTAACCGAAATGTTGGGCAATAAAATTATTTTAGCTGTCTGATCAGCCTTGCATTTGATTTTACGTTTTATTCAACATCCAGCTACACTTTGCTACTGTTTTAGACTTTCTCAAAGTCGCTCGCTTGCTTCTCATTGAATGGAGTACAAGTGGTCCTTGCACTATCCAATTGTTTTGTAAGGGATAAAATCCAACCCAAAGTCGTTATATCTGAAATTTGATATCATTTACTGGAATTTTGTCACCTACTGTAGTTGTGCTTGCCTTGTGAGCATATGATGTTGATATTTTTGAGACCTAAAATAGCACAGTTGTATCAAGAATGGATTAGATGAAAAATTAACAATGTATTTTATACACACATTAAACCAGTTAGGTTGCGATATAAAATGAATAAAATAAAATAAATAAAAAGTGCACTGCGAAAAGGTTTAACTATATAATAACACATTCTCAGTTCGGGAAACATCAAATATCCTGTATGTTTGAACTACCGTAAAGCTTTTCTTATTTTGTCCTCAAAAGCAGCCAGCGCCATCATTATACCAAAGCCAAGAAGAAGCCCCATGTTTTGCAGTAATATGAGAATTCGTCTATTATCTGATTTGGATGATAAAGAATGAAACATTTCTGGAATCTACGAAGATAAAACAAAAAGATCAAAAAGGTTGCAAATTTAAGATAAATGGCTGTTCAACTATTTAAGTAGGACTGTAACGATCATGCAATGTACGACGATAAAATATAAATAATTGCGGATTGGAGACAGCATAAATACAAGCGATAGATACTTATTACCAGTGCAACAACGTCACCATAACCATAGGCTCGCTTTCAATCGCTTGAATCAGATTTTTATTCTCTGTGAGAGGTGAAACGCGGATGTATGCGGCGACTGGAAGTCAAACTTACCAATAAAATGTTCCTTCGTTAACGAAAACAGCTTTATAGAGCAGTTTCAATTGAGTATCATAAAACCAAAACCAAAGTAATTCCTCGACCAATCACAACAGACAAAAACAGTGCCATAAACCAATCAAAAGTCGAAGCAAATCCATGTCACCAGCACCAAGCGCGGGAAAACGTGTGCGGGCAAGGCACGATTAGTTTTGGTTTTGCCTCTCATTGGTTGAGAAAGTGGCGCGAGTTTTGCTAACGAATATATCAAAGCGCGCAATAAAGCGAAATCAAAGAAAACACGAAACGACTTTCGATACCCAACTGAAAATTGCTCTAAAGCGTGCAATCTTGTAATTGACTACTTACCATTTCTGCAAGAGCGATATAAAGAAACATTCCCGCAATTGCTGCAAATATCCAAAACGTCAGGTTAAGACTGGCGCCAAGTACAGCTCCTATGATGACGCCCACATAGGATAAGAGGTAACAAATTGAGAGGAAGCCCAGGGCTCTTCGCACAGGAACACCAGATGAGACGAAAATGGCGAAGGCACCTGGAGACCACGTTTAAAGATTTAATTATCGCACAGATAATTTGTTCTTCAATAACAAGTAATGGTAGAATCTCAAACTATTTTGACGAAAAAGTTGTCAAAATTGGTTTAATCCTGAAAGCCCAATAGCGACCAGGACATATTTTCTCCTTACATTACAACTATTTGTTCAAACACGTAGGTCATGAGCAAAAACGAACTGATCACCAAAGACAAAATGTTTAGATGTATAGAGAAATTCTCCTAACTACTTGTATTACAAACGTTTAGAGAACAGAGGGGAGAATATGCTAGCCTGCAACGCGATAGACTGCTATAGCCGCCATCTTGGATTGTTATAACAGAGTAAGATCGGGGAGAGTAGAAAGTGCGACCAGGAAAGAGAAGGGGGGAGGGGAGGTGGGGTAGCGTAACATTTTGCAAATCCAACATGGCGGCTACCATGAACCGAGATTCTGACATACGCGCGTCCTCCAAAAACGTCTGTATTGCAGGCTAAGAATATATTTTAAACGTAATTTAAACGATTTGTAGCATGAACAACGGGAAAGCAACGGAATATAGGCAATTAAACAATTATTTAAGACCTTTAACATCAGGTTTTTCATGGCAAACGGCAAACCCGAGGATGTCACGTGACCACGGTCATGCGGTCGTGTTTGCAGATTTTTTTTCACGTTTAAAGGCAAGAAATAGGTTTCTATTCCCGCGTGCGATCTGCTCTATGTTAGATTTTTGAACTCGAATCAATGAATTATTCATGTTATTTAGTTGAGGACACTACGACTTGACGAAGAACAACATGGCGGCATGAGCAAGTCGAACGTTTTGCTAAAATTCGAAGCCCTGACAACCTGACACTGCAAACGCCTAACTCAAAAACGCAGTTTGCGGTTTACCATAAAAAACCTGAAGCTAAGGGTCTCTAATTTGAGGATAAAATAAGTTTCATTTACGCACCGACTGCGTGAGGTATTTCGTGAAAGAGCACAGCAAGTGATGTGCTCAATCCGTCAGCTGCTGAGTTCGAGAAAGCTGCTCCGATGGCAAGCCCGTCACTAGATGTGTGTAAAATTTCTCCGAAAATCAGCATCCATATAACGGCTCTATTGGTTTTAGATGCAGGCTGTTTATGTTTGCTTTCAGTCTTGTTCTCTATTAGCTGTAAAGTCTCGCAACTTTGAGGAGGTATGGCATGCGCATGAGAGTGGCCTCCCTAAGGAACGAAAATGTACGACTTAGATCAGGTGATAATGACAACACAACACGTGACATAACCCTAAGTCGAACACAAACAGGTTGTTTGCAGACCTTCCATTTTCCACCCAAGAAGCAGAAACTGGAAGGACAAAAAAAGAGGGAAAAAAGACTGAGATTACTGAGGGCTTTTCATTTGAGTGATTGCAAAGCCAAAACCAATTATTATTCCAACCAATCACAGCAGACGCAAACAGCGCAATGAACCAATCAGAACTCAAAGCAATTACACGTAACCGACACCAAGCGCGGGAAAACATGTGGGAGCAAGCCACGATTGGTTTTGGTTTTGTTTCTTATTGGTTAAAAAAGTGTCCCGAGTTTTGCTAACCGATCACAGAGCGAAGTGAAGTAAAACCAACGTTATTACCGAATTAATTTCGACAGTCCATTCAGATTAGAATTTTGGTCGGTATAAAAAACGCAAGTGAAGAACGTGAACCACCTTTACTTGTAAAAGGAGATCAAACGGTTATGGCAGAGGATGCGTTTGTGTGCGTTTGCCCTCTGTCATGTCACCAAATCAATAAATGAATCAATAAATCAAACAATCAATTAGTCAGTCAGTCAGTAAATCAATCAATCAATCAAACAATGATTCAATCAAGCAAGCAATCAATCAATCAATCAATCAACCAATCAATCAATCAACCATTTCTTACCTCAATGGAGTGAAACAAAAGATGAATAAGATAGAAGAAATAAATACTGCAGACTACCAACAACGAACGCCACAAGACCACGTGACCTTCCGGAGTTGTTCCCTCATGTTCATGGTGGAAGTCAGGGTTTAACGCCTAGGAAATTGAAAGAAAAATAATCCTTTAACAATTTTGTCACAAGCGGGTCTGGTTGATTTAGCAGGAAAAAAAATGTTAACTATCAATTTTTCGACGAGCGCGCGTTGGATATGAGATGATAAACAGCCAACGAGGTGCGTAGCGCCGAGTTGGCTTTAATCATTCCATATCCAACAATTGTGAGTGGAATAATTGTTTTATTAAAAGCAGTCAACAAATGTTGCTAGATTTTGCTGATTTCGCTTTGCAAGAACGATAAGATGATATGATGGCTCATATATCATGGCCGTTAAGCCAATCAAATCGTTTGAATTGCATTATACAATGATCCAGTTTTCAATATTGGCTGATATACTTTAGCCGCTAAACCAATCAAACGCACATCCTCTTATTTTCTCTTGATTCAGAATAACAGATGAAGCTACTTACGTGTGGCAACAGATGAAAGATGGCGTCTCCCGAAAGGCAAGCAGCTCCAAGGGCCATGAGTACTGTGATCATTTGATCTCGATATCTACCCAGGGCAGGGCATAACAAGGCTGTCGATAGCATAGCGGACATAAAAATGAATGTTTGTGCAGCGCATGCCTCTGAGATAGCTATGGAGAGAAAGATACATTAGAAAACTGTCTGTACGTATACTTGTTAAAGAGCATTCACACGGTAAAAGCAAATTTGCCAAACTGATGCCAGCGAATACAAAGTCTGGTCCACAAGGAATTGATCCGCCTTGTTGAAAACATTAGGTTGCCGACTGTTTTTAGGTCGACCAGGTTGAAGTGTTAAGATAAAAATTAAAAAGGAAAAAGAAAAAGAATTAGAAACTGCGCGATCGCACAGTGTTTAATGGAGGATTTTTACAAGGAAAGATCAAAGAATAACGTATTGTGATCGCATGAGGCTAGCCAAATGGCCTCTCGCGTTGTTAAAAGTATTTTGTCTTGGCTAGTGGTGTATAAGAGAACTCTAAAATCAAGACATTGTCGTACCCAGAGCCCTTGTCATGGCGATGGTCAGATAAAAACTAAATGGAAATGTATTCATTTTTTTGGTTACACTTCAAATTAATACGATATTTCGTATTTGTTTGTGACTTGTAATCATGCGCGCAGAGATAAATTGCCTTTTATATACCGGCACGACTTCGTCATCTTCAACTGAGTCATGGCTCTCAGTGCGTATTGCACCAGATTTTTTGATATATGGCGACGAAACACCTCGACTTCCAGCGGCAACTTTTGAATATTCATATGATATTCAGTGTTGTCAGTATCGAACCCAATATCTTTGAATGTCCAGTTTATTCTGTCCCCTGCTTTTGTTGTCTAGAAACGGCAATTTCAACCAAAACAACAGGGAACCGAAAGGGGAAAGCGACTATTTTCACCATGTACAGAAGTCCTGTAAATGACAATGTAAACCTTTCTTTTAAATTACTGAAAGTATCATAACATTGCCCACGGTGATGAAAAATTCCCTTAGTAACCTGACAGCTATACTGTATCCCTAAATCCGTTCATCAAGGAGTGATATCAATCTGTTTATTTCTAAACCGCTAATGTTCGATACGATAAGAAAAACAGTTTTAATTTTTTCTAAATGTCGTAATTATCTCGACTCGTTTACTCTTAAAGGATGGTCTTTCAGAGGCAAGTATTGAAGCCAGACATTTACAGATGTATCACGCTTAAGTTTTGAATGTATATGAAAGCTTAAAATGTTTCCTCGGACATAAAGCTTCTAAAACGTCCTTTCCAGCTGTTCGTTTCTCGCTATCCCTCAACGAACCTCGGTCGGTCAAAATTGATAAAAGGCGCTAGTCACCTGTCAGTCAAAGCTGACGGAAACTCATGTTATTGTAACAGGCGAAAATTATTTAATGTTTGATATTTTAATAATCCTGCGAAGGCCGGGGCTTATGAGGGGAGTTAGCGAAACACATCATGTTCCTCCATGTTCTCCAACTCAAAAGCTTTCTAGGAAACGCAGGCCAAAATGTATCAAATAAACATTTCCATCACACTGATTTCTATATCGGACATGGATAGTTAGCGATGTGACTGCCTCTTCAAACTCTGAATAAATCAAATAGTATATGTGACACGTTCAGGACATTTGAATAAAATTAACCAGCAATTTGCGCAAAAGACTTTGTTTAGGGTACCGTAACTTGATATCACAAATTTTGTGCGATACCTGAACTGTGATACCCGATATTTGTCTCAGTTTCAGACAAAATTCAAAATATCTTTCATATTGTGATTTCTCTAGCATTTCAAATGAACCGTGATCATTTCCGTGAAATGTAGTCTTAGAGCATCGCCAGTCAAAAGCGCCTTTAAAATTTTTCTACTGGGCTCAAAATGCTTTCATAATAGAAAGGTTTCAGTAACAATTACTCTGTGTATTTTTTTTATCAACGTTCTTCCCATCAATCGGTTGTCTATCCAAGCATGTAGTGACGGTCAGCGTGAAGGTGAATCGCTTAAAGAATGATAACATAATCGCAACGCGAATAAATTCAAACCGGATATTGAATATAAAAGTTACAAAAACGTTATTACAAATGTGATATTGTTCAAGAATGATTGAATGATCACTTACCTCTGATATTAGACATGAGAAATGCGCCGTACGAGCGCGGCCTTA
Source organism: Pavona decussata (assembly GCF_977016875.1). Taxonomy (NCBI): domain Eukaryota; kingdom Metazoa; phylum Cnidaria; class Anthozoa; order Scleractinia; family Agariciidae; genus Pavona; species Pavona decussata. The sequence continues at coordinate 1,082,914 of NW_028145541.1, read as the reverse complement.
AGCCGCGTTAGAAAATGTTTTATACTTCCTGTACAGCGCCTTACACAGCAATTAAACTGACATCCTGTGTAAAGTAGAATGTCGAGGATAGCTCAAAACTTTTGTCTGCGAGACAACAAAATGGCAAGCTGTTAATTCCTTATGTTGACTTTTACTGACGGGAAACTGGGAACATTGATTCAAACCACCAGCGCACAAACAGGTGATGAGCCTTTAATTTCATTTCAAAATTAATTTGAGCGATGACTAGTTACTAGGAAGCCGCATGCGCAGTTTTCGCTAGATGACGACTTGAGGTTAATCCGATACCTGTGTTTGAATTCGATACCATACCGGGTATGTTCAATTCCGATACCGACGCTATTGTCAGTGATCGCTCAAGGTGGAGCTCAGCGAAATAGCAACGAAAACATGACAAGAAAATCATGGAAAATAGTGAATCGTTCCTACCAATTTAGTTACTGGATAGTTCGACCAGACTGTAGGAGTTGAACAACTTGGAATAATCGTAAAGTAGTTCAAATCAGGTGAACTTATACTTTTTCAAGTGAACTGATGTTTTCGTTAGCGTTGCCGTCAGAGGTGCTTTTAAAAGACCCCGATATCAGTATATCAGTATTTCTCCTGAGTAAACGAGTAGCTTTAATTAAATAAGCCTGATTTACACTTGTGATATTTGACTCTTAAAGAGATTGTCTATCTCTTAGAGCAGTTTTCAATTGAGTGTCGAAATTAATTTAGGGTTTGCGTTGGTTTTGCATTACTACGCTCTGTGATTGGTTAACAAAACTCGCGAAATTTCTCAACCAATGAGAAGCCAAACCAAAACCAATCGTGTTTTGGCCGCATGCGTTTTCCTGCGCTTGGCGCCAGTTACATGTATTTGTTTCGAATTCTGATTGGCGAGTTGTGTTGTTTACATCTGCTACAATTTGCCAGAGTAATTACTTTAGTTTTGGTTTTACGAAACTCAATTGGAAACCGCTCTATACTTGTGCTTAGAACTGCTTTTGCGTTCACATCATCAGTACTGAAAACCACAGTTTATGGAAGAATCAAATTTTTCCAAATCCCGAATTTCAATGCCATTAGAAACTTAAATGAACACTTAAGTGCGGCTTTTGCTGTATGCAAGCGTTTTTCAAATCTTACGATCCAGGTTGTCACCGTATCACAAAGCTATATGTGGCTGACTTACCTCTTACTAAGTAGAATAATTAATATTGCTCTCCTCTCCTCGATGCAGTTTTTCGTTTCTAAAGAGCTCGTTCCTCGCACATCTGCGCAGTGAAAGAGGCAGTTTCCAGTGTTTTGAGAGCTGTGATGTAACAAACAGAACTGATCAGAAGTGCGCGCGACCGACAATATCGCTCGAGCACAATTTGTACAAAATTACGCTCAAAAAGATCACATTGCACGAGACGAAATTCTAGTTCGAAAAAGTGGCGAGTAAAATTTTACCAGTTGTATTTTGTCTTACAAGCAAAACAAATTTCTTGTTAGTCAAATCAAAAACACCAGTGTTGCTTACAGTTTAGCCTTTAGGGACCAGGATCCAAGAGATAGCCCACAAAAGATGACGTCAGGACTAGGGTCAAACAGAAAATTCTTTGTCAGGCGTTATTTGCATTTAAAAATGATTCCCAAGGGAGTTTTACGACACAGCGAGGTCCCTAGGGACATAATGGGGTGAAAAATGGCAACTTCAAAATTTGGTCATTTTGACCCAAACCCTGAACCTACACCGTGGAAAAAAGTAAATTTTTGGGCTCCAGACAAATATTCTTTTAAAAGCTTCCATCAGAGTGTCCGAAAACGTCCCCAGAAACACTTTTTAGCCCTCCCAAGGGACCAGAGACAAAGAAATAGCCCACAAAAGATGAAGTCAGGGTGAGAGTTAAAAGAAAATTCCTTGCCAAGACGTTATTTGTACTTAAAAATGATTCCCAAGGGAGTTTTACGACACGCCGAGATCCCTAGGGACATAAAAAAAATGGAGGCTTCAAAATATGGTCATTTTTGGCCAAAAACCCTGCCGACCTACCCCTTGGAAAAAAGTCCAATTGTGTCCTGTTCCTTCATTATCTTGTACTGCGGCGGTATGTTTGATCAAGTAATGATCAAATTCTCTATTCTCATCGGTTATGTATTTTGATCAAGTAATAAGATTGTAAGCCGAAACTAGCTGCTAGTTACTATTGGTGCTTTTTAGCCTTGAAAGTTTAATAACGAAAACAACAACTCTGCACGTGCATTACACTTTTTGGTACATTTCTTTGCCGTCACTGCACGACTAGGACGTGAAATTTCCTGATGGGACGTTTTATGGAGGACGTAAACACTCGACGACAGATTTTTCTTTCTCTTTCTAAACTTGGGTGCGGTCTCCAAGAATTCAACTCCAGGAAATTTCACCTACATTTGTTATTTAAAGCAAGTTGGAATAATCGCGACGATGTTTGAAAAAACACGAATTCATTTTAAAAGTGACGTTTTCACTGCCATCGCCGTCGTCGTTGTGAAAACTCCCTATTATCTACTATCCTCGATGACCAATATTTTTTAAGTGTCATTTTTAAGGGAACATTCTCGAGATCGAACTCGAATTTGGAAAACCGGATTAACTGAAATGAAACCTCTTGGAGCAAGGACGAGAACCAACAACAAACTTAACCCACGTATGACGCCGAGTCCAGGAATCGAACCCGGATTGTATTGGTGGGAGACAAGTGCTCACCACTGTGCCATCTCTCACAAACCTTTCCATGACAAGAGTGGTGGTGCAATTTGTGTTGGAAGAGCTGCGACCATGCACAATCCTTTGTTTTAAGGTTCACACTACGTTTGAGGAACGTTTCTATTGGCCAGTTGCTCCAACTCATTTCAAAATATACTGTGGTTTGTGCACAGTCAAGGACAAAAATACCAACAAAAACATATAACAAAGAAGTTTGTCAGCCTTCTTAACCATTGCCTTTTATATTAACTATGAGGACACTATACAACTGGCACAGGTCACAGTCGTTCTCAAATTCTTTTTTTATTGAGTGAAGTTGAGACCAGCTCCTTTGCTTAGATAATAGAATAAACATGTATGTACATACGTTAGCTTTACACCCCTGCACGTTGGAATTTGGGTTGATAGTCTTTGTGATGATTATAACGTTAAATAATATGGCTTAATGGGACAGCATTTCTAAACAAAAGTTTATTGTGGCAACAAACAGTCAACTTAACGTTTTATGAAAAATAGCTGCTTAGTGATCTGTAGAAGGATCTAAACCAAGTATAAGGTTTTTATAAAGGAAGGTACTGACAAAAATAAACTTGATTTCGTAAAGAACAAAATTTTTGCGGGACTTTTATCTTGCGAGTTGGCGATTTTATGGGCCTAGAGAGGAAACCTTTAGAATTTTATTTCTGTACTTCTAGTTTATTAGAAGACAGACAACCGGTTGGATTAGGGGAAGTACAGTAAGTACAGACCGTTACATCGCAAATTAAATGCTCATATTTTATCTGAGCCAGGTTTTCTCAAACGTGTTACTTTTTGCTCATCGTAGAGAAAATCGCAGGAATCGCAAACCAACCGATTAAGACCCGCAAAAATTTTGTTATACGTTAATTAGAACGATATTTTCTTATATTAATTTTTAATGAGGAAAATAAAGTTTCAAGTGGCCAACTTTAATTGACATCCCTATGCCCCAAAAGGTCTTGTTCAACTATATATAGGCAATTTTTGTCCAACTTTCACGAAGCAAGGGTAATACCGGCAATTGTTTTTTTTGTAATTGCTTGAAAAAGTTCGATTAATTATCAGTCGTTGACGACAAAACAGGACATCGGTTCTTGAATTCAACTGAGGTAAAGTTTGAATTGATAATGTTGGTTTTGTTAGAAAAGGAAACCGGAGAACCAGGAGAAAAATTCTCGGAGCAATTAGCCTATCCCCAACGAAAAAACGCAGGCCTGGAAACCCGAAGGTAACTGGCATCTCGCAATTAACTGAAGCATACCAATCCCCGCCGTATTGATTGAAAGGAAGTGCTCTCACCACTGCGCATGCATCATACCTACTTCCAGTTAGAAAATGGATAAAGCGTGTATTCCAGTCAGGCCCTTGGTTATTGATTTTAGTACAACTGAGAGGACGGTTGTTTAAACTAAAAGGGAGATCAGTTTATCAGTTGTCCTTGAACCTTATAAATTGCATTTTTTTACAAAATCTGTTTTAACGTGTACGTAGACACGCAATTTTATCTTTTTCTCTTGAAAGTCTGTTGCAAATTGGAACAAAAACAGCCCGGTGTAACAAGACCTTTAAGCTGGGGAAGGCAATTATTTGGCTTTGTCAAAATAAACAAAAATAAATATGATAATTTAGTACTACAAGCACTGGCTAATATATTGCGGTATTATATATATGGTATTAATTTCATGGAAACAAGGAAATAATTTTTGATTTGAGAAATTTATATTGTATCTAAATCAGCTCAGCTAATAAGTGGAGCGCTATGATAATTTAAAAGATAAACCTGAGCACTACGATTCTTATATACACCGTTTATTCCAAAGCTATAATAAAATAATAGATTCTCTTTATAATTAGGTTTGCTACACAAAACCTTGACTAAAGAGACAAAAAAAGTCTTAAGCTTATGTACACATACATTACAAAAAATACACCACATTGCTTAGAAATCCATTTTGCAGTTCTGGCGTCCGTAACTAAGAACAATTCTAAGAAAGGACACACTGAGATTTCGTTACCAGCAAAATAATTATACTTAAATGATGTTTTGTATCTGAAACCGACGAATCTAGGTCACGGAACTTATGAGGTCAAGTTCTAGCTTATGATGTGAAAAGTATAGTGTTTATTTTAAAAAAAATAGTGTTTAGCTAGGATTTGAACACTTAGGTCCAAGCAGCAACTTCAGTTTAAATATTGATTTAGTAAGAAAAACGAGCATAGGAACGAGATAACGAACCGTTGTGTTGTCAGTTGTTGGTTGTGAAACTGTTGTTTTAATAAGAAAGCAAAAATTGCGCAACGTGACATCTGTAGCAGAGCGAGATACTGATGCGACTCTGGGTTTGCTTCAATACCGGCTTTGTGATTGGTTGACTAAATTCGTGCCATTTTCTCAAACCAAACCAGTTGTGCCTCGCTCGCACGCGTTTTCCTGCCCTTGACGTCATTTAGTTGTAGTTGCCTTGAGCTCTGATTGGTTCACAATGTTGTTTACATTTGTTGTGATTGATTAGAGTGATTGAATGGGTTTCGTTTCACGACACTCAACTGACAGCACTGACTTCAGTTTTTGGCCCTTTGATCAAAGTTTTCAAGCTTCAAATTGATGTTAGTATTCAACTAGGCACGGTTTTAAAGAAGTTATTTGTCACTATATAGGATTAATGAGAGCAATTATCAGTAAACTGCAACTGAACTTAAGATCAAACTCAACTAGCTGGAACTCGAGCTCATAAAAGAAATTACGTCAAAGGATATAGTGTGGGAAAAACAAATTGACTTAGGCTGAACTTAAACCATTAAGGGTGGGTCGATATTAATGATATCGAAGTAGTTGCGCGTATATTTCATGCAGTGTTTGCGAAATTATGGTTCTATAAACCTTAATTGTTTTAAGCTCAAGCATTTTACTTTGTTCTGGTATGAAATAAAAATTTTGAGATGTTTTTGTATGCGCTGTTAATACAAATGTGTAAAGTACTGCAGCCAAGTTCCGTACTTGTTGTCGACCGTGCAGATTCTAGCTTAATTGATGACGCTACATTCAGAACCTTGAATGATAATGTCACAATATCGGTATCTATATCGAAGAAATCCTAAATATCGTGCTTGTGTCGTTTCGATTTCAAAGATGGCATCGATATCAACATCACCTGATTACATTCTAAATAACACTCTTTGATTGACAGATTGCGATAGAAGCTGGCATTTAGTTGGCTTACATTTTGGTATAAACCTCTTTTGACAAGTATACAAGTGTTTTCCTTAATCCTTCAAAAGTCAAGCAAAGCAAATATAAACGGTTTCCCAAGCAAAAATATACACAAAACTGAACTCTCAAGTATTGAACCCTAGCAAAATTTCTAAAATATACATTTTTCTAACGTAAAGTTTATGTTTTTTCTTCTTATTATTTTTTAGCCTCCGTTGTTAGCCGTGCCATGCATAAAAAAGCAACTTAAAAAACAAATAAGAGATATTCTCCTGATCAGATGCCAATTTCTTTTCCTCTAAATTTGAATTTTTTTTTTTGGCAAACATAGCATTATTACTCATTAAACAGCGTAACACTTTTAAAACAGCCAGCGATGGCCTTATGTGACTCAGGTAATCGAAGCTTAACACCAAGCTTCAATTTTGTTCTTTTGACCCTTCTGCGCATGACCGTTCAGTTTTATGTTCATGGTGTCTGTTTTCAATATTTTGCACTGATTTTTTTCTTCCAATTTGGATCTTTCTCGGATTAAAAGAGCAAAAACCAATTCATGCCCAGCATGTGTTTAATTTGTAGCAACAAATATTTTTCCTTTGCAAAAGAAAAAAAATACTCAAACCAAATAGCAGTATTTTATCTTTCTGATACAGAGACATGCATTACTCACGAAGAGAAGCATATACGTCTCTGGTGGTCGCCCTTCTTGAATAAGAATCCAAGCTTTCTTCTTGTTGGAAGGAAATGATGTTTATAGCCAAATTAACACACCTTTTGTGTGCGCTCTTCTCTCTTCAACAATGATCCCTCGATTGGCCTTGAAGCTGGCATCGCTGGTTTTGAAAGGACCCCACATTTCTTTGACCATCTTAAGTCCTTTTCGATTTGTCTGGTATGACACCCTTCATTTGCAAGGACTCCTTATAGTGAGTGTGCAAATGAGTCTGCAAACTGCCAGACTGGGAGAAAGCTTTCGAGCACTGCCAACATTTGTAAGGCTTCTCTCCCGTGTGAGTGCGCATGTGACGCTTTAGGTCCGTAGAGCGTGCAAACGCCCTAGAGCACTCTTGGCATTTGTAAGGTTTCTCCCCTGTGTGATTGCGTAAGTGTCTTTGAAGGTCTGTGGAACGAACGAACGCCCGCGAACATTGCGTACACTTGTAAGGACTCTCACCTAGATAAACAGACAGAAAACATTCAGTGAAAGTCATTTGAAATCCCCGCAGGCGTAAGGCATGGAAGGTAACAATTGAAAGTTCAACCTGCGGCCCTTTGATTCTGGCGTTTTTAAGGGGGGGAACAAACGAACGAATGAATGAAGACGTACTTGAGAGAGTGATGATAATGACGATAATGCTGAAATAACCAGGATGAAGTACACAACAAAACAACTTAAAATCATAGAAACCCTTAAAAAAAACGTTTCATAAAAACACTAGAAAAGAAAAGGAGAACTAGAAAACCGGGGAAAAGAACCGTGAATCAAACACAATTCAACCTGCTAAAAAAAAAAAAAAAGAAATACACACACAATTTAACCCACTTCTGACACCATCTTCCGGACTCAAACCCAGACTGCAAAGGTTGGAGGCGAGCACCCTCATCGCTGTGTCCACACTGCCAACTAGGACAGCTTACCTGTGTGTGACCTCATGTGCCTTCTCAGGTAGCACGGATACTGGAACGCTTTACTGCAGTATGAACACTTCCATGTACGCCCCGTTTTGTCAGGACACACGTACTTGACATGGCGCTCCAGGTAGCTCTCATACGCGAAGATCTTACCGCACTTGTAACATGTGTAGCTCTCGTCATCTTCGGAGAGTAAGCAAATTAGGGAAAATACGTTAGGGTACTGAACATAACAAGTTGGCTTTAAATATTGAGTTGACACAGAAATATTCAGCTAGCAAGAGTCAGCATTGCAAGATACACAAGAAAAGTGAGGTTTGAGTCTCATTGTCATTTTTTACTGCTGGATGGAAAGGTGGCTATACAATAAGGACACCATCTTTTGACGCTGAGGAAGGGCGGTGCAGGCAGAGACCACCATCTATTTTGATGTTTGGTGGGTCCTGTTCGAGTATAGTAGTTTTGACCACTTCCCTTATTGACATTTAATGGCGACGTTTTTTAAAATGAATTATTTTTAACAAGCAAAGTTAAGAAAAGAGTATTTTGTTTACAGCATCTTGAAATGATGCGAAAGAGCGGCCGTGTTATGTTATCAGCTAAGAGCCCTCTGTGGTCTGGTACAATAATAAACGCAGAACGCGGAGCGTCTCAAGCCAGCTGTGAGCGCCTTCTTCCAATGCGGCAAAAACTTTGCTCAGACGAGATACAATTTATTAAACAAATGTAAATTTTAAATTTACTTCAAGTTATCTAATGGATTAGGATTTTTCTTGGTATCCACCTAAATCGGACTCTCGAGCTCGTTACTATGGTCCCACCCCATATATTTTCCTAAAGTTAACCCGCTTTTAAAATAAGGACCCTCCGTAATACGGACACTTTTTCTGGTCCCACCGGTGTGCGTAATAAAGGGACTCGACTGTACCTGATTCCATTCTGCTGAGCTTCTTCTCAAGGTACCAACGGAACAGGTTTTTTCTCTTGTCCTCCTTCAAGTGAACACTTTCCTGCAGATATTTTGTTAACTCTGTCTGAGACACGCCCGTCTCCTCGATCAGTTCCTTTTCCAAAGCCTTGTTGTTTTCCATGAATTCTCGTATCTCGCGTCCAATGATCTCCTCTTTCCCCCTAAAACACAATCACGAGCGCATGGCACTTAGATGAAAAGCAAGCAAGCATCCATTTTTTTTCCAAGTGGCCCTGCTTCTCATCACAGACGAAATGCACTCAGTTTGATTACGTCGAGAGATGATCAAGTCTCTAAGAATTCATATTTACCATGGCTAAGTTGTTTCTGGTAACTTATTTCAAAACACATTTAAAAGAACTGATCTGTGTCTATACAATAATAAGATTTACTAAATAGACTACACTACATCCTGGACCCGTATTTTCCTACTAGTGAGGATATTGATGACGTCAATTCCCGCTTTTTCACAGTTGTTTGTGCAAACAGCCGGTGAAAAATGGCGAGTGATAGATTCATCTATATAATAAAAAGAAAATTACACGGTGGCTTGAAGATATCTATTTTATTTTCTCGTGTTAAAAACAATATTTTACTCAATTGCTGCGCTTGTTCGTAAAATATTGTCTTTACCACTCGAAAAAGAAAATTCATATCTTCGCGTCACCGTGTAATATCCTCTATAACACTGTTTGTGATGACACAGATAAGCTTTTTTAAATGTATTTGAAATAAGTCATCAAGGCAGTGACAAATTGCGTAACATATCTAAGCCAGAAATCTCACAGAAATAATAATAACAATAAACAACAATAACAACAACACTCAACAGGAACTAAACAGAAACTTCTTTGAGCAAACCTGCGAAAGAAGTCATAATTTTTGATATACGCGGAATATTCGGCTTCCTTCCCCGTTAGATGCTCGCTACATGCTTAATACTTCATCTTTGTAAATTATGTACTTACTGCAACATTTTTTCCAGTTCTTCCTCAAGTTTGTGAAGCCGTGACGAGCTGTTTTCGTCTGAGACGTTACTTGGGCGTCTCACGGCTTGTTTTCTCCGTTCTTTCAGGTCTTCCCATTTCTCTTCCGCAGTTTCTTTTGCCTCAACTTTCACTTGCTCTCTTCTCAAATTGACAAAACTATCACTAACACGCCGTTTAAACTTTGATTCATGCACTTTATGAGGCTCTCTAAAACTATCATGCTTGTTTAAATCTGTTCCATGCAATTCACTGTTGTTGGTATCCCTGTTGTCTAAGTTAACGTTCTGAGCACAAAACTCGTAGTCCGCGCGGCGCAGGCATAGCTCAGCAAGCGTGTGCAGGCCGCGGGTGTCAAGAGCGGGAAAAACGGCCGGTTGGTTCCCGCCATTAATGACCCGCGGGACATGAGAGCTCGTGCCAGATTCCAAGTTACACTGAATCGCGACATCACCTGCAAAAGAATCATCGTTAGAAACTATTCTTTTAAATAATCAACTGAAATTTTGAAATTCTTACATGTTATCCTCTCCATTGCGAATGTGATAAGGTCATAGAAGCCCTGTATCGAAAACTGTTCGTCCCCAACGATCAGGATTCTGAGTCCAGTACGGACGAGGAAATTTTTCTTCTTGATTGATTATTTCGTTGAAAATGTAACCTTCGAAATGCAGTTATAATTGTTCCTCTTCTTATCCCCGAAGAAAATAACGATAAGACCGAATCCTCCCAGAAGTTAAAAAAAAGGCTGACAGGTGCGGAATTATACGTGCAAATTTGCGGACGATGTTCCGTAACAGAAACCTGCTGCCCGATGTCACGTTAGCGTTATTCGACGTTATAATGAAACTAGAAATGTCGCTAGTTATTCCTCGTACTAAGTTGGGAACAAGAGAGTGGAGTTTTTGCGGAAGCAAGAGCCATCAACCGACCTGCGAGGGTGATATCGAAGTTTAAATAGAATACAGCTAACGATTGCCACTTTGTTTGTTTGTCGTGCATAAAATAGCTTTATGACACCATTTCAAATGTTATCTTATCTCAAGATTTGTTCTTAGAGTGTTTTAACGTGCGATGACGTTATGCAAAGGAATTCTTCTCCTGGAATAAATTTACGTTTTCGCTATAGCCTTGTGTTTGGGTCCTGCCCGCTTTTATTTTCCCTCTACAACAAACTGAAATCAATCAAAAGTCGGATATAAAGTTAACTTTAACTATGAACCATTCAAGTGTATCGCAAAGAAGAATATTACAACAGTTGAACACTGAATTACCCGGCTCCTTGATGATTGTGTGAAAACTGGTTGATAAAATAGTAAATGTATAATGATATAGACGTTAAAGAGCTGACGATTAAATCGCAAAGGTGAATTGCGGTCACACTTGAAAAGTTTGGCTCTGTTAAGTAAACTTATCCCTGAAAATATTTAATTCACAGGTTCAACTTCAAGTCTAGATAGCGTAATGTTAATTACGTTATTCAATAACAGAAAATTCGCTTAACCCAATGGATAAATTAGTTTACCAAATTCCTCGCAGTTTCCAAGGTTATACTCCCACATTTAAAACGAATTTTTGAATTGATAAAACCAATTGAACATTATCTATCTACAACAGAAATTTGTGGAAGACTACGGAAACTTTATATGAACTCAATCTCTCCTCTTTATACAAGGAATTTTATCCATTGTAGAAATAAAAAAAGAGAAATTGGAAGACCATAATCGAGAAATAATAAAAAAATTTACACCTCTCAAGTCAAATGTGAGCAATGCGGTACGGTAACAAAGTTTGAGTCTGTGGACGAAACATTTGAAATATAACCATTTAAACGAAAGCTTTTGAGCAGGGCCGTTTTCCCTTATATATTTTACACCGTAATATTTAAATTTTAGCCTGAACTTTGAAGTTTCTAAGTATTTCAAAAGAGAAGAAATTTTTATCTGACGTGATTTTTGGACCATGAACATCGCTTGTGATCGCCATATTAAAGTCCAGGGACTTAGCAGGTGGAAAATGTCAACAAAGTGTGTAAACACTTACCAGTGGCGACTGTGTCTTGATTCGTAACCTCTGATCCTTCCTCGATAATTCCGGATTCTTCTTCATTGTCTGATACGAAAAGATCAAGAATAATTTTAACGCATTCCGTAAGCAAAACATCTTGAGAGAAAGCTAAGAGTTTCGCTTGAAGAGGAACTATAAGGCTGAATAATTCATGTTTGTTAGTGATTTCACTACCTTTTGCATACTCTCTGCCTGAAGTAATCAGTGGATAAAATTTCACGAAAGAAAGCTTCAAGAGCCCGAAAAACGTAAAGCGATAACTTGTTAAAGACATTTCAGAAAATAGGGTTTTAATAAATTTAACATAAAAATTTTACTCCACGATAGTTTTATGTAAAGTCCTGGCCAACGCGCGAGGTAGCGCTGACCCAGTGAACCGTAGACGAACAACAACGCAAAATTCAATTAAAATCAAGTTAATATAGGAAGCTCAAACAAAATTAGAAAATTGTGGAGCTGGATACATACTAAAACAAATGAAAGTCTTATCCATTTTGTGTCCTAAGTTTTGAAATCTCGGCAAGTAGCTGACCTTTGACAAGTTTGTCAGCGTTACCGGGTTCATCATTGCAGACAGGTGCTCGCCTACCTTCACAGATGTCCTCTTCGAGTTTCCTCTTAGTGCGAGAGGTTTTTTTCACAAGGAAGGATTTTGGCATATCACAGTGGCGTCCGCGATCCGTCCTTGCCACCAAATCCACTGCTCATCTGCACTCTTAAGGCACCTAAAGGAGGAGCGTTCCTCCTCGCCTCAGATGACGTGATCGGTGGATAAGCTTCTACTCCATTCGCGTCCCTCTTACAGCTCTTCAAACGGCACCATCATCAACGCGTTAACAAACTTTGGTGTGAGCATGCGCGAGCGCGTCCCTTGGTTCCCAAGTTAACCAAACTCGCGCGTCTGTTGCAAGCTGAACGAAACTCTCGCGAATAAACAAAAATTGTAACCTCAACGAAGTGGTTAATTTTTACCGCACGTTTTTAAACCCTAGACGCAAATCAGACACAGATAGAGCCTTGTTTATGTTACCCCGCTAGCTGTTTTGAAGAATCGCAGCCATCCAACCCGAGCAGATTGAATAAGTCAACAATTACGTCACAGTGAGTCGTCAGGTTAGGTAATAGAGTTGAATGTCTTATAGTTAGCGTCATGCGCCCAGTTTAAACCACGTCTCACGCTTTAACTCCTCGCAAAACAATCAAACTCTTTCATTTACGATGTAATGGGTTTTATTCGCGGCAGCTGTGGTTAATTGAGTTGTTCAAGACGAGAGTTTGCGCCAAATCTGCGCGCGGGACAACCGACCGGCCCTGTTATCATACTACTCTTTTACCGGTGCTTGGATACCGTGGTTGACCTGTTTACGCAGTTGACACGGTCTCAAGCGGCAAGCTAGTGTCTTAACTTGCAGGTGGTCAACAGCCAAGTGTGTCAACAACTAACAGCCTGTGTTCGACAAGATCACATCAGAATCGATTGAACAACACTAGTTAAGTAGAGCGACCAAACAGGTGTATTCAACATCGACAATAAACAAACCCCTAAGGTGCTCTTAGAGCAATACAACAAAAATTAGACCATCTATTTTAAATTTCGCCTTAGAGTAAAATTGACAGCGCCTGAACAGAAAAACTGAACATTACAGCTTTCAGTCGAACGGTCGCACTTTAGGATTGCAGTGAACTCCTTCCTGGTCCACAAGTTTACTATTTCACGGTTTTGAAGAGGTTCACCCACAGATCATTACGTTGGGTCGGACTACAACACGAAAAGGTTTTATTCTAATCCATGTACACAATTTTTAGTGTCTTTATACTATCAGAGAGCTTTTTAACATCAGTTTGAACAAGAAAACTAAGCCCTGGTGGCAAGAATTTTTCACAAACAGTGCGTCTTTCAGGACGCAGGCATGTACAAGTAAAATTAACGTAAACAAATCCAAATAAGAGTCACTTTTGATTTAGATTTTTTCATAACTTTAGTTGTAAAATGTTCATGGGAAATTCCTGTAATTGAAAAAGAATAAAAAAAATTTCAATATTTTTATAATTTAGGGAACAAAAATTTCTTGAATGCAACAACTCATTGTACTAAACACTTCATAAGATTCTCAACAGAGGAACTCCCATGCGATTCATTTAGTTCAAGAAATTTCGTCGTTTGTTTTTAGCCTTATTTCGCCGTTATTGAAAGAAGACCAGTAAAATATGCTGTAATCATCATAATTTTCCGCCGGGTTTGTCCGATTGAAGTTATCATTGACCTTTACCTTGAAATCCTTACTGACTAAAGATTTCGACTCGACATCAGTTTTAGACAATGAAGACGAAAAGTCAAGGGTTAATAAGCAATAAGTTAATAACACCTCAATTAATCATCTAAAAATTGTGGAGCATTTAGCTCTCTGCTGTTAAAGAAAAAAGCAAATAATGTGACACACGCGTCCGTTGGATAATTTTTTTCACCGATGCTTCGAAATCCGATCCTCGGTGTAGTTTCTTCATATTTTTGTTGGTTCGTAAGCAAACCAATCTCATTTGCTAGCAGGTTTTAACAGGTTGTTGTAAGCGGTGATTTCGCCTCACTTTTAAACCATTAATTCTGTTATAACTGTTGCTTCTTTTCGCGAAGAAAAACTAAATGATAATTAACATTTCCTCAAAATTGAGAATTTTGTAAAAGAAATCTCCACTTTTGAAAATCAATCATTTAAAATATTTGTTTCTCTTTTTCACATTTTCACTGTTGTTTTCATGCCGGAATGTCACGATATTTGACTCGAAATGATCTGAAAGCAAAATAAACATTATTTGATAACATAAACTAATCGGCGAGCGAACTAAAGAAAAGATAATTTGCTCATACAATCTTATCTTATCTTATCTTAGCTACTTACTTATTAGCCATTGCTATCTAATTTTCTTATACAAAAATATCCAAATTCCAAATACTTTGCGTTTGCTTTCATAACTGTTTTGGAGGGCCCTCAGGGCCGTGTAATTTGATCGATGATCCGTTTTAAGTGTTAAATTACCGTGAAGTGATTTTTTTACGGTTTGGTCTGATGAAACGTAAATTTAATAGTCAAATGGGATAATTGAATTGTTTAAATAGGCCCTGTATAAAGCGAGATTCAGAAGTTAGGTTAGAGCTTTACAGCTAAGGAATAAGTTCTCAGCGAGCAATGCTGCATAAATAAAAGGATGTATACTTTAATGCTTCCCCTCTTCGAGTCAGCTACGGTGGTTCCAACTTTTAAGTAGGATTGCACTCACGGAATTAAAATTCCGTGAGTTAATTCCGTGAATTAAAATTCCGTGAGTGCAATCCTGAAGTGTGACCATTCCAAGCGAAAGCTGCTGAGCAGTACTTTCCTGTGGTGTTGTATGCGATGATTAACGAGGTAGTTCTCACTTTTGAGCTCTAAACTGAGATCTT
Source organism: Pavona decussata (assembly GCF_977016875.1). NCBI lineage: Eukaryota > Metazoa > Cnidaria > Anthozoa > Scleractinia > Agariciidae > Pavona > Pavona decussata. The sequence goes on along the minus strand of NW_028145541.1, from coordinate 1,067,851 downwards.
CTGAATACGACCATTCATATGATTCAGCTTTATTGAGGAGCACCGCCTTTTCTATGTTGCTACAGAAAACGCTGTGCGATCAGAAGATGCTTCTAACGTTTGCATCTCTGGGTAAAATCATTTGGTGTGACCTTTCAAATAAAAGCAAATGACAAATACTTTTTCTTGGTGCACTCTTTTTTCAAAACTTGTGACTTTTTCAAGTTTTATTCTGGTCCTTTTTGGAATGAAAGGAATAATATAGTTACTCTTCGATGAAATCAGAGCGATAACTTAACGACCTCAGATCTATTTTTGTTGTTTTAAACACTCCTGATGCAAGCCTTCGGTGATGAAGTTTCATGTAAGACTAAGATGTATGTGAGAAAATTAATCTCACTTGATTCTTATTTTCTCATCTTTTAAGCATTGATAGAAAATAACTTCACGTACGTTTTTCGGTCAACTTCAAGCTCAGCACAGACATTACACTTCAACGAAATCGTCAAACAATACTACCAAATTTTGAACAAAAATACAAGGTTTCCTTTTGCGTTTTGGCGCCAGTAAATGACGTTTTCTTTCCCATAGCAACAAAATTCGACCTGCAGCTGTAGAAGCGTAAAGATTGGAAGCTTTTGTTTGCAGCTTTTGTAGTAAGTTTGTCAAATCCGCCATGTTCATTAAACGCGCAACAAACTTAGCTTGAAGCTGACAGGTACCAGCGAGAGAAATCAACCGCGCATGCGCCATTGTCCCTTACTTCGTCTGCGCTGTTATAGCACAAAAGAAAGCAATTCACCATTAAATTTGATTGACTACTTCGAGAAGGGTTCAATACCCAGGAGCAGAAACTAGATGAATTACTTCAAAGCATTTTGAACACATGTTGTGGAAGGAACATAGCCATGTTGGATCACGCATGGCCTCGCATCGCTGTTGTCTTCGCATGTGGTTTTTGGGATTATTGATCATATCTCTGTGCTCTGTTGCTTTAATCGTGACGAAAGGTGAGATAAGATTTTCGTTAAGTTAAGAGAAACAGCATAGGAAAGCGTTATTCTTTTGAAGTTGTTTACCAACTTGGGTCAATAACGTTGGATATTTGTCTGATCTTTAGTCAGATTCACGAGATTATTTGGTCCCCCATCAAACATTCATTCAAGCGTTCAATAGATCTTACACCTGTCAAAAGTGGCTTCGTTAACCCGAGTCGCAAAAAGGAGCACACATACCCGAAAAACGAAGTCAACCTCACGATGGGGTGAGTGGCAAAGTCGAGGATCGGAAAAAAAAGAACAAAAAATAAGAGTTTAAATAAATCCTTTTTAGCCAAATAAACTAATGGGTATTGCCTAGCGGAACAAATTCATCGGTAAATATTACCTGAGGGCACTAAATTCATATATAACTTAGGGCCGTATTTATATTGGAAGACGCATAATGCGAGATTCCTCTCCGACGCATAAAATGCTTCCGCTGAAGAGATGATCTAAACTGGCACCAGCTCAGACGAATAAAAGAATCGAGGGCCGAGAGAATAAGCGCCACGACATGGTTTTTGAACCGGTCGTTCTTCAAGGGAACCTATGAAGTTTTGAGGTCGATCTTTCAACGCCAAAGTCTTTCAGTTGAATTGATAACAAAAACAGGTTTTGTGGCACGTGAGGGTAAGACCATGAATCTCGACAGCCACGTCGCTTGTTAACTTATATCCAACTCGGAGCTGCGCCTTCCTCTTTTGCAGGCACCAAAGCAAATCGTTGAAAGAGCGGAAAAGCAAACCAGTCTTCCTTCTTTCCTGTAGAAAGATGTACGAGGCTGGCATTGCGGCGCTTGTTTCCAATGGGTGATGTCTCTGATTTGATTTGTGAAATAAGTAAAATTTTATTCATCCAAGTGAAGGTGGATAGCGTCGGATATTTACTGGGCCACAAAGCGGCGAGGTAAATATTTACCACTACTGACCGACACTGAAGTAAATAATTATTTCAAAATATGCCAAACCAGTGGATAGCCACAATTAGTCGCTTGTATTCTGACTTAGGACATAGTTGGGAGGTGTATAGGCAAATAAAACCCCGAGTTCGAGTAACCAATCAGAGAGAGCGAAAAACAGTGTCCAGTGGTTTAGTATATGCTAATAGCCTTCTTTATACTTGTATGCTTAGTACCCTGGCCTTTGAGTGGAAGCGAGGCTGTACTCCAGCCTCGCTTCCACCCAAAGGCCAGGTTCCTAAGCATACAACTGTAAAATTGGCCATTGTTATAATCTTTATGTTTGTTTTTTATATTTCCTTTAAACAGGCTACCTTCTTGTCTACGTTCGGCCTGATACTGAAACAGCAGACTACACCATGAATGAACAAAACCGAGGAGCCCGAAATATCTTCGACTCTGATCATGGAGTAAACTACAGCAAAATTACCTGTCAACAAGACAGATTTGAGGATCTTTTATTGGTCATAGCATTTGTGGAACTTTTGTACGATACAATTCCATATTTGGAGAAACTATATAATAATTATTTTCCTAACATTGTTTATTGTGGACCTGCCGGGTCACCCAAGAAACGGGAATATAATATTATTTCTGTGGATATGCTTCATGGTGTTACAGCTTACGAGTGTGTTGGCACTGCGATAAGATCACATCCAGGATTTAAGGGTTATTTATTCACGAGAAATGATTTGTTTTTAAACTACCGGAGCATTGCAAATTTGAGCAGATCCCGGATATGGGAGAGCCCAGAACAACTTGGTAGCCAGGCGATGTTCGAGCAACCGCGCGAGTCCTGGATATGGTGGTACACTCCGTGGGGGCTCAAAGCTTGCGAACAGGCTTATAAAGAGATTATTTATCTTAATGACGCTTACAAGCGTGCAATAATTGACAAAAAGAAAAAAGAACAAGAAAGTTCCTGGGATGTAGAAAACTCAATGAATGCTTTACTGTGGAATGGACGAGGTGTAAACATGTGTTATCGCAGTTTCTCGAATCTTTTCTACATTCCAACTGAACATGCTTCAGCGTTTGAAAAACTTTCTGTTATTTTCCAGAAGCACCAGGTCTTTATGGAAATAGCAGTTCCAACTATTATACGAATGCTTGATTTGTCGGAAAAAACCGAACAGCTATTAGGAGTTGACCTTGGATGGCTTTACGGCGAAGAGAGAGCGCAAAATGATGATCATTTGCTTAAGCGACATTTGACATCTAACTTCAGCTACATTAGGCCTGTTGTTCTAACACGCAAATACTCTGAAGGATCGAGGACAACCGGTTTAGTTGAGGCTTTATTAAACAGGTTAAACCGGGATAATTATACAAGCTGCGCAGAAATCCTTTCATAGAACAGCGTTAAATTATGCAAGAAGCCCGCTTGACAGGCGCCTGAAGGAGAGGAGGCGAAGACGAATTTGAAGCGCGAAGTGTAGCACACGAGGCACGAGCCTCCACGCGCGCCGGAAGCGCGAGACGCGATGCGTGAGTGGAGGGAAAACTAATGCACTTTATACACGCGCAGAGAGTGACCCGGGGAATAGACCTGACGCGAGTATATGTACAAGCACCATATTGTTATTTGGCATAACTGTCTTGAGCTAAAAAAAGTAAAAACAAAACATGACGACTACCATGTTCTTACAACCGTCTGCCGGTTATTACGCCTTTCTAAAACAAACTTTAATCATTCTCTTATAAAAACGAAGACCGCAGCTTAAAATAAGAGTAAATTTCAAGGTTTGGTGGTAGTCGCATCACCAGGTTCAACTATAGTGATATGCTGATATAGTAGCAAGTTTTGACGTCTTGAAAAGATATGACACACAAACAACAGAGTGAATTGTATTCCACCGGCGAAAGCCTGGTGACTATATCTCACGTCCCAAGCGAGGAAGACTGGTGACCAATGTGGTGGAAGAGCTCCTTCTTCCAAATATGTTCATTTGTCTTATCGTTCAACATGTTTTTTCCATTCTGTAGTTCCATGTACAAAAGTAACAACCAGTCAACTGGCATTTCGTTGTAAAAGATCGTTAAAAATCGACCGAATTTACGCAAATCCTTGTTGTGAATGAGTTTTCCAATAAACCCCCATTTACTAAACGCCAATATGTCCCACTTCGTGTTGCCTTTCAGGTTGATAAAATCTCGTATTTGCGCCATGTAATTTGGCTCAGCCGTAACATCATCTTCAAGGTGTAAGTAATACTGTGAAAGCCCATGACTGTAATAAAACATAAACACATAGTCCATGCACTGTTTTGATCGCCAGTACATTCTCTCTGGGCTATCTTTGAGAGTCTGTTTTAGTCCTGTTAGCTGAGGATAGAACGATGGTGGGGCTTCAATCACGTGAATTAAATTCATGTCCAGGTATTGGCCGAAGTTTGATCTCAAGATCTCCTTAACTTCCTCTCGCGCTGCTTTTTCAGTATCGGCAAGAAATACAATAATTAATATATCTGCAAGTTCCTCTTCTGGGAGGTTTTCGTCGAGGAGAGAGTGCAAAGTTTCTACCAAGTAACTTGCTTTCTTATCGTTGAAAATCCGTTTAACTGTGGGAATTCCTATCGTCAAAAAAACTGGAAGGAAAAATGTTTTTTCAGTGTCTTGAAACCGAAATGGTAACGAGAGGGCAATGCAAATTTCAAAACGAAATATACATTAAATGATGGGGGGAGGGGAGGGGGGGGCACTTTCAGTGATACTTATTTCGAATGTGTCTAACCCTTTCCTTTTTAAGTGCATTAACCGGTTACCACGGCGACGGAAACAAGAAAACTCCTTTCTTCTAACTTTGACTTCGTTGTTATAAAGGACTTTTCTTTCTAATGCGCGGTTACGATAAGGAACTGGCATTAGTTGCGCATGCGCAATGACGATTTTTGAAATTCAGATGTTCGCACTGGTACATTCTACAAATGTTTGGAGTGACATCCTTGTCACTTAACTAATGAATCTTGAATATTAACCTCAATTGTAAGATTTTCTGTTTAAGTCACATAAGTTTCCCCTTTTGTTTTGATAAGAACCTTTACATTTGAGTACGAGTACGACTGTTCAAATACAGTTCCATGAAGAACAGCTTCCAGTTGTTGTTGTTGTATCAATAGACTGCGGCGGAGCAGTCCTACTTTTTCCCTCAGATCACGCGCGCAAAAGTAACGGTAAAATTATGCAAATTAGAAAGTGAACGGGGAGGGATCGTGGCTTGCATCTTCGGCGCTCGCTTGATCCATCGCGCGCTACAGAACTTTAAAGGGACGAAAAAGACTGAGAATTTAAAGATTATAAAATCGACGCTATAAAATAGTTTCAATCTTTTTTGGTTGAAACTATTTTACAGCGTCGATTTTATCATCTTTAAATTCTCATTAATAACTACGATGCGCGGTAGTTCAATCTTTATTACAGGAGAAAAAAGACTGTTGGCATTCTATTGTATCACTGATAACAGTACCTTTTCTAGTCAGCGGTGTCCCAATTTCCCTGACGCTAGATTTCGTAATTACGTCTTCTCCATTTTGTGAACAAAACAAAAAGTCATCTTCGGTAATGCTAGTTGTGGCGCAGCTCGTACCTAAAAAGAATGTGATGTACATGTAGTTAAAAACTCTATCTATTTGGAAAAGAGAGGAAAAGCCGTCATTTCCAGAAATGCACCTAACCCTGATTTTGGGTACTTCGTATAACACAGACCTTTTCGTCATTTTTATATGACTTCATGTTTGACAGAATTATTTGTGTTTTAGTAAGAATTAAGGTTAGGAGACACCTTGTAATGTCTATCATACAGTTCATGAATCTCATTAGCGTGACTTTTGACTTTTCTATTTCTAGCTTGTTTAGAAATAAGAGAATATACAGAATATCTTTCCCCAGAAGAACGCAATTCTGCCTATTCCTATTAAACCGAAAACTCTTCCAATAGAACGCATCAATATTCTTATTCTGAGTAATCTACTCCGTTCAGTCTGCCACCAGGGGCAGATTTGAAGGGAATCCTATTCTGTCTATCCCGAAAACAGAAGATGCCCCAAAATAACATGAATACGATTTATTTACCGCTTCTCAATAGTCTCACAAGAAGGTGCCCCTAACCAGAATTGAAACTAAAAATATGTAGCCGGGGCAAAGCGCAGGATGGTCGTAAGGAAAACAGTGCAAACGCGGGAAATGAATAACAGGTGGCAAGCGTGGCTGTCAAGAGTAAGAAATGAGTAACTGGTGCCAAGCGCAGGAGATGTGTATCGGTGCCAAGCGCGGGAAATGTGTAACCGATTGCAAGCGCGGCTGCCAAGGGTAAGAAATGAGTAACCGGTGCCAATCGCGGGAAAAGTGTACCAGGGCCAAGCGCGGCAGCCAAGATCAGGAAATGAGAAACCGGGGCCAAGCAAGAGGAAATGTGTACTAGTGCAAGCAAGGGAAAAAATTGTTCACGATTTCGAAAACTTTCGTATCAAAAGGTGGCTTGACGACTTTGATTAAAAAACAAGATGAGATAACTACTTACCGAGCGAGTGATTGCTCCAATTTAAATACATCATTAATCCTGCAGCTATAATCAAAAGAGCCATTTTTCCATTTGAGCTCTTGCTTCCGAGGTTGGTTAAACACAACTTTAACTGCAAACAAAGATAACCACTTCATGATCAATGAGCGTTGAGAGCGGTAAAAGGCACTTTGGTCAATTTATTTCAAACGTAAAATGTGTTCTGAAAAGTGGACATGAGTCTTGATTCTTTAAGTTTCAAGAATGATTTAAGTGAACTAGGAAATGTATTAGTAAGCCCCGTTTCAATTTTACTCGATTCAGAGTTTGAGCGCGAACTTCAATTCGATAGCTAGATCAGATCATATTCGTATTCTCGGTATTGAATTGGTTCTTGCCTGCAACGGAGGCTCGATCTTCAAGGGGAATTCATTAAAAACTATTTGCATGTGAAAGGATTCCCCGCGCTTAAGCCTCGTGTGCAAGCTAGTTCTAGTCCAATAAACGGCATTCTCGACCCCAGAGCTCTTCCCTTTTGCGCATGACTGACAGCCGGAAGAGTCTGGGGCCGAGAATGCGAAAATGGCAGATCGAAAATGTTTTCAGGGCTTATGATAACCGCACACGTGTGCGTGACACTAAGACCTTGAAATTTCGAATCTGATGGGCTGAGAGCATCTTCCTTATAGAAACAGAAAATACAGTTGACTGTAAAAGTAAGCGAAAAAATCGGAACGACGTTTCGTTGTCATCTTGGCACCATTATCAAGTGAATAATGAAACATAAAAGATAATTTATACAGAAAGTAAAGAGGTGTGAAGTAGAATAAATTAAATTAAGACTAAAAGTAACTGTTAAATTCTTTACTTGATAATGGTGCCAAGATGACACCGAAACGTCGTTCCGTTTTTCGCTTATTTTTATAGTCTACTGTATTTATAAATTTAATCTTATTAGAAAGAGAAAATACGTAGAAAAAAATCTTCCTTACCTTTACTATCCATCTCATTTTTTTGCTACTGTTTTATTCTTTCCTTGGTCTTCAACCTTTCGATGAGAAAGTGAGATTAATGGCTCATTCACACTCTCTTTCTGCTCCGGACGGTTTGTCTTGTGATTTCACTGTTGTTTCATACTGATTATTTAACAATCCCATTCATATTTTTCTCGTCCACACAGTTTGCGAATTCTTCTTCTGCACACGAAAAACAAATGAGGAACTGAGAAATCGCGAGACTAGCTTTCCTGTATCGACGTCACAGTCCTACTATCCTCAGTCTCCCGTCCTGAGCGGAATTGTACCCAACCGGAAATGAAATTTGACTACGACTCAAACGCAGGCAAGAATATTGGCAAGGATTTTTTTTCTATTCGAGGACAACATGAGGATTTGATTAAGCAAATAAACTAAATTCTGTCATATACACTTTTAAAAAAAAAAATTACGCTTAGTTGTTTTTCCTTATGCATAACTGAAAAATAGTGGATAAAAGAAATAAATTAAAACTAAAGAAATTCTATTCGTTGAAGCCAAGAAGTCTAACCTGAACTCATAATATTGAAAATATTCAACTTCATAACGTTAATTTGTACACACTTTTATCCTATTACTCGGCGACTAGTAGTTTCGTCTGTCTATCGACTCCTCCTATAGTCGGCCGCCATGTTTGATTTAAGCTTACATACGAAACGGACAGCAATAATATGGATATACCCTTTTGTTCAAAACTTCGTAACATTTTTTTCCTTTTACTCGGCGACTAGTATTTTCGTCTGGCTATCGTCTCCTTTAGTCGGCTGCTATATTTGATTTGTATTGCTCGCGAGAAAGATGCACAAAACATAGCAATAATGTAGGGATAACCTTTTGTTCAAAACTTCCTAACATTAATATGTACACACTTTTATCCCATTACTCGGCGACTACTAGTTTTGTCTGTCTATCGACCCCTTTAGTCGGCCGCCATATTTGATTTGTATTGCCTTCGAGAAAGATGCACAAAACATAGCAATAATAGGGATAACCTTTTGTTCAAAACTTCGTAACATTAGTTTGTGAACACTTTTCAGGGGCACCCAACGGATCGTTTCGGTAAACTATCTGTTCGGAAGGCCCTTAATCCCCCACAATTTTCTAAAGGGAATTTTCGCTTCGAACTTTCGTGATATGGAAAACTTTAGGCCTAGTGTTTTCGGATTGATAAAAATACCGTATCGAGGGCCGAAAAAAGGTCAGCTAAGATTTTCGGAAAGGAAATAAGTTCTAAGGTTTTCGGGAAATGGACAAAGATTCGAAAAGACTTACGTCGCCCTAGAATGACCGAACAGATAAAAATATTATAGTGCGGCCTGAAATGAACCTACAGAGCATTAAAGGCTCTCCAGATAGCTAAAAATAGCGTTTCAATGGATCTGAAAACTATCGTTGGGTGCCCCTGACTTTTATCCTTTACTCGGCGACTACTAGTTTCGTCTGTCTATCGACCCCTTTAGTCGGCCGCCATATTTGATTTGTATTGCCCGCGAGAAAGATGCACAAAACATAGCAATAATAGCGATAACCTTTTGTTCAAAACTTCGTAACTTTAGTTTGTAAACACTTTTATACTTTTACTCGGCGACTACTAGTTTCGTCTGTCTATCGACTTCTTTAGTCGGCCGCCATGTTTGATTTAAGCTTATGTTACGAGAAAGATGCGCAAAACTGACAGAGCAACAACAACGCGTAACCTTTCGTTCAAAAAAGGTCCCGTAGCCGTGGAATACATTTTAAGTACTGGTCTTTTCTCTGTTGTTCTGAGCACCGGGTTGCAGTCACTTAGAAGTTACTGAATTTGATTCTAATAAAAAGCACAACGCTTTTGATTTTACAAATTCTTTGCCTATGAAATACAAACTGCTCTTGATGTCGCATCAGATTATCCGTTTATTTTCGAGGAAAATGATTGATATCTTTGTTAAGCTCGCCGGAGGCTGGCATAAAGCGTGTGTGTTCGTTTATATTCAAGGTTACGACCGAGACGCGAACTGCGAGGGAAGCGAAAAATTTTCGCGTGTCGCGTCGTAGCTAAATAACTGTCATGTTTTCTTACCTAAGCTTTTTCCTAACACAGCTGAGGATTGTCAGTGAACGAGGAGTCGATCAACTTGAACCCGTTCCTGCCGAAAATTCTTCTTACACCCGCAATTGTTCGAAGCAGAAACCTTAATTCATGCACAACACCAAAAGTTAAATATGCGGTGTTATTTTTCTTAAATTCCAATGAAAAATCTTCCGTTACTATGGCTCTCTTTGTTCCTCAATCTGGCTACGTCGACGTTTTGAAGAAAATTACTTCTTCGCCGCCGACCTTTGTCAACTGAAGCAGTACACAAACAGAAGAAAATTGTAACGAAATCGAAACGGAAAAGTATAAAAAATACGGAAGAAAATAAAAATCTTTATTATATCTCTCAGTTAGTACGCGCTGTGTGATTAGTCAATTTTGCGGGCCGTGTTTCACTGTAAGGCGCGCGCCCGATTAACCTCAGAGATATAAATAAATATGTTACTAACCTCGTTTTCTCGGCCCGTACTGTACGTTACGGACCGAGTTTTTTCCCGTTGATTTATGCGGGCCATAAATCAACGGGAAAAAGCAAGGATATGTAATTTACAGTACGGACTTTGTAAGAGGAATTTCCTTTCTATCAAAATGTTATATTCACTAGGTCCATATTTCTAGGTTCACATAGTCCAGAGGTGCTAACATCTCGCGAAATCTAGATATTTCCAGTTTCCTTTGCTCGAACTCCCTCCCTCCCAAATCATCAACCGACTTCCCCTCAAAGAAAACGCCCTCCCTAGAACTTTCCTGCAAAATCGCTCTACTTCCTGTAAATGTCTGGAAAAAAATTTAGTGAAAAATGCGCGAAAATGTACCCAGGAACCATAACATGAATTTTAAAACCGAAGTTTTTGGATTTGTGGAAAACTGGGGATTAAAATCTTAGCCTATTGTGGAGAAAAGATCAAAAGTTGCTTTTCCCCGGTCTCCCATTCTCGTCCCCAGAACCCCCGCGTTTTTTTAAACGCCCGCGATCCAATCGCTGACCAAAGATCGTACGCTCTGGGAACGAGGCTGTTGGATCTCCCGTCGGTCACCATATCTCCCGGAGATTCGCTTCGTACCCGAGAGTCTCGAATGATCCAGGAGAGTTGACATGTATGTGTAGGTGTCTTACATACTGCTAACCTCCATTGGGAGGAGACTACTAATAAAGATTGTGCGGGAAAAGCAGATCTTAGCAAGGGCTATTGAAATCCAAAAAAGAAAATTGGGGGTAACCACGCATTTTTTTTAGAGATAAATAAGTAACAATTACGGTAAGCTAAAAAACAGAAAAATACAAAGCCATGTATGGCGTTTTTCTTACCAAATTGAAGCTTCATTATCTCTGAAAAATGCATGGTTATCCAAATTTTCTTTTGGATACCAAGAGCACTTGCTAATTTCTGCTTTCTCCGCATAGTTTTAAACCTCGCAAAAATATCCCTGTATTAGTAGGCACCACCTATAGGCATAGTTAATTGAGGGACTGGTTATGAAACCTTGCCATGAAAACAATGGTTCTGCAATTTATGTTGGAAGGGCCGCGACCCTGCATAATCCTTTGTTTTAACATTCACACCACAGTTGAATATCTTAACAAAAACGTTTCGATGGGCCAGTTGCTCCAACACATTCCAAATTCTTTTGTTGTTTGTGCAGGGTCAAGGCCAAAAAGGCAAACAAAAACATAAAACAAAGACGTTTGTCAGGTTTCATAACCATTGCCTTCAATTAACTATGCTATAGGAAACCCGAGTATCTCGAGATGCGCAGAACATATGCGCAGTAAGAGAAGGAGGCACCGTCCTTAATTAAAGGCAGGCTTTGAGAAGCGAGTATGCAGCGCAACCGAGTATGTTAAATATGCGCATAAGTATTCGGTCTCGACTGCTGACCATAGAACAGGTTTTCATCACGGCTCAATGAACCAAGTGATCAAGAATTGGCAATTCTGTTACCAAAACGAAATTGGACAACTACATTGTTAACAAAAAAAAAAAAAAAAAAGAAAAGAAAATCGTTCCGTATTGTAAGGACAAAAAAAAAAAAAAAAAAAAAAAAAAAAAAAAAAATCAAATTGAGTTTAGGAGAGGCTGCGCAAAAGTAAATCACTGTAAGCAAAGTATACGCATCAATGCTTTTAAACGGGTGTTTTGTGGAAAAACGTATTGAAGAGCTTGTAATATTTGCGCGTGATGTCACTGAACCAAAAACATAACAATGCGTGGAATTATCTTGTACTCGCTAAAATCCTGATGTTTTCTCAGATTCCGCGTTAGTTTTAAATCCACATCAGAGGCTAGTCAAGAAAAGGTGTCGCCTTGTTCGTGTTACAACTAGAAGCGTTACGAGGTTCTGGTACCGGCCAAAAAAAGCCCTTTGGTTTTGAGGAATTGAGCGCATTCTTTTCCTGGTTACTCAAAATGCCATTCACAGTAAAGCAAGCCGCAGATACAAACCACCGCGACTTGTCTTGTTGTGAAAAATTACCTGTCAAGCATCTATCCTTCGCAACTTAAGACGGAAGTTCTTCTTACAGCGACTGGCGATTAAAACCGCAACGCAAGCTGGTATTAAAAACTCTACATCGTAAACACCTCACAGGTGCGCGTGAGGTGACAAGAAATATCTCTGGCGTGGAATTATAAGCTAGAATGCCATGGTTGTGTGGATTAGGATGGTTGTGTATTTTACTGGCGATCTGTTGTGCAGTAACTGTGATATCTTCATATTGTGTGGCTCTTTCTTATGGACACATTTATCCGTTTCTTCCAGCCATTAGCGAGACTGGAGTGTTATATCCAGAGAAGTACGTTTTCAGAGAGCTGGCTAATCTCTCTGCGTTTCTGTTCATCTCGAATGCGTTCGTCCGTTTCATGCAGTATAAGCTTGTAGCTCAGCAATGTAGAGAGGAGAACGTCAAACTATGTCGCCTTAATAAGCTAGCTTTTGTGGTGGCTATTTTGGCCGGAGTTGGAATGACTTTTGTGGCAAACTTTGAAATCGGGAAGGTATGCTGCCGAATTCTTTTATTTGTGAACGTTGAAATTTGCTTTGAATATTCTGACTTTGAAAATCGTTCTATATATTCCTGCTAGACGCAAGACAGGCGTTTATTTAGCCCAGCGTAAAGGACGAGCTTAACGAACGCCTCTTATGCAGGCCAGATTGCTGCCGACCACTAAAACATCAGGGCCCGTTTGTTTGAAAGCCGATTAACGCTAATCCACGATTAAAAGTTAGCCGAGGTTTTCATCTCGCTCTTTAAAAATGATTTTAAAGGCTCATTTTAAGCTAATGGTAAAGAAAAGTCTAAGGCAAAACTTAGGGACAAAATCTTTTGGACGAATCCTTATGGATAAGTAAATATACTCGAATCAAAATTCACGTAAAGCCAGGCCCTGGATTAGCTTAATCGGCCTCTGAACAACTGGGCCCAGTTTTCAGCCTGGAGATTATATCGAAACACATGGCGAATAGCGGGGTTAAGCTTTTTTTAGCTGATTTATAGGTGGCACACAAGAATCCACTCTACTCTGTTCGACTTAAATGTTATTCAGCTCTCAAACTAAAGCGCTGCCTTACTTGGTTTGTAAGGCTCATTATTGTCCTGTTGGGGGGGGGGGGGGGGGCTCCCATATAAAAGTGACAGGGGTTATAGCCGTACCTTTCAGGGGTTAAAATTCGTAGTTTGGTACCCCTTGGGGTGCTAAAATCTAAAATGACTTCCGTCAGAGGTATGATGGTAGCTTTTAGAGAGGAACTAAAAATCGAAGGCATTCGAAGGAATAGTCTTTATTGTTATTAAAAACTGTCAGTGTCAGTTAGTGTATTGTTTTAGAGTTGGCACCACGCCCACAAAAAAGAATTCAGGCACCTTTTACGGGTTCTTTTCAAAGTTTCTGACGGCCACCCTGGTCATTTTTATATGGGAGTCCCACCCCCCCCCCCCCCCCCCGGGATTACTGTGACTTTTGGGGCTACTTATTCACGACTTTATTTTCTTGCGATGATACTAATAATTCGAGAGCTATGTCTTAGATCAGCAATAATTCCTCTACAGTCAGCGATAAGCTACCGATACTAACTTGTTTTCCCCTCTTTTCAAGGACTGGTCGATCCATGACATAGGTGCCATGACAGCTTTTATCAGCGGTCTCGCGTTTTGCTGGTTACAATGCGCAATGTCATATAAACTACGAGACCATGGTGTCATCAATAGTTCAGCGGTGTGCCATTCAAGAGCCATGCTCGCTCTAACGATAACTTTCTGCGTGATAACATTTGTGGTCTTTCAGACCAAAGCCAATATGGACTGGAACCGAGTGCGGCCTCGATATCATTTCCTGGCCAAACTCAAGTGGGGTCCTAAAGATCCCGGATATTTCTTTCACGTGGTTTCCAGTGTCGCTGAGTGGAGCATGTGTGGAGGAATGCTTCTGTTCATGTTGACTTTCACTTACGAGTTTCAACAAATAGTGATAACTTCTGATATCTCGTCTACAGAATATTGGTGAACGGATGTCTTTTTTGGAGGCGCAAGAATATTCTGGACAGAAATCCAGAATTGGATTAAATTAAGTAGCAGATTTTATTGTTATTTTTTTAATAACACAGTGGTTACTTTTGTAATGGACTGAAATATTTTTGAAGATAGTTTGGTTATTACGACCACTTTTGGGGAAATCTTTTTTCTTTAGGGTATTTTTTCAAGTAACCTAAAAGTACAGAAGATAAAAACGCAGGTTAACCCTCTTAACCCCTAATATCAAAGAACAAATTCTCTTATCTTGTCCCCATACTTTTCTTATTAAAATACTGGGGAGAAGTTATTAAAATATCAAGAAAAGTCACCTGGGGTGATGATAATTTAAATTCTCATGACCTCAGGGATTGAATAAGCATTGATATTACAAGGAGAAATTTGATGCTGATCACTGTTAGGACTTGAAGAGTGGTTATTTTAAGGACAAAATGTAGGCCAAAGATGTTGACGACACAGAGACAGACCCATTTGTCTTATTATAGGAAAGTACGTTCAATATTTCAAGAAATCCCGTGTTACTATAGGTATGAGAAATGTGTGTTTCTCAGCATCATTCTGCGGTGTATTTGGGACAAAACGGCTTTGGAATTATCGACAATTTCTAACTTGGTTGGATACGAAATCACCGAGCTCACGTTGATGAATGTCCTACATTTGGCAATTTAGCCATCTCGTTCGTGTTAATCATCCTTATTTCAAACTAAATTTTCTATTAATTCGCGTTAATTTTTTCCCTGTAATAAGGTACTTTATATTATAGAGAATATTTGTAACAACTTGGTATCGACAGCGATAACGCTATTTAGCGATCCTCCACCCCTCCACGAAAGATTTTAGTGATCTCGGTAAAAGGAGGTCGTTGTAAACAGTTGTCGTCACTGGAGAAACATGGGGAACGACCAATCATAACTAGTCTTGTTAATTCTTCGTTATTTTTTTTTTGATGGATTAGTTACATGAAACAAACATGTACAATCTACCACTGTTTACAGTAGGCTTTTTGGTTTTTAGAGGAAAAGTTAACTGAATTTTACATTAGTGATTGGAGGAAAAGGTTAACTAAATATTAAATTAGCGATTTTTAAATTTTGCATTTTACATAAAATCACTTGTCCAATTTTTTTTGAGAGAATGTTGGAAATTTCTTCCAGATAACTTTCTTTTTTTCGTCAAATTTAAATTGCAACGGTCAAACAAATCAAGTACAGACAGCGCTAGACGCAGCTGCAAGACGGGTGTACTGAAAACCTTTTGGTCAAAAAAGTGACTTTTCAGTACGGTTACTACAGAGTTGATATATGCAAGGTCAGAAAACCAATTTTTAGGCTTTAAAAAGACTTGACAGAAAACTATTCTCCAGACACTGCACAAATCACTCTTTTTATTTTGTCTTTAACTAATCATAATAGTTATTTTACTTGAATATCGGAAATACTTATAATGATTTTCCCACCACACTTATCTACTTCTAAGGTCCTAGTTAAACGTCCTAATGCAGGTGGCGAACATTTCGTTCGTCCAAAATGTTACAACTTTTTTTAAACGCATGATTGATGATGTTAGGACAACATCTGTTTGTTGAATGAATTTCTCGTTTTCGGATCAAATATTTTGGTTAAAACTTTAAGTTGTTGGATGCACCAGGTTGCAAAGTTTAGCCATTTAACCAACAATGCCATCCAACAAACACTTCCCATGTTGGAACTTTTGGCTGGGGATTAACCCTTTAACCCCTGATATTAAAGAACAAATTCTCCTATCTTGATCCTTTATTTTTCTTATAAAAGTACTGTGCAGAAGTTATTAAAGTATCAAAAAAATTCACCTTAGGTAATCATGTCCTTAATTCTCAAGACCTCAGGGGTTGAATTAGCATTGATATTATAAGGAGAAGTTTGATGATGATCACTGTTAGGGCTAAAGGGTTAACAGAAGTGTAGTCATACTGCAAGTCTTGGTCAACATTTAACAAATTATTTGGTGTGTTAGCATGGTTTGTTCAGACAATAAGATACTATTTCCTAGTATTATAAATTATAATTTTTCCTCTGTTTAGCTCCCTGACTCCATTTATCCCCTCTTTCAGGGAAAAAAGTTAAATGATTCTCCCCTCTCTCTCCCCGCCAACCCTGGTTCAAAACTCAACTGTGAATCGCTTGATGTCTGTTACAGCAATCATTACCTCACAAGACTGAATCACTAATAATTATTAGTAAGATGACATTCACGAAAAATTTTGAACACTTTACTCACACAGCCCCCTTCCCCCACCCCCTTGTGAGACCTTAAAAATTACTATAATTATTACTATGCCACCCCTGGGGGGTTTAGTGGAGGAAATATGGTATGAACCAACACCAAAAGTACACCCATTAATTCTTGCTAAATGTACGTACCAAAGTAAACAGGATTAAAGTTGGGACTCTGAGTTAGCATTATTTAGCAACTTTTCCTCTTACTTATAAGTTATTTTATTTTTTGTGTTTTTAAAACTTGTCAAATACATTCCATTTTTTCTATACATTAAAATGTATTACAAAATCAACGTTTCTTTTTCCCAGAGTTTTCTACATTATGACAGACTTCTGAAGAAGGTACCAAACCCCAATTTATATTGAATCAACCGCTTTGGTTCAACCACACCCATCATTCTCCTTCCTTCAAACTAACCTAAGATTTAACTGCCTTAGTCCAGCTATTAGCCTGGTAACACCTCTCTCTGTCCTGCATACCTGTTACACTAAAGCTATTGATGCAATGCACAACAGCTACTTTTTACAGACATATAGTCTGTAAGCTTCAAGATACCATTTGCAACTTGTACAGATCCTCCCTCTTTTGTTTTTGGACAGGAATCTGAGCTCGAATTTGTTCCAGATAATTCAGATCTAAAACAGAAAGCAATGACAATCAGTGAGTTTGACAACTGAGC
This sequence comes from Pavona decussata, assembly GCF_977016875.1. Classification (NCBI taxonomy): domain Eukaryota; kingdom Metazoa; phylum Cnidaria; class Anthozoa; order Scleractinia; family Agariciidae; genus Pavona; species Pavona decussata. Next base: position 1,050,805 of record NW_028145541.1, on the reverse strand, counting down.
TTGAGGAAGAAACAGATGAAGAAGGCCTGTTGGCTCTTCTTCAAACAAACTTCATGAAGCTGATCCTGAAAGAGCTTAATCCTGATGTGAACAACCATTTATGAAAAAGATCTATAGCTTACCTATGTCTGAATACAAGATTTGCTCAGTGTGGTCTGCTTTAGCTATCGCCTCACCCCTAAGAAAGCAATAAACAAGACTCAGCTTTAACAATCCAATACTGTTAGTATCTTCACTGTAGGGTCCAGGGATGTTGCCGGAGAAAAATATGTAGAATCAAATAGCTCAGAATTTAAGACCCCAGTCTATGAAATGTTTGGTACCTGAAAACCCCCCAGGAAATGTTGACCTTCAATGTAAGACCCTTTTAGGTATGGACTACAAGGATGGAGTCACCAGAGCATAATAGTGCCAGTATTTCATCCTAACATGTAAACAAGCAGTGGTTTCATTAAGATTTTGAACAGCAGGCAAAAGGTTAGTACAATTGGGCGGATAGTTAACATGAATACTGAATACTTAATACTTGTAACACGCATTTTTAACATGATGTGATGATCAAATGCACCCACCATGTGAGTATACACACAAACACCAGACCACAACACCGGGAACTACGGCCCCTACTCTTTGCGAACAGTGAGTGGGTTCTTTAACGCCCACAGAGTTATATACAAACAAGGGTTGTGAGATGGGGCCTACGGTTTATCGTCCTTATCCGAGAAGACTAAAAAGTCTAACCATTTGCAGATGTCAGAGCAAAGGCAGCACTTTCTCCTCAGTTATTTAAAGACCCTGAAAGGTGGTCTGGCCGGGGTTTGAACCCACGACCTCCTGCACGGTAGTGCGGCACTCTACCAACTGAGCTAACCAGTCGGCGGTCATGGATATGTTCTTCATGGAAAAAGTCAGATAAGATGTTAAAGGTAGCTGGACAAAGTCATGTTCACAGGCGGTCAATTTACCTGGAACCCTGTCCTTAATGAAACCCCTGAGCAAGATGCTGATATTTGCCAAAGAGACATTTTTGGAATATGTTATACACCCCCATAATTTTCCAAATTTAGTTTAAAAATGCAATGTCATCACTTTGCAAATTTTGCAGATTTCTGATTTCCATTTTTGTAGCTGAGTTTGATCCCACATATCTCACTCTCGGGCTTTGCCTTCAAAAAGAAGGAGTGTTTTTACTACTGGTAAATTGCAAGTGAGCACATACCATGGATTTATAACAGTGCTATGACCCCAAGCAACATAAGTTGCTTTTTCATCTCTGGCTGGCGATACGGCTGCCACATACAACTGAAAATGATTACACAAGACAAAGGTTAAATAACTCATAGATATTAACAAAGCACAACAGTGTGAAACTTTATCTAAAAACAGGGCTTGAGACTAACCTTTTAGCTCACTACCCAAGTGGCTAGAAACAGGCCTGATTTTACAAGCCTAAACAAACTTTTTATTTACATGTGGTGGGAAGCAGATTCTGCCATTTGTCTTTTTTTGTAACAAGGAAAACTTGGAAAAGTGAATTGTTTCCTTTTCTGTTGTTTTAACTTTTTGTGTAATTAAAGCAGTGAAGTCTATGAAATCTGCTAACAGTCTTTCTTTTAATTACATGTAGTTTCTCTTCTGTTGGTTTGCACAAATATTGTCACTTTTGTTTGACCTTACAGTGCTCTACAATTTTTAATAGCCAAAATGGCTAGTGAAAGAGCAAACCTCACTAGCTGAAACTGAATTTTTGCTAGTCTGTGGCTAGCTGGCTACCATTAGCCTCAAGCCATGTTAATTTTTTTTCTGATGTACTAGACAAGTACTAATGTATACCTGATTGTCCAAGGCCCTGTTGGAGATTCGGAAAAAAGAAAAACATTTTAATTTTGTATCATAACTGAACATAAAATATGTGCTTTAGTATGTTGTACATGTATTAGAATGAGATAACAAATGACTTCTAGTATTGTTACTACATTGTTTGCAGGCCGCAATGCAAGAGATACATGTAGTGCTGAGCTTTCCTCAATGCTCCCTATCAATGATTTTCCAAACAGCTGTCTGTAAGGTTATCCTGAATAGACTTTGAGGACTTTGACAAAACTGGAAAATTAAAGTTGCTGTTGCACACTTTTAAGTGCAACTCCAGCACATTCTTCAACCACCATTTGTCCAGAGTTCAAATGTTGTGTGAAATTATCAACCTCTGCTTTGTACCATACAAATACTGTACTATTACAGGCTGTTGGTCCCAGTTTCAAGATGGTGCTGTAAATTTTAGTGCAAAAAGTTCTTGTATCAAAACTCTTTAACAACATGGATGTTCTCATCCACTGATGCTTTTCAGGAGAATTTGTTCAATACCTAGACATCTATTTTTGTTGATCACTTCCTATATTATTTCTTCATGTATGTTTTACTAGTAAATCAGTTAGTGATATAGTAAGGCAAAAACCTACATGCTGGTTACTATTAGGTCTTAAAGGGTTAATTAACCTTATTTCTAAGGGTGAGGAAAATACCTTGCTCTTATGAGTGGTTCCCAGTGAGCTGGTCCTGTTGTCATGTTAAATGCTCCAGGGTAAAATAACAGCTTACAACCTGCAATAACATCATTGTTTTATACCTGGAGTAGGTAAAATCGCACTTGAGCCTAAGTGGCCTATGAGACTTGAGCATAACCCACTTTCTGTGGCATGAAGCTACTAGAAGTATTGCTATGTCCCCTGGATGGGATGCTAGTCTATCACAGGGTTACCCCCAGTAGCTTGTCGTTTGTACACATTTATACACCTTAGTGAAAAGAGACAATGTGGAACAAAGTTTCTTGTCTAAGGAAACAACAAAGTATTGCAGAGAAACATAGCTTCAAACCACCAACTCTCTGATCAAAAGTCTGACACGCGAACCACTACACCACTATACCTCTACCAGGAGTACTTCTTTTTTATTTGAAAACAATGAATGGAACTGCTGGTGGAGATTATGAATAAAATGATGGCATGCAATATACTGTGCCATCAGGGAAGATGGGATGTGAATAGTTTCGTGCATGTCCTTCATCTTACTTCACTGACCTTGCTGAGTGTAAACTTGGGCCATCTCAGGAAATCTCATGTCATAGCAGATTCCAATTCCTATTTTACACAGAGCTGCAGACAAATAAAATTAAAATGGAGTCAGCTGAAAATCACTCAATGAAAACTCAACTCAAGAATAAACGTAAACTTGTGTCTTTACATGTATCCATCATTGTCAGTTGATTTCCAGGAGAAAGAACTTCTGATTCTTGAAAGCGAATTTTTCCAGGAACATCAATATCAAAGAGGTGAACCTGAAAATAAAAAAATAAAAACAATAAAAAAAAAAAATAAAATAAAATAAATAAATAAATAAATAAATAAATTATTAGGCAACATTACGTTAGAGGGTTGTCCAATATAGAAAAATAGATATGGTCCTGATGATCCGTACCGTCTGACAAACCATAAAGAACCAACAGCAAACTCAACCCACATATAATGCCAAGTCCAGGAAACGAACTGGACCACATTGGTGGTAGTCTCCTTCGCAGCCGCTCGGGCCGGGGACAGGAAGCGTTGCATGACTACGGCCCGAGCGGCTGCAAAGGAGACTACATTGGTGGGAGGTGAGTGCTCTCACCACTGCGTTATCCCTGCTACCACAAAATAAGAGTTCCAACAGGGCATGCAGTCCACAGTTCGTTATAAGCTCAGCCACGAAGAGATTACATATGTGGAATAACTGTTAAAATATGGACAGCTGTTACTACTAACCTTTCTGTGTTTAGCAAGCAAGGTTCCATCAGGACCAAATGAAGTAGAAGTGTTGTACAGCTTGCCAGAATCTCTCTCAGGTATGGATCCTCCTATGATATAACACTGTGTCTCTTTAGCCACTGACGACAGCATATTTGTAGACTCCCCTGGGATTTCCTCTGCATAGTCGGCAAAATACTGGGTGCCATAAGGTGAGTTGAAACATTCCTGATAAAGTAATTTGCCAAGAAATTTAAAACTTGCTCTCCTAGTTAATGCATAGTTCAATATTCACACCCCTTTTCCCTTAAGAAAGGCCATGATCTGAATTGGAATCTTATCCCCGCCCCCACCCCCACTCATGCCAACTCTCCCGGATTATCCGGGAGTCTCCCGGATACGGAACGAATCTCCCGGTCTCCCGTACGGATGACTAAACCTCCCGGATAAAAGCGACTTGGCGTTTTATTTGCATAATAGGCTAGTATTTCAACTCAAATGTTCCATAAATTTAAGAAATATTGTGTCATGGCTGCATTTGCATACCTGCTTTAACCAGTCTGCCACAAACTTTGACGGAAACCAAAGAAAATACGCTTTTGTCATCATTGCAATATAAACGACTTTCTGATTGGACAAACGTTCAACCAATTAAAAAGCAGGACAGAAAAAGCTCCAGTGCCCTACAAATTTTGTGCCAACTTGGGGGGGGGGGGGGGTAAGTGCATCAATTTTATTTAGGGGGGAGGGTAGGGTGATAAGGGGGGGGGGGCTCAGAAGAAAAAATCTCCAGATTTCAGATCTTCAGAGGTTGGCATCTCTGCACCCCACCCACCCAAGGGATGTCTCCAATGAGAGCGCTAAATTAAAATTTTCAGAGGAATGGGAAATACTCACCGGCAACGCAACAATTTTCGCCCCATTAGAAACTGCTTCCTTGATTTTTTCCTTAGCTCGCAGTAAGTTCTGAGCTTTGTTTGAAGAAACAGCCAGCTGAATGAGCGCGATTCGAAACGCTGTATAAAAGAAAACACATATAGTTACATTAAAACATTGAAACTACCGTGCGTGTGGAAGCCCAGCTTCTTTGCTTTCAGATGCAGGAAACAAATTGGACGCCTGATCACAGGCTACGAGGAGAAGGAGCGACAAAAAGACCCTGGCCTTTCTATCCGCAAAGAAAAACTCACAGGAAGCCGCCATCTTGAATCCAACAACGGAGCATTCTCACCCATATTTGGTTATTGTTACCAAATAAGTTCAAGAGACACCACGTGATGGAAGACTGTTTTGAGCGCGCGAAATTCGTGCGCATAAAATGAAGCATGGCGGATCGGAGATAGAGTGGAAGAATTCGCAGTTGTAGTTTTTGAATTGTATTGTCAGTAACATCTTCGATCTCCGTTAATCTATATCATGACACCATTTGTAGAAGGATGGGATTTTGTGGAAACGCTCGGTGAAGGTGCTTATGGCGAGTAAGTCCGTCAAATCTTGAATCTGTTGTTATAATCTGTACAATCTACAGCTCTGAATGACTAATCGCATCTCACTGACAAATCTCGCTCGATCTTCTTAGAGTAAAACTAGCCGTCAATAGAGAAACACAAGAGGCCATTGCTGTGAAGATCATTGATCTAGAGAAAGCTGCTGAGAAAGACTGCTACGATAATGTGAGAAAAGAGGTTAGTAAAAAATTGGACACGATCGCTTTAATTGCGATATTGCATTTTGTACAAAATGCAAAGTGAAACAATTAACTTATAAGCTTATATTCATTTTGTTTTATTCATCTCAGATTTGCATTCATCGCATGCTTCAAGACGTTCATGTAATTCGATTTTATGGACAAAGAACTGAAGGCAAAAAACAGTACCTTTTCCTGGAGTGCGCTGGCGGTGGGGAACTGTTCGACAGAATAGGTATTTTGGGTTATAATTTAAAAAAAAAAGCCTTGTCTTGTTGGTAAACAGTAAAAAGGCTTTATTGTTTAATTACTCAGTGTCCAAATTTTTTTATTGATGCTCTTGCAATACCCCCACCTCCCACCCCCTAGGAGTTCCTCCTCAGAATCATAGCCCCTGCCCCTGCTCAGACTACGTACATGAGCCCCATGCCTGATTCTTAGGAACCAGCACTTAAGTCTGGACTTAACGTTTTGTCAGTACCTGAGCAAAAATTTGGACACCGTGTCTGGGCACGGGCACTACCTCCAAGGGTAATACTTGGGCGCTGTTCCTGGGAATGGGCACTGGTTTGAACAGGATTTTGTCAGTTTACAGGGAGGTGTAAGGAAAACAAGTGGGATACAGTAAACAAAATGGTGGGTGTTAAATTGACGAATGATATCATAATAATTTGCTCCTTGGGCTTCTCAACAAGCCTGAACAATGTCCTTTTCAGTGACCAGGCACAGGACCCTGGCATGGGTACATGTACTTATGTAGTCTTAGGGGTATGTTGCCAAGAGCTTGAATCCCTAGTAACCATATTTCGGACCAAATTTTTTGTTACTCTATTTTTTTTTGATGAGTAGTTTCTTACACTTGATCAGCAGGGATTAGCTAAAGCAAAGGCATAGAAAAAAGTTAACACTAAAAAGTCACGGCGTTTCAACCTCTCCAAGGCCATTTTCAAGTGCAAGTCAAAATAAAACTGAATAGTTTTTAAAGTTTTTTTATTTTTTACTCGCACTTGAAAATGGCCTCGGAGAGGTTGCAACGTCATGACTTTTTAGTGTTAACCTTTATCACAAAATCTATTTTTTTTGAGACCAAAAACTTTAAATCCATTCTTTTTTTTTCAAGGGCCCATTTTTTGAAAGCCATGATAACTTACCTTCTCTTGAAAGCTTTTATAAAATCTTCGTAATCTTATGGAACCCACTGGGCAAGTTTGCACTAAAAGTTATCGTCAATGTGCAGTTCCAAAAAAATGCATACCCACCCCACGGGTAACCTGTGAGAGGAGACGCCTTTCCCAGCATTCGTTTCACCTGCGAAAAGGCAAAAGTTGCTGCCTTATCTTAGTCTAGTGGATAAGACATTCCCAACTTTAGGCAAAGATAGTGAAAGAGTCTTACAAAAGCTCTTAAATTCTCATATTTCCCACAGTGCTGTCACATGCTAATGAATGATATTGTTTGTTGCAGAACCTGATGTTGGAATGCCGTTGCACCAGGCTCAGCGATACTTCAGGCAACTCATAGATGGAGTGGTAAGACAGCTTAAAACTGTAAAATTGCAAACAGAAGTCCTCCCTCAGTCCCCCCTCAGACACTAAAATCATTATACTGACAGGAAGCTCTCATTAATGTAAGCCCATGGACCCTTAGGGTTAGTTTTTCAAAGCTCATTTAGGCTCTTAGCTTAGTATTTTGTAGTGTTCGGATTGCTATGCCCAACCCTAACCTTAGAAGCTCCAATAATAAGGTCTCCTGAAAACATACTGTCTTCAAAACTCCTATGAATGAATATACAATGTAGCACCAGAACTTACAGTCAGAATTTTATGGTGTTTGTTTGGCTCTGTTCATGCTAGGTGCCCTGTACGCGGGCACTGAAAATTATGTTGTTTAGACTTCTTGGTGTTCAAGGTGCAATCATTTCCTTGTTGTTCTATAAAGCAGGCATGGTGAAAAAGCGCGGAAACTGACACCATCCTGTTCAGACTGGTGTCTATGCCAAGGACTGGTGCCCAAGAAGTACCTGTAGAGGTATTGCCTGTGCCTGGGCATTGCTTTTAATGGGTATAAAGAAAGCTATGCTCAGATCAGACCGGACTTGTGCACCAAGTCTGAACAGAGTGCAGGAACAATTTCATCCACAGAACCAAGCCCCGATTAATGTTGCAATATGTAATTATCATAATAATTAATATTTTTTAACATTTGAGCTATTGATTGAATATAAATGAAAACATGGGCATTCTAGTGAAACCACCAAGCAGTACTTTGCTGTACAGCTGTCGTTTCTCAATTTTATTTCTTTAGGAATATCTTCATAAACAAGGTGTGACTCACAGAGACATCAAACCTGAAAACCTTCTATTGGATTCAGATGGTAAGAACCAGTAAGGGGGAAGGGGTCAGATGCACAATATTCCGATACTAGGGATTTGATGTCTTGCTAAGAATTGAGAAGCTCGGCCCGTTTTTTTTTTACTAAGATTTAAGCAACCATAAAATGCATGATTTTTAATTCCACGTAAACTTAGATTGCTTAAATTGGGGGTTGAATGTCATCACTTGTGATTAGTGTACAATAATCTTTGAGTTACCAAATTAATCCTCTTTTGTACATGTAGTTGGTCACATACACTGTACCAGGATATCAGTGCGTTGTTGTTCCCTTAATGGAGGTTTCAATTATGGTATTTGCGTCATTCAAAAATTGTCCCTGTCTTTTTATTAAGATGCTATAAATACAAAAGGGGAATCAAGGGGAGAGGGAGGGAGGGGCAGAAAACCGAGACAATCCGACAAAAATACTCCACAAAAACGCTACGAACCGCCACGCTTAAACGCCACTACAAAGCAGTGCTCTGCGCATGCGCTTACTACCTACCAAGAGCCGCTGACCACCCAATGAATGCCAGCTTTTCTTTGTTGTTAACCTAGTTAAATTGCATTTAACTGCATTTAAAAAACTATAAAATCAATTTTATGCAAAAGGGCCATACTAAAAGATATGAATGTGTATTTAAATATTTGCTTAAATATATGTAACAACTAGTGATGATGATGACAGTTTAATTACAAAATAGTGGAAGACTTCCATGTACTTCTGTATATTTAATTAAAGGATCCCGTGTACTCCATACTCAGTATTTGACACATTTTTATTTCCTGTGTAGACAACCTAAAGATATCGGATTTTGGTTTTGCAACAGTCTTCCGCCATAAAGGCAAAGAGCGTCCACTGGGCCGGAGGTGCTGTGGAACACCCCCTTATGTTGCACCTGAGGTATGAAAATGTTACAGTAGCTGTTGTGATGCTCTTTTCATCTGCAAGTTTTAACCTTCATGTAATTTAACACTGTGTTCCGTTGTAGGTTTTGTCTGAAGGTGAATACAGAGCTGAGCCAGCAGACATTTGGTCGTGTGGTATTGTCTTAGTTGCTATGTTAGCAGGAGGTGAGCTGTACATGTCATGCCAACTATCACGGAAACGAGTACATGCAATAATTTTATTATTATTCTTGGTAAAAGTCCTCTTTTGTACATGTACACCATTGGCTTTCGAGTCATTATCCACTAACAAAAGAATGGTAATGTGTGCTCACCAATTTGCTGACCCTATGGTACATTTAGCTTAAAAGTAAATTAACTTCAAGTAATAATATATCAAGCATAAATTCCTGTTTCTTACGTTACTTTGCCTGTAAAATTAATCCTGCCTATGGCTACATGAGAGGAAAAACAGCTGAGCTGATCCGAATTAGATCGGCCATTCTGAATTGATTCAGATACCGTACTTCACATGAACTTAATTCATTGAATTTGTTTCAGTTCATGCGAAGTGTAGTGTCTGGGCCTAAATGATGTTGCAACAATTATTGTATGTAGGGGACTGTTGTGACATTGTTGACTGCCATTACTTTGCACTAGTGTAACTTGCTGTCACTTGCACTTTGCTCTTGTGCACTTAGACAAGCACTCCTTCACAGCTAAGGGATTTTACAATTTAACATATTTCAAAGTCATTGCCAATCAAGTTAAGCGTTTAGTCAGACAGGTGTCTGGCTTTTACATGTAGTTGAGCTTTAGCAAGAAGGAGCTTCTGGCAACGAGCCTATTATCTTTTATGATATTTGTACATGTATATGGAGGAATGTTTCTCCAGTACAGCCACTTTTGCAATGGATACACAGCTTTTAATGCCAGCTAAAAGCCTGCCATTGGTCACTAGAACTTCCATGGGACCAACCCTCAAAGAAATACAAAGAGTATCTTGACTGGATCAACGGTAAAGCGCACAGGACACCATGGAGCAAGATGGACATGCTGTCATTAGGTGTGTGCATTTCTCTGCTTTTTCTTTTGGTATCTCATTCTTGCTTAGTTAAATTGGCAGAAACGGTGATAGAAGTTTTATTAACTTTGACTAGTCACCACAGGCAGCCCAAGCTCGCAACACTAGAGAGCATGTAATCAATTATTGATTGCTAGTGGGACAATGACCTTTGAGTGGAAGCGGTATTGGATTACAGGCAGCCTTTGAGAATTTAAATGCATTATAAGACTTTGTATGGGGAATAAAATACTGTTGATTATGAAGCTTAAATAATGCTAAATTTAGCTTTCATTCAATAAAATGAATAAAACTGACTCACCTCTGGTGTATTCTTGGGCATTTGGGGATTATTCTACCGTTTCAGGCATTCTTTGAAATCACTGTCGTTCCCTTCATAAGACTTCTTGATAAATCAGCGAAAAAAAAAAAAAATACAGAGCAATGTTTCTTAACTGAAATGAAGTCCACATGCCAAATTTTAGTTAATTTTGAGCACATCGAAAATCGACGAAAAACCGGGAGGATGATCTTGCCCCGAGCCCTTCAATTAATAAATTATTGCATGCTCTCTAGTGACATGAGCTTGGGTTGCCTGTGGTACTAACAGCAAACTAAATAAAAATAATTATTGAACCTTTAAGTTTGATGTGTGACTCCAAAAAAAAAATTTTTGACACCTTACTGTAGCAGTACTTTGGGACTCAAAAATTTGTTTTAATATTTATTTTCAGAGTTTTTAAAAAAGCTTCTTGTGGAAAAACCAAAAAGAAGACTCACAATACCGAATTTAAAGAAGGAAAAATGGTACACCAGGTAAAGAGTGATTGGTCTGTAATTGATTTTGAATTAATTTTGTAAATCACCTGAAATAAAATTTCACCATACAGCGTGTATAATTATTTTCTCTTCAGATCATTAACTTCGTCAAGAAGCCCAAGAGATGGTAAGTGGTTTGAGTTATTGTTTCAAGCGTTAGCCTTTCATCATGGTAAATTTTTGGTGATCATAGTATAAACATTACCCTCCAAGTTAAATGCTTTCACATGTGGTCAGGTTGTAGCTAAAATAGTCAAACCTTTGAGTTTTGGTAAAACAAACATTCTATTTTTTTTTAATTAATGTGTGAATGCATTTGTCTCATAAAGGTTCTTCCCCCGGAGATACACCTACTGGTACAGCACCCTTTAAAAGAAGATGCACCGAGGCAGATGTGATTTCCCCAGCTCGTCCAAGAAGAAATCAGTGAGTTGTCAGTTTAACTAAATAACCAAATGTAAAGTTTCAACTGAAACGTTTTTAAAGGAACATAATTATCTTCATGTTTGTAGGCTTGTAAACCTCAAATACAACTGAATTTGTCATTAGCCTGTTTCAGGCGTTAAGACTGTGGGGAGCACTATGAAAACTGGAGCGTGAACTAAAAATGTTGGGATTTCAATTTTCTTTGTGCCGCTGCCCACTCTCTGAATGCCTGGAGAAGGTTAATCTGTCGTAGGCAACCACTTTCATAATTATAGAGCAAGAAGAATGATGTTGATACATACCGTACATGTAGATGTATTTTTTTGTCAATGACCTTGCGATCACTAGTTCGGATGTTTTACCACTGAGCTACTGGAGACTCATGAGAGCTAAGGCCATTAAACTACATTGTAGGTTCATGCATCATCCTGCATACTGGATTAGAACAGAGATGACCAGTATGTGATCGGAGTTGATATGGCCCCTAGCAGCACCTCTTTACTCAAGCTTCTCTTGAGTAATCACTGGTTAAAGTAATGGTGTAATGTGAGAACGTTTTTATGCACTATTTAATATTGAATATGTTCATTTGTTTAGGGATCATATTTCTGCATCCCAGCCAGAGCCTCGTAGACTAGATAGTGGTATTGGCAGTGGTGTTTTAGAGAGTGTGGATGATGAAAGAACCATTAATGGTTTATGCTTTTCACAGCCTGTTCATCCTGATCACATGTTACTCAGCACACAAATGCAGTGCACCCCTGGAGCATCTCAGGTGAGTCACTACAGGTCTCATTTGCCAGCAAAATTGTCCTCACAATTTGACAGTTGCCCTTGAAGAAAACTGTAATTTTTTCAGACAATCTCTCAGCCTCTGGCATTACCACTCAACTGAAGGGTTTTATTGACTAAATGGACCAGCATCTCATTCAGGGAGAGTCATAATAGTCCAAGTCACTTCATGTTGGGTATCCTGTGATGAACTACATGTAGCAACCCAAGTCACTTCATGCTGGGTATCATGTGATGGACAGGCAGTGATACTTTTAGTCACTTCATGCTGGGTATCCTGTGAAGGACTAGCATCCCATCCAGAGGGAGTACTTTGTAGGAAATGCAGCATCATTTGTAGCTTCATCCCTCCCCCCATGTCGTGGAACTCACTTGGAAAGCAACAGAAGAAGCAGCAAACTAATGCAATAAATAATGATGTTATCTTTCAGACTCCATTTCAGAGACTGGTCAAGAGAATGACACGCTTTCATACAAAGAAGACACCGGACAAAACTCTCTACAAATTAAAAGAAGTTCTGGACAACCTCAAATATAACTTCACAGTTAACTCTCCTCATCAAGTGAGAATTTCAACTTTCATGTATTTTTTCCATGCAATGATAACTTCTTATCTCATCCATAAAATTAATGTGTTTTTGCAGATGTAAAACAGAGTTTTATTCCTGCAAAACACAACACAACACAGAATTTGGAGATTCTTTTTGTTTTTAGCAGGGAACTAATTTGTGGGAACAGTTTTGGAAACTAGATACAACTCTTGATAACAAAAGCTCTTACAAAAAATTAATGGTTTTCATTACTGCACATGCAGAGGGAAGCAATCCAGTTTTTTTATGCGTTATTGTAGCTCTTATTTTTGTAATTTCTCAATTAAAATAGTTGCCAAAAGTAGAAAAGCAAAAATTTGTAATTATTTCTGATAGCAAAATTTATTACTAAAATGTTTTTGCTACTATAATAGTAAAACATTGTCAGTAGTTAGTCCCCCTAACTCATTAATGAGTGGATAGGTATTTCTGCCATTTGATAGACAAAAAAGACTAGTTATTGGCCAGTTCTACTAGTTTAGTCAAGAAATTTTTTCCACAATCTATGAACTTGAACGAAACTATGGAAGGGCAATGTACATATTTGCACTTATAAAACCACATTCTTTGTTGTTTAGGTTACAATATTCACCACTGACAGAAGACAGAAGAAACTGAGCATTAAAGTCAACCTCATTGACATGAATGCTTCCCTATTAGTTGACTTCAGGTTATCAAAGGTATGTCTACCAATTTTAACTTTTGTACATTGCAGAGATGTCAGCAGCTTCCTCAGGTGCTTAGTAAACTTGGCATAAAAAACGTAAAAAAGGCTAAAGAGGATTTGAACTTGATGCAATCATATAAAAGTGACAGGAGTGATTGTTGGACAGTTTAGGGGTTACAATTCGCGGTTGGGGACCCCTTAGGACAACTTCCGTCGGAGGTACAGTGGTACCTTTTAGGGTTTTGAGCCGAAAAATATGACAAGAAGAAAATGTCAGTCAACTCATTTGGTACCTCTTAGGGTAAAAAAATTGTTCAGACCATGCCCACAAAACAGAATTCTGGTACCTTTAGGGGTTCTTTAGTTTTCAAAATTTCCAACGATCACCCCAATCACATTTAATGGGAGTCCCCCCCCCCCCCCCCCCCCGGGGCTTTTATCATGATACTGGTGGAATGCTGAAATAGCGTGAGCCATCAAAACATATGGGAGGTAGTTAGTTGTGAAATAAAGATAATCAACAATGGGGGACAAAATCGCTGGGTGTGGGCAAATTAAGTTTTGTGGGATAAAGCATCACGAGAGTTTGTGACATTCAAACTTAACAAGCTTCTCATGATAACAAAAAAGTCTTTACATTGTATATTGATTTCTTTTCTCAGGGTGATGGGCTGGAATTCAAAAGACATTTTCTGAAGATCAAGGCACAACTTAAAGACATCATAGAAAGATGATAAGATGGCCTAGATACCATTGTGGTACAGTGTATATCCACTATGAACATTATAAAACATGTAGAAAAGAAAAAAAAGTTGACTAAAGTTACTGTTCTTGTTATCAGAGATGATGTTACACAATTTGATCTTGTTTTAGACTGTTCACAGTCCCCTATTTTTCTGTGCGATTTTAGAGACTCATGCTTTGATTGAACTGCCTCCATCGTGGTTTATAACAGCGAGCGCAACCTGGCCTCTCTCTCCCCCACTCCTGCCCCCCTCGGTAGTTTAGACACTCTCCTCAGGTTGCGCTCGCTGTAACAAACCAAGATGGTGGTGGTTCAAGCAAAGCATACGAGTCTCAAAAATCTCACGGAAAAATAGGGGAATGTGAACAGTCAAATCATGTTTTGTATAAAATTAACTTCAGACCATTGTTAAACCTAGGTTGAAAAAAAAAAAAAAAAACAAAAAAAACAATTACATTATGATTATTTTACTCAAAAAATGGATGAGTATGAATAAAAGTTTAGATTAATTAAAGAAAACAGAGATAATCTGAAAAACAAAAAAGAACAATTGCAAGCAAGTCAAAGAAGGTAATGTTTAAGCAGCCATGTTGAAAAATGTATTTATTATTTTTCAAGCAAATAAAATTGTAATGTTCTACTTAACATAATGTTTTTATTGCAGTTGTTTCTTCAATTTAAAAATACATTAATTAGTAAAAAAAAATTCTTTGAATTTTAGCAAGCAATTTTTTCGACCTAATTGAAATATGTACACAAAAGTGTACACATCACAAAACCATTATTAATAGTTAGGAATGTCCACTGAATAATTTTTACTGTGCTATAAAAATTATTCAAATTGTTCATATTATTTTTGTTTTAATAATCTCACAGACAAATGCTTTTGAAATGAATAAACTGAAAATGTTATGGTAACCATTACCAACCTTCTGTCCAATTTGTTGCACTACAAAGAACATGTCAAAATTAAATCTCTATTCAATGTTTTCTGACTTGCATTGTAACACATTTTGAAAAATCAATTAAAAATATTACTGATTAGAAAAGATATTTATTTTTAGTTGTTATTTTGCAAGAATGCAACTGAAACCACTAAAAACTACTTAATGCAGTTCTTTTATTATACATTATAGCCCACTGATTAATTTGTGTGCTCTCATTGGATGACACATGTCACATGGTACAAAAACACTCTTCCTCATGTTTGATTTAAGTTCTCAAACCATTAATAATAATAAATTTTTATTATTAATGATTTGAGAAGCTAAATCAAAATCAAACTCCATGAATTATTCTTGGAGAAATTCAAAGCAAAAGTTCACCAAATATCATGATTACATTTCGAAACTTCCATCACAGAAGTGAATTCCTTTGTTTTTTCTTCACGAATAAAGTATGAATGAGTTTGAGACAGTGTAATGAAGAAGAGTATACTAGTACAGTAGCATAAATAATGCTGTGACCATCACTGGCTGTTTTGTCTTTTCCACAACAAAAACAGGCACATATCAGAAACGAGTCAGAGGGTTACAAAAATAATTAAACGCCTTTCGGCTTGCTGGTATATCAGACAATAATGCCCTTGGCTGAATACTTGTCCTTGAAATTTCACAATTGCACTGTAACCCTGAAGCTTTGCTTCTCAGCCAACTGTTAAGACAATCTTTCAATCTTGGGCATTGTCCTCTGATACAATGTATAACACCTGGCAGAAGGGGGTGTTTACTGTAGCATCTTTTTGCAGTCTAATGCTGTTCTACGTCATAGAAAAATCTCACAAGATGGTAACGAATGATAAAGGCTATTGCACTGCCAGCAACCTGTGAACAAAAGACCATGGCATAAGTAAACAATAATGCTTAATGTTAAGTGAAATTCTTTTCTGAATCTCCTGCAAAGTTTAGGCCTGGTTCAGATGCTGTACTTCACATGAGCCAAACCAATGGCGTCTGAATCAAAGCCAGCCCACAGCGGTTATTCCTGGCTGAGCCAGGTTAGAAAAACAGCTGAGCTGAACCAAATTAGATCAGCCATTCTGAAATGATTCAAACACCCTATTTCAATTCAGGACTTGAATTTGATTTGGCTCATGTGAAGTATGCTGTCTGAACCGGAAGGGCCTTATATACATTGCTTAAATGTTCAAATTTCCACTGGGAAAAAAAACAAAAAAACAAAACAAAAGCAAAAACAAAAAACATTAGAAAAACAAACAGTTGTTGGTAATACAAATGTATGGAGGAGTACACTGTAGGATACCTTTTTGTTTACACCTCATTATAAGATAACTGTAACATGAAACTGAGCATTATCTTATCTAAAACAAGTCAACAGATCCCAAAGCAACCAAGCAAAACCAGTCAAGTTCTATAGTGGGTGGGGTTCTACTGGATTCAGTAATTCAACATTATGTGCCAATAAAATTAATTTGTAAATTCAACATTCTCCCATTGCAAGGCAACCTGCAAGTACACTGTATTTGAACTTTTGAAAATTGGTTTGTTCAAATCCCTACTCTCTGGGACCAATTACCACCTTGCTTACTACAATCTTTAAACTTACCTGTATTAGTAGCATAATGACAGTCAATGTTCTTTCATGTAAGGGGCCTAGCACTTTTATGACAAAGTTTATTAGTGTGAAGTTATTGACGCGTGTTGACTTCTTGTCTTCTCCCACTCCAGTTTCCACCTGAACTAATCTTAGAAGGCTGAACACAGACAAGATAAGTTTTCCCAGAGGACGAAGGTCTGACATCTTGAACACTGCATAGCTCATTCCTAGCTTGCCAGTTGCTGAATTAAACCTGAGACAACAATTGGCATAATTATTTTTCTTTAATACCGTGATACTATTGCCTTTTGGTTGCTGCCAAATGAATGTGACAACTGTAAGATGCAAGCCGATTGCAAGCCCTCACTGTCATTCTAGTTGTCAATGTTATTATTTTTAGCCAGTCAGACAGACAGGGAGGGGGGGGGGGGGGGACCAGGGGTGCTTACCATTTACATGAAAAACCCAGAAATTCTAGTTGGAAAATCAAATGGTACGCCTTGTTCCATTCGGAGTGCTTCTGAAATTATCGGCTTTTGGTCAAAGTGATGCATTTTTATTACTCCTTTTGGGATTTACAGCTGATGTTCATACATTTTGCATGTTATCCATTTTCAGTTAAGACAAGCTAAATCATTTTGTATTTATGCCGAAAATTTCCCTCTAGGGGGTTTGTGTAAATGGTAAGCACCCCTGAATACATAAATTTCTCATACCTGTTTTCAGACTTAAAGACCAAAATAGTTACCCATTTTACCCTGTTACCACTTTTCACACTAAAATGGCTCAGAAGCTAAATACCTTTAATAGCATATATGAGAGAGTGTTCTCCCTTTTTTTCAGCACAGCAGGTAAAAGAGCATTTTAAACCGGTAAATCAATCAGGGAATTGCAGCCTTGTTTACTAGGTCCGCTCAGTACATTACATGAAATTGAAGTTTGCCCCATTCTTGTCAACTTCAGCGCCGACCTTAAATTAAACCTTTACAGATACAAGTTTTGCCCTCATTGCTAGGTAATTTGTGTGAGTATTAAATACAATACAAAAGAGTAATGGTTGTCAGAACATTCCTTGTAATTTTCTCGTTGTTCCTGTCAGCTTGTTGCAGCAGTAGCACTTAAGAGCTAACATAGAAAGCAAAACTGGTTTTTGCTTACCTTTTTTTTTCACCTTTGGCATTAGATGCCAAATGAGATTGAACAGCATTTTCATTTACAAGTGTTTTATTCGTTGTCTTAAATTATTCTCTTGCCCTAAAGTCAAAGAAAAATAGACAAAAGCCACTTCCGGGGTATCCTTGCTGTGTTTACATGAAGTGTCACTACAGAATCATCGGTCTTCTCTCAAAACCAAACGAAATTCGCTGCATATTCGTTTTCGTCCATGTTCTGCAAGGGTTTTATTGTCACGGATTCTCTCAAAATGTCGTCTGAAATAGATTTCAAACACTTTTGACCTGAATGTGGAGCATTTTGTGACAAGGTGAAGTTTTCGATCACCACACGTGAATGTTGGTTAATTTAGCAACACCAGTTTTCTGAAGCCGCCGGACAGTTAGGTGGGAAGTTCAAGGAACTGATTTTCCCGCATTACTTGCATATCAAACACTTGCAACATCTAAAATTACTTTACGTGTAACTGTTTCCTTTCGTGACTTTTGCCATTGCCAACGGAGAGAAATGAAAACAACGTTCGTTGTCGCTTCATCGTGAAACTGAACATAAACAACCACAGATGCACGTGCGACTAAGTTCGAAAGCCACAGATAGAACTCACAAACCATAGCCCGTGCAGTTTATCTTTTAAACTGTTTATTTATTCTTTTACAAGGATAAAATACTGATTACGTCGCTGAAGCAGCCATATTGTTTTCTTTTACCTGTTGAATTTTCAAGAGTTCCAAAGGATTTTAGGCAGTAACGAGTGGTGCTACAAGCAGTAAATTTTACCAGTTACCGCCTGAAAAGGAGAACACTGATGAGAGAGTACTCCCAAGTTGGAAACAGTCACTGCCAAGATCTAGGTGGTGCCAAAACAAAATTTATATAACCTGCTCAGAATCACTGTGACATAGCCTGTTGCTTTGGCCTAGCTTAATCTGGGGCAGAGAGTCCTAGCCTTGCTTTTTCATGTGATTTATGCAAATGTCTGTAAATTGTGCAGAAATTAATCCAACTAATATGTCAGTAAATTTTTTTTATGGCCAAATTTGTCTGCAATGTTATTTAGGGATAGCTTGAGAACTGTTTAATATTGTGCAAATCATGACACGTTAATAATTTTTGTTGTCATCATCATTTCCTTCTCCGCAACTGAGGAGTAGGTTGTATTATTGACAATTTTTCTGTACCATATTAGATAGTCTGTGTTATCTGTTTTTTCTTAGGAGGCAACGTGGCCCAGTGGTAAGAGCACCGGACTTAAAATCCGGAGGTCCCGGGTTCAAGTCCCGCCTCGGCCACATTTGTAAATAGCCAGCTGGTTTGCCTCCTGCCAGTTGGAATTTTTGACATGTTATTTTTTATTTGATACTTATTTGTTTCCCATTATTTTTTAGTGGAATGCCTGTAAACTAGATTTGGGTAGCTAAGTGCATTTCCACTATAAACAAAGCATTTTTTTTTAGCTGAGTGAACTATCAATGTTAATCTGAGGTGTCTAGGTGTCCAGTTGAGTACAATGATGTAAATTCATAGGAAAATTATGCAAATTCATTCAAATTTCAACAATTTTTGTGGTGAAACATTCCACCAGGATTATATACATTATATAGATCTCTTAGCGTTCTGCCCATGGTTAGCGCAGGTCATCCTGGTTTCAGCACCAACCATTGAGGAACTAACAGAACCCCAGGTTGCCGAGTTTGCCTTCAAATAAATCCACTTCCTTATGGCCAGGACAGGGATGGGCTGCCAGCCAAGTTCAGCTAATCATGCTGGAACATTCCATCCTCCTGTTCTCTTAAGTATAACAATCAGGTATGTAAAAAATTCTCTTATCAATTAACCCTTTACACCCTAACAGTGATCAGCATCAAATTTCTCCTTGTAATATCAATGCTTTTTCAACCCTTGAGGTCATGAGAATGAAGGATAAGATCACCCAAGGAGAATTTTTGTGATATTTTTAACTTCTCCACAGTGCTTTTATAAGAAAAGTATGGGGACAGGATAGGAGAATTTATTCTTTGATATTAGAGGTTTTATAGGGTTAACTTACTTGGGTAGTCGGTGTCTTGGACAGGGAATAAATCGAAACAGCTGGGGCGTGGAGTAGATGAAGTTGACAACTTGTGGAATAAAGAATAGTAGCATTGTTTTACTAAAGTGTCCTAAGATGCCAACAACTGCAAATGTCATGCCAGCGAAATAGCAGAATGTGTCTCCTACAAAGACCTGAGATGGGTACCTGAAATAAGATAACAAACATGTCAGAACACCCAAGCTGGAAATAATGGCTGCAATAATTTTGGAAATAAAATATAATGATAACTTTATTATTTACAAGAATAAAATCTACTAGATACAGTTTGATTCTATTAAAACCTGAGTGATTTTACAGTTTGCTGTCATAAAATTGTAAAATCATTATATCAACATCTCATATATAAAAGCTAATTAATATGGGTTTGGTTCAGAAGATAAAAGAACAATTTCCACTGATGTAATAAAAATATATATATCCTCATAATAAAATAATAATAATAATAATAATAATAATAATAATAATTTATTTCTGGCGTCTTACATTAAAATCTTAATACTCTTACAACGTACAAAAATCTAAGAAATACAATATCATTAAAAGCAAATTTGATAAAAAAAAGTACATAAAATAAATTAATGACATACATAGAATGACAAGATACTAAAGTTCATTATTAAATAAAAACATTTTGAGCCTAACTTTAAAAGTCTCAAGTGATGGGGCGCTCCGCACATCAAGAGGGAGACTGTTACATAGTTCTGGTGCACAAGATCAAAAAGTGCAGCCCCCATCATTCTTAGAGTCCTGAACATTGGTCTGTGCAGTCGCAGGTGGTCAAAAATTTAGCGTTACAATAGAGACGCCTTACCGGTTGATGAAGATTAATACGTTTCGCCAAATAATATGAATTGGTCTCCTTGAATCTCCTTTTAAAAATCTTCTAAAGGTTTTACCTTTGAATGTGCAATATATACTACATGTATTTTTTGCCAACTCACCAGTTATAATAGAGTAATGCTGAACAAGTTGCAATAAAAGGCATCATGAAGTATGCAGAGAACAAATGCGCCTGCCAACAGCATGTTCCTTGCAGCTCAATTAAATTAAACACCAAGATGGAGATGGCAATAATCAGTGACTGCCCTGCTTCAACACCATTGATACCAGCTAGGATGTTGATTGCATTTGTACAGAACACTGCGAGCATCCCCATGTACACATAATAAAAGATTCCTGATGAGAAAAGGGATGAAAAGAGTTAAACATTAATATACCAAAACCTAGAGTGTGTATGGTTGTTTTAAATAATCTTTATGGTTAATCTTGCTACTGCACATATGTTCGGTGGATCTTTGGATGGCCTGTGACACCCTGAATTTTTTAATAGGACTGTGTCTCCTAAATAAACTTTTAATTTATGAGGTTTACAACTATGCAGGAGAAGAAAATCTTAGCAAGGGCTATTGGAATGAAAGAAAGAAAATTGAGGGTGACTTCAGAGATAAGCTTTAGTTTTGGGAATAATTCCCTACATTATCATGCGGTTAGTAGATGTATTTTCAGGCTTTTTAAAATAATTATTGTTTCTTTAATAATTATCTCTGAAAAATGTGTGGCTACCCCCAGTTTTCTTTTTAGATTCCAAAAGCCCTCACTAAGATCTGCTTTCCCACATAGTCATAAACTACGCAAAAAAAACCTCTGTACTGGGATGCACTGTCATTAATGTACTTTTAAAATGACATATTTTTCACTCACCTAAATCTAAATCGAACCCAAAGATAAACCTAACAGGCTTAGGAACAATAATGGTTGTAACACCAATGTTGACAAAGTACACCATCAACAGAGGAAGGGAAGCCATTGTTGGAAGTAGAAGTTTGTCTCTCCACTTGAGATTAAGAACATCATCAGCAAAACCAAGGAAAATCATACAGCAGATGGAGAGAAGGCCCGTGATAAACATGACAAACTGTGTGAGCAGAAGAAAATGATTAACAAAATTAAAGATTTATCCTTTACGGCCTGATATCAATATGGATATTCTCTCCACATGTTATCTTTGGTGATCACTTCCTAAATAACTTTTAAACTGGTTACTACATACAAACCAGATCTGCAAATGGACCAGTATGAATTTTAGAGGCCTGGCGCCAGTTTCTCGAAAGTCCCGGCAACTTACTGGGCCCGATAAGTATATTTTTTAATGTTTTTTCGCTGATTACACATTGATTAGAGACATGGTACTTGGTCGATGTTTTCATAGAGTTATAAGGTTTAAAATTTAGTATTCAAAGCTAACAAAAATTGACTTCTGTTAAGAAACATTTATCACCAAAGACCCCAGGTTGGAAAAAGGGTTCTAGAAAAATTTTATAACTGTAGTTTGGTCTGAAATAGGGTTAGAGTTTGGAGAAGGAGCCGCACTCCCCCACCAAAAATTTTGAGGAATACATGTACCCCTCACCTTGCTGGGATCATAATTGTCCACTCCTTGGTTCAAACCATTTACAGGCACACATATTACCAGTAAAAAAATATTTTGGAAGAGAAGCTCTCTTTTGTTTAAATAAAATTATTTTGTGTAAAGTTGTAATAATGGGTCATTGTATCACAACACAACTTACCTCATGATGGGGGAAATCATAGTCACCCTTCTCAAACCAAATTGTGAGAAATGGAATTGGAATAAACAGAAACATGGAAACAAGGAAAACTGCTCCAGTGACAACTCCAAGACCCTCTGGGCTGGAAGAAAAAAAAAGAATGTTGTAAGTAAAAAATTATTGTTGTTCTACGACAATCCTTCTGTCAATTATTGGGGAAGCAGGTATGGCGCAGTGTTGATAGGACTCGCCTCCCACCAATGTGACTGGGGTTCGATTCCCAGTGTTGATGCCATAATTATGTGGGTTGAGTTTGTTGTTGGTTCTCATCCCTGCTCCCAGGGTTTTTCTCTGGGTACTCTGGTTTTCCTCCCTCCACCAAAATCAACATTCTTAAATCCCATTTCCACCTGGAAACATTGGATGAAAGAGCCACTCTGTGGAGACCACAGAAATTCCCATTAATTTTATTATGCTTTTTTCACACCCACTTTTGATAAGTGGCTCTTCATCCACTGTTTCCTGGTTGAATTTGAATTTCAAATTGTTGTTAGTTAGACTGTGTTTTGATTTCAACAACAAAGGTAACTACACTCTTAATATAACACCTATAGAGTGTTTTTTTTTCACAGAGTGATTCAACTAAAAAGCAACTCAGATATTACATAATTAAGTCAGACTTGATGTTTACATTTCATTGAACCAGAGATCAACACAGCTGCTCAAGATCATTAATATTTTATTAATGACTTGACATCAGTAAATACACATGGTTAAGACAGCAAATAGGAAAGGTAAGAATACAATAAGAGGTTAACTACTGGAAAAATCAAAATTTTTCAGTCATTGTTTTAGCTCCAACCTGGAGCCTAGACCACGATCGATCGCACATATCCCCCTTATTCCCCTACATTGCAAATTGGTTCTATTACATTGCACGTGATCTCTAATGAATGAAAGCCTCTCTAGGAAGCACTTTCCCGTGATATGGTGTTTACCTAAGTAGAAATTTTTCAAAATTCATCAACTTTTTCCTGGGTAGTGGGTAATCAGGGAAGGTACAAAGGGTGTAAAAGGTGTTCTTGATTTCTGGGGGGAATCGTAGTGTCACCATGACAGTCACGAAGCGAACTTTGCATGCCTCCGCAATTAGAATCTAATATTCTATGTCTACGGTTACCCACTAAAGCATTTTACATGGAATTTGAATAAGCTTATGAAAGATCGTGAAGACAGTGATTGATAATGAAAATTTACGGTATATCTAAATTAAAGAAACGAAATAAGCTTACATCAACTCCTTACTGTCTTTCTTGTTGAGGTCTTTGCCACAAAGTCCGGCTTTAGTAAACAGGGGTTTCATCCCCGAGATCAGCTTCAAAGCCACTACAAATGCCACAGAGGACATAACGAAATTTAAAATTAACGGATATACCATTCTGTAGATCATTTTGATGTTTTCTAACGACTATATCATTGGAACAAAATCACTTTCTTGCAAGCTAAACTACAACAGCTGATGAAATTCGAGCAAGTAATTTTTTTAAGTTTACCGCTGACGAATTGCGGTCTGTGGCGAGCGAAACTTCAGCATGAAAAGCGTCATAATTGTTTCTAAGCAACAAAGTGGTTGATTGATAGCTGATTCTCGTTCCTGATTGGTCGATTCTCGTTCCTAAGTGATTGCGCGGGTTTTCTACACATTTCTTGGTGGACTTTTTGAAGTAACCACGGGACTTTTTTTCTCCGTGAAAATAATAACAAAAATATCACGAAAAGGACTCACAAGATATGTTTTTGGGGAGCAGAATGATTTCGCGATTACTCTAAATCGTTTATCGACGGAAAAAGTTCCCGGTTTTGGTTGATTTTTTAACGAAACTTACAGAACTGCCAGCGAGTCGCAGAGCAAAAAAACCAAACATGGCTGAGCCAAAGAAGAGTACACTTATTCCTGGAAAACCAAGCGGTAGAGACCTCAAAGGTTCAAGAAGGAGTCTCGGTGGCATGTCCTCGGAACATGTAGCTGGTTCTAAAGCTGACAAAAATAGACGGCGTAGAAGTGTGGCTTCGCAGTTTGCGCATCCGATGACGGGAGAAACCATGAAAGAAAGACAGGTAAAAAGTGACCACAGAAACGAGAAGAAATGAACGAAAACTTTTTGTTTTTCGTTTGCTTTTTTCCGTCCGTGTAAATTGTTCTAAAAAAGCCATTTCCTTTGTCCGTTTTATTTTAATTTTCATTATTTAAGCTTAGTAAAGAAAATCCACAAAGTTATAAAGTATTTAAGCATAAGCTCTTTTTTTCACTGCAGCAAAGAGCAAGGGAAAACCGCGAAGCTCGGAAGCGGATGGTAACCGATGAGTACAGGTTTATTATGGGAATTGTTGGAGGTTACCTAGATCTTGAAGTCTCTGCCATAGAAGAATTCATCATTGATTCAGAGGAGGTAAGATTTATTGAACTACTTTTAATAGCTTATGTCATACACGAAAAGACGTCTTGCTTCAATTTTCTGATGTCACTTAGCTATATAGGCTTATTTATACTACGTGCATGTATATGTAGTCTCCTAATCTAGTTGAATTGTTTTTATATATTTACATTATTCGGCTGTATCACTATATTTTGCATAGATATATTACGATTATTACAAGTTACAATAATAATTATTGTAACTTATAATATATCTCTCTGTTGTTGTAATTATTACGATGACAGTTTACATAGCGCCAAAATCAAAAATTTCTAACGCGCTTTACAAGGTGAGAATATTTAATTTCAAAAACAATAGTGTTTAAATATAAATTTTAGATAGAAAATGTAACACAGTTACTCGAGTTTCACGCACTAAGCGATCATCAGACAGTCTGATGATCGCTTAGTGCGTGAAACTCGAGTAACTGTGTTACATTTTCTATCTAAAATTTATATTTCGCTCTGCATGTTTTTGCATCGAGCACTCCTGCG
The DNA here is from genome assembly GCF_977016875.1 of Pavona decussata. Taxonomy (NCBI): domain Eukaryota; kingdom Metazoa; phylum Cnidaria; class Anthozoa; order Scleractinia; family Agariciidae; genus Pavona; species Pavona decussata. The sequence goes on along the minus strand of NW_028145541.1, from coordinate 1,025,635 downwards.
ACTGAGTGAAGCAATCATTGTATTGTTTCTTTGTTTAGTGTTTAAATATGTACAAAATTATCTAAATATGAAAAAATTAACTAGATGTTAACTAAATGTTCGTTCAAAAAGAAACGTTCTTAACTTATTTTTAGAGAATATTAACAGTTACTGAAGTAATATTTCAATGGTAAAGACTACCATAATTTGGGAGCACAGACAGAGAATGCTGTCTCCGTAACTAATTAATTAAATTAGGGAAAGGAGTAACTAATAGTTTTGTAGATGAAGATCTAAGGTTGCGTGTATGAGTATAAGTTGAAAATAGGTACACATGTATCTCCATATATATATGTAGTCCAGTCCTAGCCCCTCCACTCTTGCCACACAATTCACGGCGAGCCATGGGTTTCGTGACAAGAGCGGATGGGCCAGGACTGGGCTACATATATATGCTGATTGTAACACTTGATGTGCAATCTTTTGGCGAATCAAACAGTCGAACAAGTAACGTGCACATTTTGACAATCCAGTAAAAAGGGTTAGGGATGAAAATGCTTTTTGTCATAAAACAAGATGCCCTTAATCGGCATTACACGGAATGCTTAATGTAGCCCCATTTATTCCCCATGATATGTTTCGCAGATATTTAAAAACTATCCTCCCTTCTAATAAGAATAAATTTAGAGATACAGTTTTTTCGCTTATTTTTATAGTCAACTGTATCCTCCCTTCGCAATTGAAATAATTGAATGGTTTTATTCAGAGAGACCGCGTGATTTTTATCATTGTGTTACTGGGAATCATACCGGGAATAACTCTGCAATAACGTCATGACCCTGCTGAACTGGTCTAGCTTCCTTGGCTTTGAATTTTTCAATCTGTTGGTAAACGCGTAGTTTCTTCGCTGTGAACTCTCCTAATTTCCACAGTTTCAACTTTCGAGTACTACCTAGAACTGTTATTATTTCGATTTGCCGCTCGAAAAACGTTTGTTTTCTTTCAGAAAACGGGAGATCCGGAGTCGTAAATTCAGACATGTGGCCGCCATTGAACAAAAACAACTTTTCCAAATGATGATTTGCTTCGACGTCACACAAGTAGAGATGAGTGGGTCCCCTCCCTCGTGATATACGCGCAGATAATGGAGTTTGATTAGTTCGCTTTTGTTCAAGACAATCAAAACAATAGATCCCTTCTGGGAGAAGGAAGAATTTAATCTAGTTTTAATGAATAAATCAAATGATGATTTGACGTCACACAGGAAGTGATGAGTGGGTCCCCTCTCTCGTGATAAGTGCCTGAAAAATAGAATTTGATTGGGCTGCTTCTGTTGAAGACAATCAGAACAATGTATCCTTACTAGGGGAGGACAGAGTTTAATGCAAAGATACCCTACCGAAGCCTAGACACGTCATGCCCTGCGGGCATTCCGTGTAATGAGACCTAGCAGTTTTGGCTAGTTTTCTAATAAGGATAATCTTTTATTTCTCCAGGCTGTTTACATGATAGACAGTTTTCTAAAACCAAGGGGAAGAAGATCGTTGATGTTCTTTTATCAAGAATATGATCAGGAGGGAAGTTGTAAGTATCAAAATGAACTAAACAGAATACTGTTGTCACTTGAAAGTGACAAAGTAAGGAAACACTTATGGACGTGTCTTATGGACGTGTATTGTCGCTATTGTTTGTTATCATTTACGTTATGGTACTACATATTTGCAGAAAAGTTTTTTGACAATTTAATTTTGCGATACTGAAACGGCAATATTCATGGAGTTGGAGAATTTGCTGAAAAATTGCTTTATCAAATTAGCTTTTTTTCTTTCCTTGTTGATGATGGGTAATGTTGCACTTGGCTGCAGGCTTCTAGACAGCCCACACAGTCACTTATAAATTGGCTTTGGTTACTGTAGTATGAAGCAGCTAGGAGTTATACTTCACACCCCTGGAGTGGATGCTTGTAAACCACAGGGACACCCAACATGACTGAAGCAACTAGGAGTTCTAGCTTACTAGTCCATCACAGGATAACCAGCATGGGTAAAGCAACTAGGAGTATGGGGTCACAACATGACTGAGCTGCTAGAAGTACAATGTATTACTTCTTCCCCTGGAGGGGAGGCCAGTCCATCACAGGATACCCAACACGGCTAAAGAAACTAGGAGTAATTACTACTCCCCCTGGATGGGATGTTAGTCTGTTGCAACATTGCTGCTAGTATTACATGTGATAGGTTTAGATTTATCATGGTTTGCTTCTACCCATTTACACTTGATTGCAAAAATGTTGACACCTAAAATGCATAAACCGTGAACGATGAGACCCAATAGCTTTATGGGTATAAGCGTACTAAATTTATTTGCATAATATTCTATTCTCGTGCAACGGTTGATGACCAAAATTAGTTGCACATGGTGAATGATGGAAACTGTCCAAGCTTTCGTTAAAATGTGCAAGTTGGCCAACAAGGGCCAATTTGAGTGATGCACAATTCGCGATTTTCCTAAGTTCAAAACAGGCAGTCAACTTAACCAATATTTGGTAGAAAATTATTCGGAAGAATTAAGTCAGCACTGTATTTTTTATTGCAAAGAATGAGAATGGTAAATTATTGATTATGAAAATGAGGTTATTGTTTAAGGTGGCCGAACACAGTTTGCGCACGCTTTACATAATTATTCTGTTAGTGATGCTATGAAGCGTGCGCTAGGGTTGTGGTAAGCAAATACTATCGATCCCTCGATTTTATACCAAATGGACCACGAAGGTGAGTTTTGCTCTTATAATAACTCAGTTACTCGTTTGTGAATCCTTCTTGATTTATCACCAAACAAAGAAAGTGAGTTCAAGAAGAGCTAATCCTTTTACACGCTTTTCTTCTCTGCTAATTAAAAGCCACGCATGCACATTTGACCAAAAAATTGTGACTGGTTGTTTTAATGGAAATGAACAGTTTTCTAAGGAACCGCGTGTTAGAATTTCTTGAAATTTGGCAAAACAGTAGTTCTCTAAAAGCGTAACTCGCCTACGAACAAAAACCAAAATCTAACAGAGGGTGACTTCAAAAAACATTAAAGTACAAAACCAGCATTTACAGGTCTGGAGATCTCTCTGTTAAAATTACATGAAAGCAGCATCACTATGTCAGTATTTTGTGAGTTTTTCTGGATACAAAAAATGGAAAAAATCTAACGAGTGCATTTTCTAAAAATTAAGGAAAACCATTTTTTGTGGACGGTTAATAGCTTGCTGCGTTGCCATGGCAATGGCACCTTGCTCAACAAGAAGTATCAACATTTATTCCTTCTTAGTTAATCTTGCACCATGCTAATTTCAGGTAATCAGAAGTACGTAGTTTTAAAATAATGTTCACTAACACCTGTATACTGGAAAACTGTGTTCGGCCACCTTAAACACTACCCACAAATCCGTTATGTCTCATCGTTCACGGTTTATGCTTTTTAACGTTTTTGCAATCGAGTGTAAACAACTTGTTGGAGAGAGGCAGTGAGGGCAAATTAAAGTTCCACATCAAGCAAGGAACAACCTACTGCTGAGATCACATGTAGAGCACAAGGGCTATCTCCTTGACCAATATGCCTCCACATTGGTACAGTAAAATTTCACACCTGGGTTGAGGGAGAGAATATGGCGCTTGCCTGCTAGCAAGGTCTCTACTACGTCAGCTGCGAGAGGATTGGGGTGGGGGCTGCTCGTGCTCTCCTTCCATGGATGACCTAAAAGAGAGCTTGCTCGCAGGCTAAGGTGTAATTTAAGGTGTTTAAGGTGGCTCAATAGGGTTATGCAAGATCACGAAGCGCGCGCCAGTGACATCAATCGAAAGTTAATATTTTCGTTCTTTTTGCTGTTTTTCAAATCAAAGCTACTGAAACATAAAATAAAAGGACCAAAATTTGCTGTTCAACAGTCACCTCTGAAATCAAGGCTTTTAGTCTCAAATTAAAACTACTGAAACATCGCCTTTTTTTGACGTCTGTTTGGCTTTGATTCCAATTTTCTTCAATTTCCTTCGGTAAAATTTTCCGGTATGCTCCAACCGGGTAGAGTCTGACAAGAAGAAACTTTTAAAATCGAGAAAAGTACGGGTCGTCAAGGTGGTTTTTTCGTTTTTAGTATTTTTGTGTTTTTTTGGCTGAGGGAAAACCTTGTCTTACAGATTTTTCTGATAAATTGACAGCAAGGAAAGCTAAAAAGGTATAACATCTCTGCCAAATTTTAAGGAATTTCACCGAAGGAAATTCGAGAAATCTGAGGGGGAACTTTCTATTTTTTCACCTCAATGACAATGACGTCATCAGAATAGGAACTCGCCAAGATCGCTATTTGGGCATGCGCGAACTTTCGAACCACGCGATTTTGTCGAGAACGAATGTGTAAACACGGGCCGTCACTTATCTTTGACGCTTTTATACAAAATGCTTTTCACCTGAAACTCAGTTGAGGACATACCTTAATTCATTATGTCGCAGAATCTTTGGAAACCTCCTCCAAGTGTTTCAAAATTGCGGACACTATTCTCGTCGTGTTTGTGACCCTTGGAAGCGATGAATGACTCGACAATGGCGGTTTCGTCAAAACACACACAAGACCTTTCCGTCCAAATCGTTGGTACACATTCTTTAAATCCTCATATCTTAGGCCACTGCCAGCAATTTTTTCGGCGATGCTTTGCTTTATTGGGCTATCCGCATGACCTGGCTTGAACAGCTTTCCTCGAAAGGACAGGAGTCTCAGATGACGGTTGTCAAGATATTTCAGGTCTTCGGCGGCATCCTTGACAGAGATTGCAGAACTTCTGTTCACCAGCATTTCATCAGACAAAGCCAGCCTAGACGAAAGCAAGATTCTTCGAAGAGCGATCACGTCCTCTAGGGCGTCGTGGGCGTCAAAGGTTGTTTGAAATTAATGTTCGTAAACAGAACTCTGGCCAGGCTTTGGATATTGACCTTCGGCGTTTTGGAGGGAAGAGTGCTTGCTTTTGATGAGTGACTTCAGCAGTGTCAGAGTGTCTGCAAACCGGATGGAACTGATGGAACTGAGCTCCGTAATAAAATTTTCGCCACCATTTCGAAGAAGTATTGGTATATCAAATGTCGCGGCGTTGTGTCCAGCCAAGATTGTGCAAATGGGCTTTGTGGACCGTGACGAAGCTGAATCTATGCTGGCCCGCAAAAAAGTTAAGAACTGCCTAAGTGCTTGAGATAACTCAAAGGTTTCTATGGGTCGGTTATCTTTAAAAAGTCGGCGGATTCCATTGACAGTTTTAACTGTAAGTTTGTTGACCTTTGACGCGTGAGAATCTATGTCTCTGTTTGGTAGAATATAGTATGAGAATTGTTTGTCTGACCTATCCACGGCAGCGAGCTGACATACTTCTGCTGATTTTCCCGTTGAATTTGTCTCGATGTCAAATAAAACAAAGTGATAAAATTTTCTGTCATCAAATTTTTCCTTTTGAACTGTAGGTCTAGAAGTGTATTTCGGAACTGCATTTTCGTACTGCTCTTGTTGTTGTGTCGTGATAGCAGCTTTTATGTCATAAAGTTCAGTGTTGAAAGTTCAGAATTGTTCAACTCCATTGCTGTCGCAGAAGAGTTTAGGTTCAGGCCAATGCCACTTTCATACATGGTACCTTCTTTGGCCTCCTTTTTCGAGGTTTCTGAAATCTTGTGTTTATCTAATTGTGATCGACGTCGCTTGAATGCAACTGTTGATTTCCTTTGTTTGTCCATCGAGCTTTTCTTTTCTTTTCTTCGTATTATGGTTTAATTAATTACACAGAAAAAACCTGGCTCTATGTTAAGTGATGCGAGAGTTTGAGGAATGTACCTGTAACCTAAATTTACTTGAGAGACACTGCAGGACACTCGATAATCATTGCTTTCACTTCCCCCGTAAAAGCGAATTTTGGGGTTCTTTGAGCCCACCACACTGTTCAGAGACTCATTACGCTGTGAATTTGCTGCAGGTGCAAGTTTGTTGATAACAACATCTGTGCTATATTCATCAAAGAGAGATTTCAGGGCTGATTGAAGGCTATCTCCTTGGAGGTCTTTGCCATAGGGAAGGTCTCTGTGACAATAATGTGAAGGATTTTTCTTGTACCGACACCATGTTTCTCTACAACCAGAGTGGTCACCAAATGCATGAGGCACAATTCTTTGAATTGCAGATTTCATGTTTGTTGCATCCCCTTTGTTTTGTGCAGTACAGTATGTAAAGGACTTGACAAGGTAATTTATGACTTTCTGTGACAACACTGAACTGTTGGGGAACTTACTTCGTTGGCTCAAGTTGTATAGGCGTCTTGTAAGGGATCTTTTTACGTGAACTGTGTCACTACATTTTTCCACACCATAGGGCACCTTTTGTTTTAGGTGAGATTCAGTCGTTGAATCATCATCCCCAGTGTAAATTGAAAATTTGACATTTGATTCAGTTACCTTATTGAAAAGTTCCACTGCAGCTAAAGGCTCCATTGACTTTGAAGAACCTGAATGATTTTTTCTACAGTCGTGGTCTTTTGGTTGTTTTCCTGCCTTTTTAGCTTCATCACATGAGCGGCACATTTTATTTTTCGTTGTGTAGTCAAGGACCTTTCCAGTTGAAAGGCCCATGACTGCAGCATGTCTGGTCTTTGAGTTGAAACCTCGCCCCCGTTTCTGCCACCCCATGTCGTAAGAACAGGCAATGGCTACCAAATTGTTCTGGTCAGGCTTGTTACCATTTTCAATTGCCTTCTCTCTTTCAAGGTCTAGGAATTTCTGGCAACTGTCTTTTGCTACTAGTTATATTGCCTTTCCAGCTTCCCTTTCCCGATTTTTAAAAGTTGATGTGTTCATTGCAGGCACATTGAGGGTTGAAAGTAAATTGTTTAAATGGGTGTTGCCCACTCCTGTATGTAAACAACCAAGTGCAGCTCTCGTGTTCACATCAAAGGTCAATGGACCACGTGCACCGGATCTGTGCTCTTTCGATGTTTTAATGGTGTTTTCCCCATTGCATTGGCTGCATAGAACAGTAAATGTGCTTGCCAAACCATTTTTTTGTTCTTCAATAACATTGCCAAGGGACAAAGGGCCTACAAATATTGTAAAATACACTGTAAACTAACAGGGAAAAAGGACTCCATCCACAATATTTGTTATGTTTTTTTTTTATATGATAATGGTGTATAGTGCAAAATTAACTAACCATGTGATTTCTGAAGGGGCAAACAACTTCAAATCCAGAAATTTTAGCCAGGTCTTTTTTGTATTGTGATGGATTTTCTTCACATGTGCTGTTTGCTTATGGCATTGCACTACATAGTATACTTAAAATAAAAAGATTATAGTTGTCTATTATCTGACACTCTAGTGTGCTTTTGAGAAAAATAAGGGAGTATGATATGAGGATAAGCTGATTTCCCAATAATTTGCATTGTTTGCTCCCTGGAAGACCACATGGCTAATTTTGGTTGTAATATGGGGACCAATATGGCAGCTATTGTGAATAAGACCTGTGGTGGGATGGCCATGTTATTCTAAGTCCAGTTCAAATTTCACCTAACCTTGGTTTGAGGAGAGAGTGAATATTGTTTCCTTCTGACCGTGAATGGTAGGTGACATTGAGCATAATCTCACTTTTTATTTCTCATGAATCAAGAAATTATTCATGAAATAGTGGCCTGATACAACCAAGTTTGAGGCTGGCGTATGAAGTGGTCCTGGCCGTAAAGCTTTCATCTTTAAAAACCAATAATTTAAGCCAGAGCAGGATTTGTTATTTTCTAAAAATTCTTGAAATAGGTATCTCTTCAAGGTAGAGCAAATGATATTTTACTGCAAATTTACTGCACGGTTTTGGAAATAAACAAATCATTTGAAGGCATGGATGAATATATTCAAGGATTATACTTGTTACAGCAAATAGGTCAGTATTTAGAAAAATGACAAGACGAAACAAACCCGCCAGAATTAAAAAAAAATTGACATGCTCGAAATATGCTATGGTGCAGGGGAAAATATTGAGTATTTACCGCAATGACAAAATGAGCATTCCTTCAGACCCTCTGTAAGGGTCTCTACGTCCACCAGTCTGGATCGTCATCCTTGTGGCCGGTTCGCCTCCCTCTTAGCTGTATTCTGCTGGTAGGAATCAGGGTTGGAGTCAATAGAACAGGTAGGCCGATAATTAGGACAAGCTGGGCAGGAAAATCTTCCCAAAAAATTCAAAACTTCCGGATAAAGAAAAACGTACTGACCTCAAGTGCTCTTGTCATTCGTTTTGCTGGGGGTTCGTTTTCCTTGGATATGATATCATACTGGAGTTTCCTTTTGGCATTCCACTTTTTGAACCCTTCGTGCAAATTTTTAATTTTTGTTTCTTCCCTGGTCTCGATCGCGTCCACTTTCCGAAAGCGACCTGACGCATCACGGATGTTGTGTAGGCGTTGTGTAGGCGTCGTGTAAACTTCTGCTTGTGTAAATTTGTGCTCGTTACTGGAAAGTACCGATGCCATTTCACTCTCATCAAGTAAGCTTCGCGTTTATTTGACAAAAATTACGCGTTCGCGTGAGGCCGCCATGTTTGTTTTGATATTTGTTGCCTTTAAAGCTCGCGCCATTTTTTGTACCCATTCTTCATGCGGCCAAAAAACCATATTGAGCCACCTTAAGCAGTGTTCAAAGCATCCACCTCTGGGTAGCCTGTCTGGCATTTATTATTTGACCCATGAGCTCTAAGAAATAGGGGACACTGATAACTAATTTGATGCATTTCATTTATATTTTGTGTTTACAGTTACTGAGATCCGAGGCCGTTCAGTGCTACATGTTCCCAAATCTGGTTCCTCAGCCAAAGTGCTGCTGGTTACAGATGGACTTGAAGAAGGGCTGACTGGGACTCTAGTGTACTGTGTAAAAACAGATGCCAGTAAAGACATTAAGATGAGGATTATTGCTGATGTATGTTATTCCATCTATTGATAGGCCTTGATAGGGGGGGGGGGGCACCCTAGGTAGTTGTGAGGCATTTGAATTTGTTTTTTGGCTCTTCTTGGTACCAAAAAAAAAGAAAAGAAAGAAAAAAGGAAGAAATTAAATAAATTAGTCAAATTAAATGAAATCCCCTTAGTGAGATTAAAATACACTCTTTTTATAAGAACGTCAAATTTGGGGTTGAGGCTGAGCGTTGTTATTAGTTTTGAGCCTGAAAAGTTCTTAAGATGTTTTTAGTTATCTGTTATAGTATTTCAATAAATCTATGTGGACGCATGACCAAGACATCTAATGTTTGGGTTGATTGGACAATATAGACTGAATTTTTACCTGCATTATTTTATCCGTATTTATACTGTTCATTTTTAAAACATTTGGCCATAATAAAAATGTTCTTAACAGACTCTGCAGCCTTGGTAATGCTCTTAGTCTGTTCTTAAATTTTATTTAATCTCAGCCTCAACGTTCTTACAGAAAAGGTTCTTATAAAAACAAAAGGGTGTAACATAATTTCTCAAGGGAAATGGGAAACTGTTTGAAATAGCCTGGGCTGAAGATTGCCAGGTCTACTGTATCAGCAACACATTAAGCTGCAGTCAAAAGTGCTACCTGTATTTGAAGTAGTTATAGTCATTTATTTGTCTTGGAACATCAAAATATTTCTGTTTATATTATTTCCTTGTTTTACAATATTTATTTAGGAAGTATCCTTTGGCATGATAAATGTTACGGAGGCTGGGTCACTCATTCCAGCCTTGAAGAAACATCTTACAAAGATCTATTTACCAGCCATTGAAGCAATGTCAAGCTGGGGAGAACTCACAGAAACTCCACAAGGAATGCATACTCGCAAAGAATTTGTGGAATCCTTGGACAACTTTGCCCGTTTTATTGAGGGTAAGACAAAATAAAGAGTTTGTAAGTTATAATTTAAGTAATGTTTAAAAACCGAGCAGGAGTATTTTATCAGGTTTAAAACCACGAGATGCAGCTGAGTGGTTTTAGACCCAATAAAACACATGCTGCGAGTTTTTTGAACGGCTTCAAAAACATTCCTGGAAAAGCGTGTGTAGTGATATGATAGTGCATGATTATGCAATACATGATACGTATCACATGATTACTGTAAGCAGAAAGCACATGGTATAATACAGTGAGTTAAACGGATGTCTGTGTCTTCACTCGTGTCTTCAATTATATAAAGAACCCTTCGGTTACTACATTGGCGACGAGGATCCCACAAAGAAGAAAGGAGTAGAAGAACATCAGCCAATGGCTCCACCAGAAGAAACCGATAATCCTGGTCCGAGCACAAATCCGCAACCAAACATCACAGTCGTGAATCGTCAATTAAACATCCGTCCGTTCACCATCTCAAATGATGCTAACGACACAGCCGTGCGATGGGCGAAATGGAAAAAGGATATAGAGAGACAATTCAGGTTCTTCGGATTAACAGATCCAGAAGTTAAGAAAGATGGCTTAATTATCTATGGTGGATCGCAGATTGCCGATTTAGAAGATTCCCTCCCGGATCTACCCGCACAACACGAGGGCGAAGATGTCTACTCGCGTTTTATTCGGAAACTAGACAAGAATTTCCTACCAAGAAAAAACAAGGACTATGCACGATTCCAGTTTGGAAACCTTTCTCAGCAGATCGATGAGAGCATGGCGAAATATTACGCTAGACTACGAGAGATAGCAAAGAAATGCGAATTCACCGACGAAGATGATGCAATCCGAGACCATCTTATCAAGACGATGACAAACAGCCGCTTACGAGTAAAAACAATTCGCAATAACTGGACGTTGTCCCAGATCTTGGATGAAGCAGCCATAGAAGAAGAGTCCACTACTCAAGCAAACGAAATCGACCAGAAACTCCAGGACACAACGGAATCACACAAAGTTAAACAAGTCAAAAGTTACAAGCGTGACAACAATGGTATGTGTCCCCGCTGTGGTTCAAAACATGGAAAAGGAAATTGCCCAGCATACGGAGCTAAATGCTACAAATGTGGTAAACGTAACCACTACACCAAAATGTGCCGTAACACGGATCAAAGATACCGCTCAGATGATAAACAAGGTGACAGATCGGGTCGCCGAAATGACAAGAAAGAAGATTTTCAACACGCGCCGCGACAGCCAAGACCGCCGACAGATCATCAACACCGCCGAAGACGAGTTCGACACATTGAACAAGATGCACAAGATGCACGCGACATTTCAGAAAGCGAAGACTCTTTCGATGAGGACATCGCCAGACTCGTACAGCACATGCACGTACACCGTACAGCACAGGACACCATCGAGAAAAACAAATGCGAGATTTGGATCAATGGAACCAAAATAGAAGTTGAACCGGATACAGGCGCCGATGCAAACGTCATGGACGAACACCAGTTCAATGAATTGCTACGAGTAACGCCGGAGGTTAAATTACGCAACACGAAGATCAAGCTGAAAACACTCACCGCAGATCTACCAGTCATTGGAGAATGCGACGTCACCTTAGAAAACAAAACGCGAAAAACACAAGCGACAATCGCCGTTATTCAAGGAACAATCGATTCCCTACCGTTACTCGGAAGACAAACACTGGAAGAGCTGGGAATGATCCAATTTGACGCGACAGGAGGACTGAAAGAACCAAATCGAGAAGAATTACAGAAGATCCACAAGATCCAAACCGGAAATGAAGATCTTAACAAGATTCTCTTTCAGCACGAAGAGAGATTTAGAGGCATTGGCAAAGCAAGAAGAGATGGACAAGACATCGAAATCCATTTACCACTTAAAGAAGATGCGAAACCGATCGCACAAAAGCCCCGCCGAGTACCATACCACCTGATGGAACCTCTACGTCACCGAATGGAAGAATTTGTCGAGAGAGACATCATGGAAAAGGTGCCAGAACATGACTCCATCACATGGTGCTCACCACTGGTTGTCCAACCGAAACCAAAAAAACCCAACGACATCCGTGTCAGCCTTGACTTAAGAGTACTGAATAAGTCCATGGAGCGCACAAGACAAGTACAAGCGCCTATCACAGAGGACTTCATCACCACTTTCAAAGATTGCAAAGTCTTCAGTAAACTTGACATGAACCACGGATACCACCAGTTCTCACTAGACGAAGAATCAAGAAAACTCATGACATTCTCAAGTCCATGGGGTAACTATCGTTACAAGCGACTCGCGTTTGGAGGTGTCAACAGCCAAGATTTATTTGATGCTGAAATGAGCAAGATTATCTCGGGAATACCAAGAGTCCTTAACAACCGAGACGATATCATGATTGGCGGAACCAACTGGGATGACCACAATGCCAACTTAGCAGCTTTACTTCAACGACTGAAGCTCCACAACCTTACCCTACGTAAGGAGAAGTGTGAATTTGGAAAATCAACCATCGACTTTCATGGGCACCTGTTCACTGCCGAAGGATTGAAGCCCAGTCCCAGTAAAGTCAAAGCTGTCAGCGAATGCAACCCACCGAAATCTAAAGAAGAGCTTGTGTCATTCTTGCAAATGATGGCCTATCTATCACGTTACATCAGCAACTTTTCCAACCGCTGCGAACCGTTGAGAAGACTCACAAAGAAGGAACACAGCTTTGAATGGACCGAAGCTCAGCAAACTGCTTTCGAAGATCTGAAGACTGCAATTACTTCAGCACCAGTTCTCATCCCATACAAGCCAGGTCGAGAAACCATGGTCATATGCGATGGCAGCCCAACTGGCCTTGGAGGTGGCTTGTTCCAAAAGACTGAACATGGTTACCAACCAGTCCACTTTGTTAGCAGATCATTAACAGACACCGAGAAACGGTACTCTCAAATAGAACGAGAAGCACTGGCTGCAGAGTTTACCACCACCAGGCTACACATGTATCTACTTGGAGCACAGCACTTTCAGTTAGCAACTGACCACAAACCGCTCCTCCCACTCTTCAATAATCCAACTGCAAAGCTACCACCAAGAATAGAGCGAATAGTGATGAAGATGCAGAACCTAGACTTCACTGCAGTACATATACCGGGGAAATCCAATATGACTGACTACCTTTCCCGACACCCATTACCAGAGGTCCAGCAAACAAAACATGAAGGCTACGTCAAAGCAGTCATTGACGCAGACCACGCGATAGTCATGGACACTATCCGATCAGCAAGTAAAGAAGACAAAGTGCTGCAGAAGTTGAAGATAGCACTTGAAACAGGGAAATGGAATAGAAACGATCCAGACCTGATACCATACTACGACGTAAGAGCAGACATTTACGAATCCGAAGGAGTCCTGCTGAGGCTCAACAGGATTATCCCACCAGAATCACTGCGAGACAAGATTGTCAGCATTGCTCACAAACAGGGACACTTAGGCATTTCAAAAACAAAAGAACTTCTCAGACGGAAGTATTGGTTTCCCAACATGAACAAACGCATCGACGATATTGTTAGCACATGCTTAAGCTGCCAAGTGACCACCAACACTCAGCACACTGAACCCGCCAAGATGACGGAACTGCCAGAACGACCGTGGAACACCGTCGAGGCAGACTTCTGTGGCCCATTTCCTAATGGCGAATATGTACTCGTTGTAACCGACCAGTACTCAAGATACCCAGAAGCAGAGTTCATCAGCTCAACATCTATCAAACCAGTCCGAAGAAAACTGAAGAAGATGTTCGCCACACATGGGGTACCACAGACAGTACAAACCGATAATGGACCGCCATTTAACTCAAAAGAGTTCCAGACACTTGCAACAGAAATGGGATTCAGTCACACCCAAACATCCGAAAGCTCAAGGCCAAGTCGAAGGTTTTAACAAGCTCGTAAACAAGATAGCGACAATCGCAAAACAGGAAGGGATAGACGTACGCGAAGCAACCTACGACATGCTCCAAACATACAGGGATACACCACACCCAGCAACCAGGAAGACACCCTATGAGCTAATGATGAACAGAGAGATCCGGACGAAACTTGAACACTTCCCATCATCCATACCAACACAGGATCAAGAAGTCAGAGTCAACGACCGAAACTACAAAGAACGAATCAAGCAATACCACGACAAGCGATACCGAGCGACGGAACTGCACCTAGACATCGGGCAAGCAGTCATCGTAAAGCGAGACAAGAAACGAAAAGCTGAGACGCCGTACGAACCGCACATATATGTCGTGACCCAGGTGAAGGGATCAACCATCATCGCCAAGAGGTTAACTGATGGCAAAAGTATTTGCCGAGACAAATCAAAATTCAGACGTCTCAAAAGCAATACCAGCAACACCGATTCCAACGAAAGGGAAACAGGAACGCAACCTCAAACACAGATACCACCTGCATATCTCCCACAACCACCAGCAATAGCAGCACAGAGGGTGGATGCAGCTAGCAACGCTGCAGAACATAACCAGGCCGCACCGGAACCACTCAGGCGATCCAACAGAAGGCATAGATCAGTCTTCGAAGGACACTTAAGAGATTTTGAACAATGACAATTAGAATTTGAGAAACACGTGAGAGAATAGCTAAGAATTAGGACACCGATCGGACATTGGACATAAACTGTTACTGTTATGTAATCGCACGAATCATTTATGATTATATTTTTAGTAATAAGAGATCTTGGTCGATTATTTTTACATTCACGATTTGTACAGGAATGTACTGAAAAGGGAGGAATGTAGTAATATGATAGTGCATGATTATGCAATACATGATACGTATCACATGATTACTGTAAGCAGAAAGCACATGGTATAATACAGTGAGTTAAACGGATGTCTGTGTCTTCACTCGTGTCTTCAATTATATAAAGAACCCTTCGGTTACTACAGCGTGTGTCAATAGAGTTCATAACAATTATGCTTTTGTGAACGTTGGAAATTAGCATACTAGAAAAACACCGCATACTAATGAGGAGTGTTTTAAAAACACCACATACTAGTCAGCACATACTAATCAGCTGATAAAACACCACATACTAATAAGGAGGAGGTTTATTGATATGAAGTCACTGCATGTGTTGTATTATCGACCATTTGATAGGTCAATGTGCTTATGAATTATTGATGAGTTTTTGAACAGTACTAGCAATACCCAATAAAGTAATAAATTATTATTAACAGAACTGAGCCTGATAATGGATTGTCAAAAAATGTTTAGGATTTAACTAATAATTTAAATTTGTATAGTGCATAATTCCATGATACGATGATCAAATGTGCTTTACAGTTTGGGGACTCTCTCCAGATCGAATTGGAATTTGGAAATGTTGGTTTTTGAGAATAAGGGAAAACTGGGGTACCTGTAGATAAACTTCTAAGAGCAAGGATGAGAACCAACCACAAACTCAACCCACATATGATCTGAAGCCTGGGAATCGAATCCAGGCCATTTTGGTGGAAGCAGTCCTTCAGTTATCACCAATCATTAGAGGCAGGCGGAATAAGAATTTTGTTTACAAATACATTTTTTGTTTAGGATACGTTTTCTTGGCCACTTCCACTTGTATCCCCTAATTAATGAAAATGCTGCAATTTGCATAACTATAAGCAAGGAGGACAACACCTTTCATTTGTTTTTTTCATCAGTGTTAAAAAGGTGCAGATTACTGGTAAAAAAATAGAGTTTGTACATTGCCAATGATATGTGTTTTTGTTCTTTTGTGTTCAGGAGCTTTTGCTTCAATGAATGACGCAGTAAAGCTTCACCCATGTGATGTAATTGATGTGAGTTCCCTTGAGGGTCCAAGTGATTACCAGGCATTGGCAAACAATCAAGATATACTCTCTGGACTGGATGACTTAGTGCACTCCTGGTGCAAACAAATTGAACAGGTAATCTTGATTACAATACCTTTACTTCCAGGTTCCAGAATTTTGTCTCGCATCAAGACATACCACCCTAAAGCTAATTTGTACCAACAGTCAATACTCTTACTGATACTATGAAACATTTCTTATTGATTGCACTTAAGAATTAAAGCAGTGTTGGTTTTCTTTATTGATACTTACAGTATAAAGTGTGATGTCACAAATATTTGAATTTTTGAAATTATGGGATTTATTAAGATGGTCGCAAAGAGCATGATGAAAAATGCTTACTTGCCAAAAATTAGAACCTTATTGCAATTTGGGAGTGAGATATTGAGACTTTCATGCTCCAGTGACCCTGTGCAAATCCTTCTAATTTTGTCTCTGTTCTAAATGTTTAGAACTGAGACAAAATTACAAGGATTTGTATGGGGTCATCTGACCATAACAATACTAATATCTCACCCCCAAATTGCAATAAGATGCTGATTTTTGGCAATAGGGAATTTTTCATCATGCTCTTTCAACAAATCCCATAATTTCGGAAATTTAGTTTTTGTGATGTCATCACTTTAGTACTCTATTATCAGTATTGGTTGAGCAACTCACATTTTTTTAAATTGATCAAACTGTGAACTGGTTCATTAGACAACCAGTCAGCCAGTCCATCCATCCATCCATCCATCCATCCATCCATCCATCCATCCATCCATCCATCCATCCATCCATCCATCCATCCATCCATCTGTCAGTCAATCCAAATAGGCCTGATACACCCAGATTGGGTGTATTGGAGGACCTTCGATCAATCATTCACAGTGAGTCACACATACACTCAGAACCAGGATGCTATGCACAATATATTAATTAAGGAATCAAATGTATACGGTACAGTCCTTATGCATTGGCGTCTTTGGTGGTGATTGAGCTAGATTTCTCATGATGTAGACTTATTCCTTCTTTCTTGTTATACCCACACAGGTAAGAATATAGGAAAAATAATAAGACATGTTTTCATGAGTCCAACAGTACTGTCAGACTTCCTAAAGCTTTGTGTTATTCGCCAATAGGTGTTAGCTGAGAGCGAACAGATGAGAAAGGAAGCAGATGACACAGGACCTATGGCTGAACTGGAACACTGGAGAATGAGAATGGCAAAATTTAACTCACTGGTCGAACAAATCAATGCTCGTGACTGTAGAGCAGTTTTACGGATTCTGCATATTGCCAAGTCTAAAACGCTTAAGGTAACTTTTACGCTGCTAAATTTTTAGTATGTCAGTGGTTGTTAGAAAATTTTTAAGGAAGACAACGCCGCAAAAAACAAAAAAAGAAAAAAAATGAAAACAAGACTAAAAGGTTTAACGAGGAAAAACAATTGCTCTGCACGTGCGATTTAAATTTTGGCACATTTCTTTGCCGTCCTCTGCAAAGCAACAGGAAGCTTAAGCAGAGATGAAGGGAACGCCAACGGAAACGTCACCTGAAAATATAATTTTAGTTCATTTTTTTTTGCAACTCGAATAACTTGTACAGGAACTGTGAACTACCTAAGAACCAAATTGGTAGGAGTGGCGTGAAACATTCACCGTCGTGTGTTCACGTTCTCCACAAAACCTTGAATTTGGTCAATTCACGTTGTTGTTTTGCAGAGGACGGCAAAGAAATGTACCAATTTTATAACGCACGTGCAGAGCGGTTGTTTTTGCTCATTAAACCTGCTGTTTTGCGGCGTTGTCATTTCCGTCGCCATCGCCCGCGTCGTCGACCATCAGTGGTCCTTGACATCAAAAACTTAGCGGCTTAGCCCTGTTCATTCGATCTCTATTGGCGGAAGTTTCGTAAACTCGAGAAACGAGGGCGTCGGCCTAGTGCCCCCACGTTTTAGGGCAACGAGGACAAAATACTTACAGCACTTCTAGTGAAAGTTGAGCTGAAGAGCTGGTAGTACGTAATTAATTAATTCTCTTTTCACGTGGTGCAGTTTTGGCGCGAGTTGGACTGCCGTATTACAGATGCCGCCAATGAAGCTAAGGACAATGTGAAGTTCCTTTACACACTGGAGAAAGCTTGTGATCCACTGTATCACTCAGATCCGGTAAGATTCAAGTTGAGCTTGGCTTTCCCTGCTGAGAAGGTTGTCAAACTAAGTGTTTCCAGTTTGTTAGAAGCTTGAGAGTTCAGCAACATCCGACGCCGGAAAGTCTATGATTTGAGATCGTGGCGAGTCACAAATTGTCGTTTTGCTTCATCTTGCATACCGTAAATGATCTAATAAACGCCCCCTCTCTAATGAACGCCTCCTATCTAATAAACGCCCCCCCTAAGCTGACAAGTTTGTTTTAAACGCACCTGTCTAACAAACGCTTCCTGTCTAATAACCCCCCCCCCCCCTTCCCTGAAAACCACACATAAACTAGAAACAGATGTACAATATAATCAATCAATTAATTTGCGTTCTTGATTAATTTACACCGGTGTGCGAGTTGCGTCTTGCTCAATTTCCAGTTCAAAGTGAGGATAGCGCTCTTTAATGTGCTTGATCTCTGTGCTTAGCATATCAGCAATTTTCTTTCGGCTTGTCTTAGCATTGTAGCATCCCGGAATTACAAGGCCTACTTCACGTTTCACTAGATAGTCTGCTAAAGATCTGTCATTTAGGTTATTATAATACAGTATTGTTACAGTTCTTAGCATAAACGCCTCTCTCTTTTAAACGCCTCTTATCTTTTAAACGCCCCCTTTCGGACCCTTGAAATTCAATAAACGCCCCTGGCGTTTATTAGATCATTTACGGTACGTACTGCATGCTGTTACGATAAAAAATAGGGAAAGCATCATGTATATGCTGGGCGGTAAAGTAAAAGATTAGAATGCGTATGATTTGTCATTTAGTCAGTGAAACAGGTATACTCGGTAAAAAGAAATCCAAGTTCTGCTAAACAGAAAGTCGAACCTATTACCTTCATTACGCATATGCCACAGATCGACATTCATATCCCAGCAGTGTGCAGAATGATGTTTGTCACATGAACCTAGTTTAATGGCTAGTTCGGACGCTCTACCACTGAGCTATTGGAGACTTGTGGGAGCTATATGACAAACATCCTGCATAGTGCTACGATTTGAATGTCGAAGTGTGGGATATGCGCATCGGAAGGTCATGGGTTCGACTCTTGTTGGGACAACTCGGATTTCTTTTTTACGAGTATGCCTGTGTCACGGACTGAACAACACATGATTGCTATGTATTTGCCAGGCTTAAGACATACCTTTGTATTTATTCCAAAGTAAAAGATGTTAATGTTAAGCTCGGTCCCGTAGTACGACTGATAAAATATTAACTAACATTGTTTTCTGGTTCTCCTTGAAAGGTTTCTATGATTGATGTTATTCCAGTGCTGATCAATGCTATACAGATGATACACACCATCTCTAGATACTACAACACCTCTCAAAGGATGACATCTCTCTTCATAAAGGTTAGCATGACTAACAAACTAACAAGCAAAGTTCAGTTTTAGTTCTCCCTTACAATAATAATAATACAACACAATAATTTATTAAACTCTCCCCGGCGGGGAGGGGGGAGGGCTTTTCAGAGCCTAAAAACTATCTAATAATTACAATGCAATTTTAAAAGAAGAAAAAATATATATATTAAAAATTAAAATCGACTCGTTAGAAGATAATTTATTAACTTGCGCTTAAAAATGTTCGTCGAGGAGCTCAATTTTATATCACTAGGTAAGTTATTCCAAATGGTTACTGCGCGGTATAAAAAGCTTCGCTGGCCCGTAGCAGTCTTATAGCGCGGTATGTCCAGTATATGGCTTTTAGATTCAAACTTTATGGCGTTATCCCCGGCTGATCCAGTCAACCTTAGCACAACCTCTGGAAAGGATTTCACTTGTCAAAATTTAACCCGTTAAACATAAAATTACTTCCATCGTGATCATCGGGTATCGTCGGCGTTAGGCATGTTCACACGGGACGATTTGCAACGACGATTTCCAGCGCAACATGTACACTGTCGGGCAGATAGTTGATGCCGTGTAACACGGGCGCCAGAACGATTTTCTGTGCAATTTACATTGGATTTGGCGCTGCAAGTTTTTGAAGCCGATTCAAAAACCCCCAGCGTGCTGAAAAAAGTCGTTCCCCTGGAACATCATTTTTGTTTTGTTTCATTGTAATTTAGATGTTCTTTGGATCTTGTCGAACTGTTCGTAAAGAATCGATAACATTGATCGGTCCTATCTCGGCTATTCACTCATTGTTCTTCAGTCTGTTCGGCCTGATAAGAATTCATTCTTCTTTACAGGTGACAAATCAGATGGTGACTGCGTGTAAGAACTTCTTAACAGACCGAGGTATAAACCGGGTTTGGGACCAGCCCAGACAGCCCTTGATAGAGAAGCTCAAAGCTTGCCTGAGATTGAACCAGGAATATCAGAACTGCTTCCAGCGAACAAAGAAACGCATCGCGGAGGACCCTAGCAAGAAACCGTTTGAGTTCTCGGAGATGTACATCTTTGGCAAATTTGACACTTTTTGCAAACGATTAAACCAGGTGTGGAACATTTTGCCGGGAAGTGGTAAAAACTACTATACTCGAGCAGAACCCATCAAAGTAACCAAACCACATAAAAGATGGTGGTCTCTGCTTGCACACCCCTTCCTCAACCTCAAAAGATGGTGTCTTTATTGCATAGCCACCCCTCTAGCCAATGAGATTCAAACCTCATTTTTCTTGTGTATCTAGCGATGCTGACCCTTGCTAGCTGAATAATTCTGTGTCAACTCAAATTTTAAAGCCAAAAAAGTTTTTGTCTGTAATGTTCATGAGATAGCCGGTTGGTGTCTTCAATAATCCTCCTACCACAGACAAGGTGGGTCCTCTTCAAACAAACTTGTTATGATCAGTTCTCTTACATGCATGAATGTTTTCTTTCCATTTCCCCTGTTTGCACTACTTAGACGTGACAAAAAACAAATGGAAAGATTTTTTATGAATAAACAGATTCTCTGTTGTCAGAAATGAGTGGAATGATAGTATGGTCCGTATTAGTTAGTGTACTATGCCGACTTGTTACTTTTTTTAAAATTTATGTTGATACTTTTTGGGAGCCGAACTTGGTTTATCAGTAATGCTTCTGCGAGAAACTCGTCCCTGTGCTAAAACATTGTGTATGCTAGATTTGAAGTTTTTGGGAATTTTCTGTACGTTTCTATGGGCGTGTTTATGGTGGGAAATATGGCCCGTTACTCACTTATATTCTGCTGTGTGCTAGTAAAGGAGATAAGCAACAAGTAAGCAAACAGCTAGACAGACAAACAGACAAACAGACAGACAGAGAGACAAACAGACAGACAGATAGACAGAGAGACAAACAGACAGACAGACAGACAAACAGACAGACAGAGAGTCAAACAGACAGACAGACAGACAGAGAGACAAACAGACAGACAGACAAACAAACCAACACATTTCCTAATACTTTTTTAGATTTACCAGAGTTTCATGACACCTCTCACCTTTGCTTTTGCAGATCATAGAAGTGCTTAATGCTTTAGAGACATTTTCAGTCTTGTCCGAGTCCAAGATAGAAGGCATAGAAACAATCTCCAATCGATTCCAACACATGTACTCTTCACTAAAGAAAAAGCCTTACGATCCATTGGACCACAGGAAACCGGATTTTGAGGCCGACTTCTTCGAGTTCACGCGTCATATCAGTGAAATTCAGGTTTGTAATGTGCTGGCTTTCTATTGTAAAGCGACTGAAATAACACTGTTAAGGTATCAGCCACCCTTCAGGACCGTCCGCGCGCGGATCGCTGTAGCGTTAGTTGTTTTTATAAAAACCCCTATAAACCATATATTTTTTAAAAGCTTAATAATTCCAGATTATGGATTTGAACTAACAAAAACTATTTACGTAAATGTGTTTCGAAATTAGAACGCTTTGTGTAAAAGTACACGTCTCTATAAATCATGTTCCACTCCCGTCGGAAATGAACGGAAGAAAACAATTAACACCGCATTCGCTTCTCAACACGTTCCACTAAAAAACCGTGTCTCAGATTTTTGACAAGTGTGTTTGTTTCTCTTTTATTAGCAAATGAAGTTGGGGGAGGCAATTAGTCAACACTCCCTGTGGAAAAAAGGCTCTAGCTTTAAAATCAAAAGGAGTATTAAAATTCGCAGACACGGTTTTGTAGAAGAGATATATGGCATCACTCTGGCCAAATTTGAGCCAAATTGATTGAAAGGCTGCCGACTTGGAGTTCAAAACGTACGAGTCGATCGGCAAAATTTGCGTTCGGAGATAAAATAGAAAATACATTTTTGGCGGCATCCTACCTGGAATGAGATTATAACACCTAAATGTTTATTCTGATTGATATCAGAGAGGGCTCAATTTTCTCTAACAATAGGACTTTGACAGGTAACATGCAACAGGAACAAACTTTCGCGGCAAGCAGCGGGAAATGACTATTTTGCTTCCAGTCAGTTCAATTACACTGCGTGTGGACAAAAGACAAAATTTTTGTTGAGGTTAGTGAATGTACATGCATAGTAATCGTTTAATTTACAAACAGCAATACGCTTTTCATGTAACAATAAAAATATATTGTGTTTATTTCTTGAAAGGTTGGCTAAATTGGTAAAGATGCCGAAAACCAGTGCGAAATCAACACGAACGAAAGCGAAGCCGCCGAATGTCCACCACCGATTGCTCGAAGGTCAAGAACTGAGGCCCGGTTTATTTCAAACGCTCTGCTCTTCTCGGAAGAATTAAAAACAGAATTTGTCTTGTGCGACGGACAGCTTTCATTCTCGCACTGGATTCTCCAGGTCGAACCAAGTCCATGCTTAGTCGCTACATTTTCCACGACTTGGACACTTCCGTGGCAAAAATACAGACTCGTCCCGTTTCTGAAGGAGAATTTCACTCGATACAATAGCTAGACCGCTTATTGTTTTCCACGTTCCATCAGCAGATGGGGTCGATGAGCTTAATTGGCTTTCTTCTTCTGGTTCTTCAAGCTAAATTTTGGAGCGGCTTGCGCTCTCAGCAACTGTAGCATTTTCGCTTTTCTGAAAATCCAACTCCTCCAGCCACTTCTCTTGCCGATAAAATGAGCCTTTGTCGCTCTCTGCCAATTTTGCAGCCCATTCTTTGACAAACTCGCTCTTCGATTTCTTTTTCGCTCTCGGTTTCGATGAGGAAAACGGACACGATCTTTTCTTTTTTTTTTTTGGCGGCATTTTCACCGAAAAAAACGCTAAATATCGAGGTAAAGGCTATAAACAACACGAAGACAATTCGCACGTGTTGTGTCGTTCGAAGCACGCACTCGGGATCACGTTACTAGTTCAATGACAGATCTTGTCAACGATCAATTAAGATAATTAACGAGAAAAAATCTTTTACCCCCGATATCTTTCGACAGAAATAACATTTTCTTCTGATTTTTTTTTTTTAAAAGAAAGCTCTCAAGCATATCTATTTGAAAACGTTGAAACCTCAATAAAACAGCGATCCACGCGCGGACGGTCCTGAAGGGTGGCTGATACCTTAATAAGTGAATCATGTTTTGTTTTGTATAGAATCACCTGAAAATGTTTATGAGCGGCTGTTTTGAGAAGATTTCCACCACAACACAGTCACTGGAACTACTTAGCAGGTGCGTATGTTCATGCCTTGACTACCAGGGGATTGTCTTTTTGCACTTTATTAAGCCTGGCCAAAGAAGAACGAGCAAGCTCTGATTGCAAAATCTCGCCACAGTACCAAAGAGCTCTCTACTGAAAAACTCGATTCAAAGGTGTCCGTGCGTTCCGAAGTCTGAAATGTCAGCCGTGTCCCCTGCGGGTTAGGGGGAGGAGACGGCTGACATTTCAGACTATGCGTTCCGGAGCGAATTGGAATTTGGAAGTGTTGGTTTTCGTGGAGAGAGGAAAACCGGAGAACCCGGAGAAAAACCCTCGGAGCAAGGACGAGAGCCAACAACAAACTCAACCCATTTCTGACGTCAACGCTGGGAATCGAACCGTGCGCTTAGCCTCGCTTTCATAATGATGTTCAAAGCCAATCAGAAATGGCCAATTTGTATCAGTTTCAAGTTTAAGGTTTTTAGTGAGGTCGATAAAATCATTAGACTTCGCTGAAACATTACACGCTAGTCTTATCGCTTGATTTCTTCCAAACAAGTACACTCTTCTTCTTTTACTCTAATGTATAACAGATCCAAATTGATTTATCCTCTTGTTTAGATTTGAAAAGCTGGGAATTCCTAGTTTACAACCATACATTGAGGAGAAGTACAGTGATCTTCTTAAGCATTTCGGCAAGGAAGTGGATCTCATATCCAAGGTAACTTAGTAACATTAACAAATTTTTGATGTAGGTCTTCAGTGAGTGACAGTCATACTCGGACAAAGAGAATCCGAGTGCTCCTATCAGGAGTCGAACCTAAGACCTTCCGATTATTAGTTCGGATGCTCTACCACTGAGCTACAAGAGAGTTGTGGGAGCTAAGGCCATTAAACTAGGTTCCTGGGACAAACATCCTGTATACTGCTAGGATTTGAATGTCAATATGTGGCATGTGCGCTATGAAGCAATGAAATAAATGTGATGGTATACTCTATTAAGCCTGGTGAATAAATTAGTCTCCGTCTGTCTAACCGCCGAGGTCGCTTACCTCAGTTGGGAGAGCACCGTGCGAGAGGTCGCGGGTTCAAATCCCGGCTGGACCAACACTCTAGAATTCTAAATAACTGAGGAGAAAGTGCCGCCTTTGTAATGACATCTGCAAACGGTTAAACTTTCTAGTCTTCTCGGATAAGGACGATAGACTGTAGGTCCCATCTCACATTGTTCCTAATAATCTGCGAGACGTTAAAGAATCCATACTCTGTTCGAAAAGAGTAGGGGACGTAGTCCCCTGTGTGGTGGTCTATTTCTATCTGATTTCACCTGTCTTTCACATTGATGGGTGGGTTGGGTGGGTGGGTAGGTGAGATCAAATTATGGACCGATAGTGGCTGCCAGTGGCGCCTTTACATGCTGACGTCCGTCTTACATGCATTACCATTACCAAAACGGCGTTTTTCGTCTTTGAAAACAATTAGGCTACTCGCTCTTGTTTGTGCTTATTTTCCGCATTGCACAACTTCTTTTTTCTGTTGCAGTTATATCAGCGTAATTGTGAAAACCCTCCAGTTCAACGTGATGTTCCTCCTATCTCCGGACGCATCAAGTGGGCCCGTCAGCTCATGAGACGCATTCGTAATCCTATGGACGTCTTTGAACAGCATCCATCTTGTTTAAAAACGCCAGAAGCATCGAGAATTATCCGTAACTTTAACCAGTTGGCCACTGTACTAGTCGAGTTTGAGATTCTTTACCACAATGGTTGGCTTAAGCAGGTGGAAGTCGCCAAGACAGGTGTGCAGCATATACTTCAGTCTTCAAAGACATCAACATTCTTTTCACTTAAATAGGCCATTTCTGAGTTGCTTTGAACCTCATTATGAAAGCGAGGCTAAGTGCAAAGTTTTTATTATGGATATTAGTTTTCATTCATATGCAAACAAAATAATTTTCATATGAAAAGCTTTGCACCCAGCCTCGCTTTTATAATGAGGTTCACAGCAACTCGGAAATGGCCTATTCTAATTAGCAGCAGTTAGATGTAAAATCATGCATTGAATTTGAATTGAAATGTATGAAAATTTATTACGATGTGGTGCAAAGACGAACGTGAGCTTTAGACGAGAGATTGTTTGTATATCGAAAAAGCTAAAGTGCCAAAAGTGTTCGATTATCATAGAGCGGATGCCCGATTTCCTTAACACATCGTTTAATAGACTCAAAAATGGTTACATTATGGCGAGGGAAACAGGGTATCACTCATGCAAAGGTGGTCTTCGTACTTATGATCAAACATATAATATTTATATAATGAAGTAAAAGTTGAGTGCCCTTACTTAATTACGTCTCAATTCCGCTTTATTACAGAAGTGTATATAGTCGAATTGGTATCAGGAAAACGTTGATTTAATCAAGAAATGGAATTGGTGACCTTTCTTTTTCTGACTGCAATTCAATTATTATGAAACTATAGGCGTTTTCCATTTGTTTAATTACCGGTTTAATTACCCGTGACTGACAAAAAGCCACGTCGTGTGACATGCGACGTATTGGTTGATTTTCAGGGTTGCAGGCATCACTGTTGGTTCGACACCCAGACACTGGTGAGCTCTACGTGAACTGCGATCCTCAGCTGATTCAGTTGATCCGTGAGACAGAATGTATGATGAAGATGAACCTATCAATACCAGAGACAGCGCGCCTGCTGTATTTCAGAAGAGATACTATCAAGAACCTGGCCGATGAACTCAATGTGAGAATCCTTCAGCCGTACACTGCTATACTGATATTATAGAGATTTAGAATTAACTTTACAGCAAACGGCAGAAATTGAGCACGTCACCTTGTTTATCCTTCATATGCACTTTTTTCACTTTCTCAGTAAATTTGAGTAGTTTTGCGTTAGCATCCAAGGCAAGAATAAGTTTGCACCATTCTCATCTGTGTACTCATTTTTTCAAGAAAACATAACCACGAATTCTAAATCTTCCTGTTAGAGAAACAGCAAAAATGACCACGTGACTATGTTTATCCAAGTCTCGTCTTCATACTGTTTAAGAAGAAAACATAAATACGAACACTGAATCTCACGTTTGCCGTCGGTTTGCCGTAAATGCGATTCTAAATCTCTCTATTATTGTTCTTTAAAATACGTCAATACTAAAAACAGACGATACTCCGTCAACTTGACTCAGATTATGACTTCCTACCAGCAACAGTACTTCTTCGGACTACATGTGTATGAGCAAAACACGCAGACGTCTGACGTTCTAGGTTTAACCCAAAGACTGTTCGCCGTCCTTTTCTTTAGCTATAATCGAGGAGGCAAGCTGAAGAAACCAGTGCCCGTTAGCTCCCCTTCAAGAAAGGGAGTAGACCGTTTACTTTTGTTATGCTTGCTAGATTCTAGTACGAGTGTGAATTTTTCAATAGAGAAAGATTGCGCACGCGTAAATCACTGTCATTTTGGCGGGAAAACGAGGTAGCCATCGTCATTTTACTCAGTACAACTTTTTTTGTGAGAACGTCGTCGAAAACAAGCTCTCGAAACGTAGATGATGTGGTCTTTTTGGAATCACAAAAGGTCTTGGCTATCATAATTCAAAAGAATTGCATCAAGTTGGTGGCTCATAAAGAGTAAAATGAAGCTTAATCCTGGGATATATCTCTTCTTAGTACTTCGCTAAAAACTTGAACTCAAATTTCGTATTCGTAGTCTTACTCATACTTGAATTTAAAAGTCTCTATTGATGGTCAGAGATCGCTAATTCCGTCATTTTTGCTTTACATTCTCTCCTCTTTTTGAGCAAATGTCACACCCTTCGATTAGAATGTCTGTTAATTTTTGGATCACATTCGCCTTCCTGAGTTAAACAAACTTAAAACTGAGACGTTCCTCCCGACTAACTTCTACCTGTTTGTTCACTCGGCTTTACATTGTGCGTAGCTCTTTTCAGCAGGTATTACAATTGCGTTTATGTTTTCATTAT
Organism: Pavona decussata; assembly: GCF_977016875.1. Taxonomy (NCBI): domain Eukaryota; kingdom Metazoa; phylum Cnidaria; class Anthozoa; order Scleractinia; family Agariciidae; genus Pavona; species Pavona decussata. Next base: position 998,159 of record NW_028145541.1, on the reverse strand, counting down.
CAACAGCTGATGCTTGGAGATTTTAAGAAAGTTCGTGCGAAGATTCCAAACATCTTTCTTCCTCTGATGGGGCCACACCTGCAACGAGTAAGTTATCACTGCCTGATGTAGTTTATGCATGATAGGATGTCTTTACTTTTTATGCGTTTGTAACTGAGATGATTAAAGTTCTATTAAGCCCCCCCCCCCCCCCCCGTTTCTAATAAACTCCCCACTGGGGGAGGGGGGTTCAGATGTTCTAATAAGTCGCCCCTTCCATGTCTGAAAACACAGAAGAAATAATAGATGCGGCATTTTTTCAGTCAGCCAATGGTACAGGCACACCCATTAGTTCTCCTTACAGAAGTCGACCCAAAGACCTTCCGATTACTAGTTCGGATGCTCAACCACTGAGCTACAGGAGACTCGTGGGAGCTTAGGCCATTTAGTTAGGTTCATGCGACAACCATCCTGCATACTGCTAGGATTTAAATATTGATGAGTGAAGAAATGCTTTAAAACTCAGGCTTAGTAATAGTAAAAAAATCAGTTAGTTTGTCTATAGAAAAATTTATGATACGCAACCCATTAGTGCTATGTTTCAGTTTAAGCTGTGATAAAAATTTTGGAAAAGCTAATTTAAGTTTTTTGTTTTCAAAACTCAAGATAATTGAAATAACACCCCCTCCCCCTCCCTCCTCCTCCTCTTAAGACCTGAAAGAAATAAGCCTCTGGGAACTTAATAGAACTTCTACAATAATAATTTCTGCCGGTCACACGCGTTGCTGCGTTTCGTGTTTTTGGTTTTTAGGTCGATGCCGCCATCAGTCCTGGTGTTACCATGCTGAACTGGAATTCACTCAACATACCTACTTACATCTCCAATGTGTACAGTCGGTTGAGGCAGGTGGATTTATTGGTAAAGCAAGTCAATGACATCCGTGATGCTCGCATTGATGCTGTGCTGCGAGAGATTAGCGAGACTGTCCTTTGTGAATTACCTAAAGATGATCCTTGGACTATTGATCAATTTGTTACTAAAACACAGGTGAGTTCAGTACGATGCTCTCATTTTTTGCTCATGTTGTTTGACATCACGTTATGCTGAGGTGTCTCAGGAGTTAAGTTCTAAATGTAAGTTAGACAAGGCAACGTTTAGCAATAATTTCACGAGCGCGCGCGTAGGAAACAAGATTATAGATAGCCAACAAGGCAGAGTTTGCTATGATCATCTCGTATCCAACGAGCGCGAGTGGAATGATAATTATTGTTTTATTAAAAACAACATCGAAAAATCTTTAAATCTTGCTGATTTAGTTATTGTTTTCTTTTCCCCTGACGCGTACTCTTGCCATATTTGTGGGGTATGGTATAATGGCTCGTATGCCGTGGCCGGCAAACCAATCAGGACGGTTGGAGCTACTGACTGCGATTTTTCTGTACGACTTGTTCAATCAATCAGGCCCCCGTTGTTCAAAGGGCGGATAACTTTATCCAGTGTATAAGTCACTATCCAGTGGTGCAAATGTATACCAAACAACGCTTGTGGCAAGTTTCTCACACAATCCCATACTTAAATTAGACATACGCTTGTACTCTATACCCATATTATATAGGGCTATAGGGAAATCCTTGCACACATTTATTTGCCACCATAGCAACCTATCCAATGGATAAAATTATCCGCTCTTTAAACAGCCGGGGCCAGGTCAACAACCAGAGACATTTATACCATCTACTGACGTTCCACAATTCACTTGACTCTGAAGATGACTTCCGCTCAGGTTGTCGAAACGTCAGTCAATGTCACCTCAAGCTGTCCTTCTCAGGACTACACTCACCCGGATGATAATAATTTACGTACTTATGACATGACTCCTTGACAACAACAACAACAACAACAACAACAACTTTATTTTTCACATTTCCTTTTAAGATAGTGTTAATACATATCTGAATATTTAGTTAATTTAAAGTTTAAAAAAAACATTAATACGGATAACTAAACATAAATATCTAATGTGGAAACGCCAGGCGCCTAAGTAAACCATATGGTTTTTTAAGTTAGACGCTAGTCTTGTAAAGAAGCATTTTAAATCTAACCATCTACATACATATTCAACACACACACACACACACACACACACACACTCACAGACGACACACGCACTGCTCATACACTGACTGTTATAATAAATAAATTAGAGGAATTTGACTAGCTAGGTCATTATTTTTGCTTGGTTCAAACCATTTACAGAAGTTTTCTTAGTAAGTGTCATACATACTGTTTGGTGTTTTTAGAAACGCTGTGAGCAGCTCGGAAAGGGATTGGATCACATGAGTCTGTGCGTGGAGGAAGCCGTTCATGAACTGGCGAGCATCTTTCTGGACAGCTTAGATAGTATTGGTGTATCAGCGCTAGGTCCGAGGTCTCCATCCGCCAAGTCTTCTGATAAGGATAGAGACCGTAAATTGGAGAGTGGCCGCGGAGAAAAGGACAAGGATGGACAGAGAGAAAAGACGCCTAAATTACCTGATGAAAAGACTATAGACGAGGAAATCGATGAGCTGATTTTGTATTTTAATCATCGCAATTTTGAAGCGCTTTTACGCGCCACAAGAAATGCTCTAGATGGAATGAAACGCAGATTGTTCTGCACCAGGTGCCTTCATTTAATCCTGTTCTTTTCTTGATTGGCTTATTTTGCTTATTTGTCCCCCCACCGGGGGAGAAGGGGGAGGGGGTACTATACGAGGAGACCCGGGGCAACCTACACCGTTTGATACTTCTTACATAGTTGGTCGAGAGGACAAAAGAACGAACAACAGAACAATGCTCCCAACCCTAAAAAGCAATGCAGCTGTAGGTTATAAGGGTCCAGAGTAAAAAGAGCTTTTGAAGGGTGCAGGTCTACTGGAGACCCGCTTGAAAGGGGTACCTTTTTCAAGTTGGAGGTATACAAAGAGGGTACGGTTTCTCAAGCTCAAGTATAGAAAAAGGCGTGGAAAACTGTTATTTAGATATTTAAAAGGGCCTTTCAAAAGAGATGCAGTGTTTCTACTGTAAGTATGTGAAAGGGGTACCATTTCCTATGGAAGGTATATGAAAGGGTTACCTTTTCTGTCCAAAATGGTTTATAAAAGGGTAAGGGTTTGGACCTCGGGGTAGAGCTTCGCCGTATAAATAGATAATACGGTTAATTTCGTAAGACTGTGGTTAAACCTCGGTGCGGGAGAAGATAAGGTAATTTGGCCGCCGTAAAGAGATTCGAGTGCTGACGTTTCGAGCGTTAGCTCTTCGTCAGTGGGAATCCCCGTATGAAACTTTGTTGAGTACACCCCCACCCCTTGTTATTCGTACCACAACTTAAGTATTGGAAATAATGTGATGGAATCTGTTAAGCCTGGTGAACAAATGAGAATGATGTATTATTCAGTAATGACACAGGCAAATTCGGAAAAAGAAATTCCGAGTGCTCCTATCAGGAGTCGAACCTAACATCCTGCATACTGCTAGGATTGGAATGTCAAGGTGTGGCATATGCGCAACTGTATATGTGTCATTTCTGAATAATACATCATTCTCAACTGTGCCTACTAATACCGAAGTATTTTTGCGCGGTTAATGACTATGCGGGAAAAGAAGATCTTAGCAAGAGCTATGAAAATCCAAAAAGAAAATTGGGGATAACCACTCATTTTTTAGAGATAATAAAGCCACAGTTATTCTAAAAAGCAGTAAAATACAAAGCAGTGTATGGCATTTTCTTCCAAATTTAAGCTTTACTATCTCTGAAAAACGCATGGTTACCCCCAATTTTCTTTTTGGATACTAAGATCACTTGCTAAGTTCTGCTTTCTCTGCATAGTGTTAAACCGGGCAAAAATATCCCTCTATTAGTAGGCGCCACCCATAGGAAACCCGAGTATCTCGAGATGCGCAGAACGTATGCGCAGTAACAGTAGTAGGCACCGTCCTTAAGTATTGTTTTGAGTTGAAAACTTAAATGATTGTTGCTCGGGTTTGTTTATGGTAAATGGCAAACGTGAGATTGTACGTTTATGCTTTCTTTAAAAAAAGATACATAGATGAAAATAGCGCAAAGTAATTCTGGCCTTTGATGCTTACGCAAAACTACCCAATTTTATTGAGAAACGGAAAACAGCGAGCGGCAAATGTATAACAAACAATCACGAGGTCATTTCTGCCGTTTGCCATAAAGGTAATTCTAAATCTCTCTATTCTCTGACTGTATCTTCGTTTTTCTTTACATTTTACGTTCCACACCATGTGTTGCTTAAACCGTTTGATCCTGACATACTCTGGTTGTCTCTTTGTACTTTTATTTAGCACTACGCGGTCATCATACGGTAAAGGAACATTCACATCATCCGTTGATATGGCAAAAACTTACAACAAGGCTCCGTTCTTCAAGGCGGAAATAGCCCTTGTCATTCCACATGTGGTAAGTAACTGTGTATTGTCAGAATAGAATGCAGTCTGTCTAGAAGTGGAATATTGAAATAAATCTGGAAAATATCACATTCAGTCGGGTCATCGGTGGCGACGAGAGCGCCACAAAGAGATTGGTTTAATGAGGAAAAACAAATCACATTACCGAAAAAGATTGCGACTGGTACATTTACCCATAATTCTTAGCGTGCGAAATCCCTAAAACGCTCATAAAGACGCACAGAAAAGGTTCTAACATCTTCAAACCTAGCTTACACAATGTCGTTAGTACAGGGATGAATTTCGCAAAAAAATAGGTTTTCTATGTACCTATTGGCTGTGCTAGCTTCGCAAGTTATTGTGGTAAAATGTACAACCGCCATCGTTTCCCGTAGGGTGGATTGCTCTGCACGTACGTTATAAATTTTGGACCATTTCTTTGCCGTCCTCTGCAAAACATCGACGTGAGATGACCAAATTCAATGTTTCGTGGAGAGCGTGAGCACACTGCGGTGAATTGTACATTCTTTTTCTTAACTTGAACGCTGTTGCAACTAATTTGATTGGCCATTTCCGAGTTGCTGTGAACCTCATTATCAAAGCGAGGCTAAGTACAAATCTTTTCATATGAAAATTAGTTTTGTTTGCATTTGAATGAAAACTTTACATTTAGCCTCGCGAGTTTCACTTGAATACAATGCAAAACTGTCATTTGCAATGAAATGGTTACCAAAGAAGAAAGGGAATTGGTAGCGTCCAAGAAGAAACTTGAAAAACGACTGGAATCTTATTGTTTCATGTAAGAATGCAATAAAATAGTTTTGTAAACTAATAAAAAAAAGTCAACTAAAAATAATCTTGATCATTATGAAATGTTCAAGTAGTAACCCTTAGTAATCTATAATTTAATTCTATGAAGGTTCGTTCTTGCTGACTCATTTTCCCACTCTTTAGAGCGGTTTTCAATTGAGTGTCGTAAACCAAAATCAAAGTAATTACTCTGGCCAATCGTAACACAACGAGCCAATCAGAATTCGAAGCAAATACATGAAACTGGCGCCAAGCGCGGTAAAACGCGTGAAGCGAAAACACGATTGGTTTTGGTTTGGATTCTCATTGGTTGAGAAAATGGCGCGAGTTCTGTTAACCAGTCTTAGAACGTAGTAATGCAAAACCAAACCAAACGCGAAATTACTTTCGACACTCAATTGGAAACCGCTCTATTGTAAATGAAATGAATCGCTCGTTGAGTAAGCTATGTTTCTGTCCTCGTGCACAGGTCATCCAGCCTACTTTAGACGACATCCAGCAGGCATTAAACAAAGCCACTCAGTCAGTATTGGATGTTAACCGGTCTGTGGCTCAGTGGGGACAGAAGAGGTTCAAAATGATGGAAATTAATGCTATCGAGGAGTCAGCTCAAGGATACATTAGAAGAACCGTACGAGCAACTGACTCAAGTAAATCATTTGTAAATTTCCCCAGATATTTGGTAGTTTAAATGTAAAACTACTGACTTGTGCTCTGGGGCGTAATCGGTTTATTTTCCATAGAATCTTGATGTTTGTCAAGACATGTACGAGTACAACATCACGATCAAAAATCGTCTGATCTTTTAGAAATTTCGTGGGATGTGTTATTAACTTTCTTAAGTTTTCCAAGAGCGAGCCAAGTCCTTTGACATATTTTTTAAAGATAAATACTTGTTTCCAAAGTATTTCGAATTGTTACGAACCTCTACCGAAGCTGACAGACGTTTGTCCGGAAAGTAACCGATTTGGTAGGACAGTTTCAAGACCTAAGGTAACTGAATATTCCCCGACCATTTAACGAAGAGCTTCCAAACTTTCCCAACTTTGTCCAACGTTCGCCTTGCAGCGAGGTTTTGAAGCGTGGTTTGGTGAAGATCTTCTCTTATCGTTTTCGTAACCATCAATTTTTATGTCTTTTCTGTAGAGGAAGAGATTCCCGCGTCGAAATTAAAGAACCACTACAAGAGCGTGTCTGAACACAAGGATATCACCAAGCTGCTCATGGTGCTCACATCAGTGATCAGCTCCACAAAGGCGGAGGTCATGACCTGTCTGGACTCCTTTACGCAATTCCACGCTGTCTGGGACGAGGACAAGGAGAAAGTTGTTGCTGTAGGTGTACTCTACTGCTTTAAATTAGAGAAAATCCCGCTAATCTATATAGTCGCCTCTCAATGTTCCAAGCAGGGTTTGTACGGTTCCTGGGAAATCCTGGAGAGTACTTGAATTTCAGTCTATCATTTTCCAGGCCCCAGTTGTTCAAAGGCCGGATAACTTTATCCGCTGGATAAGGCACTATTCAGGGTCTAAAACATACTTCGCGTTAAGTGTTGTCCAAGGTTTTCGTACACTCCCAAACTAAGCTGTGGTTAGAGTATGCATATTCGTTGTACACGAGGTTATACTGAAATCTTTGTACAGATTAAAACTGTCAGATATAGTGACTAATCCACAGGATAAAGTTATCTTGACTTTGAACAACTCGGGCCTGGAATGGAAGTCCTTGAAAATGGTAGGTCGGTCCTGGAAGATCCTGAAAATGTGTAAACTCAAGTAATAAAGTTTTATTGAAAGACACTGAGGATCAGCCAGATGGGAAAATCCAACAACTTAAAAATAGTTAATGTGTATTCTGGATCGTAGAAAAAATTTTCTGAGGCCTGAAAAAGTCCTGGAAATATGTTTCTAAAAAGGTTACAAACCCTGTCCAGGCCAACAGAGGTGTTCCTACGAACGTTCCCAGTCTCGTTTTCAAGGGGAAAAGCCCTGGGAACGAGGTTGGAACGCGCGTGGTAGCTGTGAACGAGTAGGAGCGGCCTATATTCATACGCTCGTTGGGTGAGGGTTCATTTCAAATTAACTTTATATTCACACCTGTTCGTTTTCTAAGAGATGAAAAATACAGCTTTTGAATTTCACTTTTATTGTAGGACTTTGTTGCCTCGGATCCAATTCTGTCAGAATTCAAAGCCGAGATCCTAAAATACCAGAACCTCGATCAAGAGGTCGACAACATCGAGCCAACCTTCAGGGTGGGGCACGGGGCCATTGAAATGATGTCAGGTACGTACGTATGTCACGCAGTCCTGTTGTGGGGGGGGGGGGGGGGAGGGGACCTCTCCTTTCTTACTTCTTTCTGACATCGAGCCAACCTTCAGGGTGGGTCACGGGGCCATTGAAATGATCTCAGGTACATACGTATGTCACGCAGTCCTGTTATGGGACGGACCTCTGTTTCGTTTATACCTGTTCTCTCTTGAGTATTTGGAAGATACCTTGTGTTTGAATCGCCTCTATTCTATGCAACTGTTTTTCGTAGTGCCATCCACCCTTTCATTAGAAATTTTATTCATATTTAAATTTTTCCCCATCGATTAATTATTTTATACTATGCGCTTTTGCGAATATTCACTATCCCTTATTTAATTTTGCAAATATTAGAATGTTACGATATTATTGTACCATTGTTTTTAAAGCATATTAACCTCAATATTGTGTATGTTGATTATATTTTTTCTTCTTTTTTTGAGGACCGTAAGTTAGAAAACTATGACAGGTTTCTCCGCCTCATCATTTCTCATTTCTCTGGGCCTCATCTTCATGAGTTAGCAAAGTCATACGAGGCAAGTTTGAACATTTAAAGCTATTCGTTGCTATTTTCTTTTCCAGAGCCGTTCAAGCTTGCCTTAAGAGTTGAAATCAAAGCATGGAAACTCCTATTTGGGCACAGCATCAACAATAAGTACAAACAGCAAATGGACGAAATCATGCAGTTTGTGTCTGAGTACAGTAAGCGACTTGGGCGGCAGATCAATGATCTGGAGGACGTGAGGAACGCTATGGCAGCTTTGGAGGATGTACGACAAAACGAGATCCGCATTGACATGATCCTTGAGCCAATAGAGGTATTCAAACATTAATGAAAAGTACCAGTTTCGGATGTGATTTGTTTTCTTTCTTGATTATTAAATTAGTATTTTCTGGGGCATGTTCTCTCCTCGAAAATCAGTTTAAAAATTGGAGAAGGAGGTTAGTTTTGCTGCGTCGGTGGGGAGTAGAACAACGACAGAAATGACAACGTGATAATGTTCACCCTACATTTGCCGCTCGTTCTTTTTTAGTTTCTCTTTAAAATATACCAAACATTTGTTTTAAAATTGGACTCGCTGAACTGATAGATTCGTATTTCCCAGACCAAAAAGTGCTTTCCAAGTTGGTTTTAGTTTTAACGAAAAACGTACTGTGATTTGCTCCAAGACCGTCCCTCTTCGATGGCCCCTTGTAATAAAGACTAACCATTTACAGTAACACCTGTCCAGTCAAAGAAATGTTGGATCAGAGAATTAACTCTTTAGAATATGGTAAAGTGTTAAGTGAATCCATGAAATTCATTGATTGGCCAGGAGCCATTCCTGGAAATTGTTACTCACATTCATTTCAAAATCTCAGTATCAATTTCCTGGTCCGGCTCTTGGCCATTTTAGACTGAATGTTCGCCTTTTTTTTTTTTGACAAACAAAACTGAGCGACAAGGACGGCCAATTTTGGAATCTAGATGTTAAATAGACAACTCTCAAGTGTTCACCCATGCAGTAGATGAAGGAGTACTTCACAAAAACTCATAGTTCACTCGTTTTCCCGCCAAAATGACACTGGTTCACGTATTTTGACGACTGGAAAAACTCGTAATTCACTCGTTTCCCCGCCAAAATGACACTGGTTCACGCGCGCGCTTTTTGACGATTGGAAAAACTCGTAGTTTACTCGTTTTCCCGCCAAAATGACACTGGTTCACGCGCGCGTTTTTTTGACGATTGGAAAAACTCGTAGTTCACTCGTTTTCCCGCCAAAATGACACTGGTTCACGCGCGCGCTTTTTGACGATTGGAAAAACTCGTAGTTTACTCGTTTTCCCGCCAAAATGACACTGGTTCACGCGCGCGTTTTTTTGACGATTGGAAAAACTCGTAGTTCACTCGTTTTCCCGCCAAAATGACACTGGTTCACGCGCGCGCTTTTTGACGATTGGAAAAACTCGTAGTTGTACTCGTTCTAGAATCTAAAGGTCTCTAATAAGATCTTGAACACATTTGTCTCATGAACGTGAGACTGTTGAGAAAGAAGGGAGCTCTCTTAGCTCCGTTAAATGTAACTAATGAAAATTCTCTGTAAGTTGTCTCAATCGTTTCAGTGCTGTTTGTTTGCTTTCGCCAGGAAGCATATGCGATGCTGAACAGGTTTGATGTGTCAGTGGCTCGTGAAGAAGTGGATGGAGTCGACACTCTAAGATACTCGTTTGAGAAACTCCTTGCTCAGGCGGTGAGTGAGAACAAGACACCCACTAATGCACAGTTATGATAAGATTAGATCGGTTCTCAATGGGCCTTATCACGGTTTTCGACGCCATTTTGACGAGTAGGCAAACACGCTTGAAATAACAGTGAAAGTGAGAAGTGATCATCGCAGTGAATTTTCCAATTTATGCAATTGGAAATTGGAAGCCTGAATTTTTTTCAGGCTTCCAATTTCCAATTGCATAAATTGGAAAATTCACTGCGATGATCACTTCTCACTTTCACTGTTATTTCAAGCGTGTTTGCCTACTCGTCAAAATGGCGTCGAAAACCGTGATAAGGCCTATTGAGTGTCGAAAGTAATTTCGCGTTTGCTTTGGTTTTGCATTACTACGCTCTGTGATTGGTCATCAAAACTCCCGCCACTATCTCAACCAATGGGAAGCCAAACCAAAACCAATCGTGTTTTCGCCGCACGCGTTTTCCCGCGCTTGGCGCCAGTTACATCTATTTGCTTCGAATTCTGATTGGCTCGTTGTGTTGTTTACATCTGTTGCGATTGACCCGAGTAATTACTTTGGTTTTGGTTTTACGACACTCAATTGGAAATCGCTCTAATAGATTATATATGGATCGACTAATTCCTAGAACGCGGTTGCCGTTAGGCATCTTTTACGGAAAGCATAAGGGATTTTCTTTTAGACAACACTTCCTTAGTCACAGAGAACAATAGACAAGGAGTAAGGCGAATGATTGCTTGTTTAGCAAGGCAGGGGAACACGAGACACTCCAAAATTTACTGATACCTATAACGCACTGTGTTATGCTTCTCAACATTCCGGCCTTCTTCGTTCTTTTGCTCTTCAGGGGCAAGTACAGAGTCACTTGGTCAAGATCCAGCCCAAGTTCAAAGCCGATTTACTGGAGAGAGTTGTTGTCTTCCATGACGACTCCACTAACTTTATGTCAGATTACGATGAGGTAATAATAATAATTATAATCATCATCATCATCATCATCATCATCATCTCGTTAACTCTTTTTCAATCGGTTTTTAGGTTGGTCCAATGGTGACTGGTATCACTCCGCAAGAAGCCAGCGAAAGACTCAACACTTTTCAGGTAATTTCTAAAGGGGTACTGTCTTAGATCTTATTAGCATTTCTAGAGACTAGCCGGCGGAAAACACATCACAACAGTCATAATTAAGATACGCAATAACATTGATATGATTTTATGCAACAACTCTCTGCAAATAGCAGGAAATCATTACCCAATGTTTGATTTTGCAGAACGTAAAGTGCTTGACAAATGTCAAAAGTTAGAACCACTTTTTTATAACTGGGCTTTACTTGGGAAGCCAAAGAATTCATCGAATAAATCTAACTTATCTATTTAATATTTGTATATTCTTCTCGCAAAGCAAGTTTTTATAATAACTCGTGCAATTACATATATGTTCGGTGCTGTTTTTCAGACTCGTTTTGATGAACTATGGCGAAAGTACGTCACTTACTCTGGTGGGGAGCAGCTGTTTGGTCTCCCTGTGACTGATTATCCTGAATTGGCTCGCACCAAAAAAGAACTGGGACTGCTACAGAAGCTGTACGGACTTTACAATGCTGTTATTGATGGTGTCAACGGCTACTATGACATCTTATGGACTGAAGTGGATATAGAGAAGATAAACAATGAACTGGTCGACTTTCAGAACAGGTGTTTTTGAAGTTATTAGATCATCAAATGAAGCCTAGGGCGTTGATCATATCGATTGATATTTATGTGATTTTATAGACAACAACTTAAAACAAGAAACCATAAAGGTTAATGTAAATATTCTGTGCTTATTCATGAGATTCTCACTTCCCCGAAAGGAGCCATATGTCAATCTTATTGTACTTCTTACAACCAAATGATTTGGTGGACTAATATAAGGTCATGTTTGCTCGGAGCCTACTGAAGCCAGAGAGAGCTTCTTTAGAACTTTTTTGTTTATTCTTGAGATTCTAACTTCCCCAAAACGAGCCATATTTCAATCTTACTACAACCAAATGATTTGAAGGATTAGGTCATCAAGTTTGCTATAAGGTCATGTTTGCTTGGATCCTGTTGTAGTCCGAGAGGGCGTCTTTAGAACTTTGTTTTGTCTTACCAGATATTCTATTAGCTTGACGCCATGTTTTAAACAGGATATAGTAATAATACAAACATATAAATGCAGAGAAAAACAGTCAATTTCTTTAGAGTGAGCGTAATGGTCGACGAGCACTCAGTACAGTGGACCCAGAAAACTAGGTACTCAGTAGAGAAATTAAGCAGCGACGACAGCAGCGTCAACGAAAACGTCACTTGAATATATATATATTCATTTTATATTGTATAAGCTAACATAGTTTAAAATTGGTAAAAAGGGGGCTTAAAACTGATCTAAGAAACTTAAAAAGTTTCCAAATTTTCGAACCTTATCTCTGGTTCTTCTTCGGGGGACAATGAATCTGAAATTCAAAATCACTGCTCCATGTTTCGGCTCTTCTTTTTTTTTTATTTCTGGAGTCTTTACACTCAAACACTGACAAGAACTCTGTCAACGAAAGAATGGAGTTCCTAAGGGCATTTGTGCTGCTGTTAAGGTCTCTTGGGAGCCGAAATATGAAGCAGTGATTTTGAATTTCAGATTCATTGAACCAGAGATACGGTTCGAAAATTTGGGAAACTTTTTAAGTTTTTTAGATCAGTTTTAAGCCCTCTTTTTACCGATTTTAATCATGAACACTGATCGCCAAAGAGCAACTAACACAGTTTGACCTGTTTGGATTCTTGGGCGGAAAATTTGAATCGCCGAGAATTTAAGGAAACAAAATCTTATTCCCCGAATTAACAAGGTGCGGTTGGCTTTCCAAAAATGGTAGTTGACCTTGTTCACACTTTCAACTACGTATTTGTTCCTCCGAAAACAAAAGGGCTTAGTTTTTTTTAGCATTACCAAAGTTTGAGGTGACCTTTCGCTAAAGAAAACGATAGTTTTTCTTTACAATTTAAATCCGAATTTCTGAGGAGGGTAATGTCTTTCCGAAGAGATATTTCACCTAAACGAACCATTGGTTGCAAGTAACAAGTCGGACAACTCATATTACACGCGGTGTAATTTTTTAATTGCTCAGGTGTCGAAAGCTGCCTAAAGCGTTGAAGGAGTGGCAGGCGTTCAACGAATTGAAGAAGAAGATTGACGACTTCAACGAATGCTGTCCACTTCTGGAGTTGATGGCCAACAAAGCCATGAAAGATCGGCACTGGGAAAGAATAGCGAATGTTACAGGACATAAGTTTGACGTTGAGTCAGAAAACTTTTTGCTCAGGAATATCATGGAGGCTCCTCTCTTAGCAAACAAAGAAGACATCGAGGTTAGTTCGCAGTAGTAAGATAGTCATCCGAAAAGTTACTGAAAACTGTTTGATGAATTTAACCGTCAGTCTCAATCCCTTTTTAGCTTCGTACCATCCTCTATCGTTTGCTTTCCTCCTCCAATCTCGTTTGCACCATTCCTTCTTTCTAATGTCCTTACTGGCTTTCCCCTCTCTGCCCCCTTGTTATTCGCCTCCATCCATTTATGGCTCTCTTTCCTCTGTCTTGCCTCCTCAAAAACCAACATTACCAAATTCCAATACCATCTGGAGACTATCCCCAATTTGTGCTCTTCGCTAAATGCATTGACACTTAAGGACGGTGCCTCCTAAAAACAGAGATATTTTTGAGCATTTTATGAATATGTGGGAAAAGCATATCTTAGCAAGTTGTTCTGGAATCCAAAAAAGATAATTGGGGGTAACCATGCATTTGCAGACCTGGAAAAAGTATGGAACATAAAGGTAAGTCTGACAAAATAGGGGGGGGGGGGAGGGGGGGGAAGAGAATCCCTTCAAAACTGCAACAAATACTTTTAAATTGCTAAGTAAAATCTTTGCAAGCTAATCGAATTTCATCTGCATTTCATCTTTGTCGAAATTATTTATGTTCCATGCGGGAGTGTGATTTGACTCATAACCTCGAGTGTGGAAAAAGAAAACAATGGTTTGTTCAAAAGTACGGAAAAAGTCTTGAATTTTGTAGACTGCGAGCAGTGGCACTTTTTTCGTCAGATCACGCGCGCAATCGCGCGCGCTGCAGAACTGAGGAGAAGAAAGAGACCACTTGCAGGCTATGAATTTTGCATACAAAAATGTGTACAAACCCTGAAATTTATGTTTTCAGGACATCTGCATCTCGGCCGTAAAGGAGAAGGACATTGAAGCTAAGCTGAGTCAGGTTGTAGCAGAGTGGAAGTCGCAAGCGTTTAGTTTTTCACCGTTTAAGAACCGTGGAGAGTTACTACTGAAGGGAGGAGAAACAACCGAGATTATCTCGCTGCTAGAAGACAGTCTTATGGTGCTGGGCTCGCTGCTTAGCAACAGGTGATACGTTATGTCACATGTACCTAGTACATGAACCTAGTTTAATGGCCTTAGCTCCCACGAGTCTCTTGTAGCTCAGTGGTAAAGCATCCGAACTAGTAATCGGAAGGTCTGAGGTTCGACTCCTGATAGGAGCACTCGAATTTTTTTTCCGAGTATGCCTGTGTCGCTTACCGAATAATACATCATTCTCAATGCTGCGTTATGCCACTTACTTACGTTATATCATATTACTTAACTTGGGGCTTCCACGCAAGGTATGTGCTCCATCATCTTGTTGGCCGGAGTGCGATAGACCGCATGCATATATCATATACCATACTTAGAGATCTTTCCTTTGCTATTTATTATCACCGAGGTCTGGACATTCTCAAGAACCATTTATCCCTACTACTTCGCTCGTGACAGTCTATAAGGCACTTTTCCAGCCCTTTTTCGACTGGTGCTCCCCTCTGTGGGATGCCTGTGGCAAGGTCCGGAAAGACAAGCCACAGCCACACACTGGTCATGACTAAACTCTTGTATCAGCGTGCACTCAATGCTACGAGACAAACGTTTTAATATTTTTGCTGTTTAGATACAATGCACCGTTCAAGAAGGACATTCAGAGCTGGGTCCAGAAGCTATCCAACACATCTGATATCATCGAGAACTGGATGGTAGTGCAAAATCTATGGGTTTACTTAGAAGCTGTGTTTGTTGGCGGTGACATCGCTAAACAGCTGCCACAGGTATGGACCGGAGTGTACAATGGATCCTTGGTATTACAAAGTAGTTATCAACGGTATCCGAAATTTCTTGGACATAGCAGAAGTGAGACACTGTGGAGCTGGATTTTGAATTTACGGCTATGTCTGTTTTATTTTTCTACTCTTCAGGGAGCCACTTCACCAGGTTTTGTCTTCTAAATTTAAGGTCCAAATTTATAAATGGTGTTTTTCTCTTTGCAGGAAGCTAAGCGGTTTTCTAACATTGACAAGTCCTGGGTGAAGATCATGACGCGTGCGCATGAGACTCCTAACGTGGTCACGTGCTGCGTGGGCGACGATACATTGGGTCAGCTGTTGCCTCACTTATTGGAACAGTTAGAGTTGTGCCAGAAATCTCTCACTGGGTTAGTCAGGGGCGATTTTATAGTGATTGCCTGAAAGTTAAGAAACAGTCAAACAGCAAGGATTTAAAACAAATTTGAAGGAAATCATGAAAACACATCAACTTTGATGCGATTAGATTCGATATCCGCCGCTCACTCGGCGCGTGCTCATTTCCCGAACAGCGTTTGATAATCGAACCTATGATACAATACAATACAAACTTTAATGACACTCCCTGAAAAGGGCTTTTCAGTGACAATAATAATTAATTTAAAACATTAAACGTCAAAACGATAGTAAATCTAAAAGTTACAATGATGCAATGCAATGATTTATACAAGAAGAGTAAAAATTAAGCTAAAGAATGGTCGCTAAAAATAACAAGATAAAATCTTTATGTAAAAGCTAAGACAGACTAGAAAGGAAAGCGGCAAATAAGTTGGTTCGAAGTTTACGCTTAAAATAAGAACAGAGTTGCAGAGTTTAAAGGTATTGTCCAAACTATCCCAAAGACTTAACTAGACGGTAATAGAATGTCCTTCGTGTGATTGTTAAAGTAAAAGTTTTTGACAGAAGGTGCAAAACTGCGTTTAGTTTAAGAATGCACCGGCCATTTTCGCTAGATGTGCGGCGCGCCAAAATTTCAGTGAAGGAAAGATGAAGTAGAGTCAGGAAACAGTTATCATATTAATGTAGAAACAATTAACAACGCCGACGGTCAGCAAACAATCAAATACAAAGGAAAAAAGACAATTACCTTCGAAAGACACTGAACATACTGCTTTACTTGTTTCAGCTTTTATAGTAATTGTACTCCGTGATATAGTATCGTTTTCTTACTGACCTGGTTATTATTGCCATTTGTTCGTGTTCAGGTATCTTGAAAAGAAACGCCTTGTGTTTCCCCGATTCTTCTTTGTTTCTGACCCCGCCCTGCTGGAAATCTTGGGACAAGCCAGTGATTCACATACCATACAGGTTAGCATGTCACTGTCAACAATGCCACAGCAAAGTACTGCTCAATAAATAATGAACGGACTCAAAAGTTAGAACCACCTTGTACAGCGTAACAAACGGTGTACCACAGGAACGTACTGCTCAGTAGCTTTCATTTGAATGGCCACAAGTTAGAATTTCGTCCACAGAAGAGCAACATTTGGGATCAACAATTAAGTAACAATCGTGCTTTGAACAAGGCAATTTACACCTCATTATGGTGCAACTCTATTTTGGTGTTTTAAGGACGTTGCCTCCTAATACAGAAGTATTTTTGCGCAGTTTTAGGCTATGCGGGAAAAGCAGATCTTAGCAAGAGCTATTGAATTCCAAAAAGAAAATTGGGTGTGGCCACGCAAGATTCAGAGATAATTGAGCAACTTTGTCTGAAAAATGCGTGTTTGACCGAATTTTTCACTTTGGATTTCAATAGCTGTTGCTAAGATCTCCTTTTCTCGAACCATCAAAAACTGCGCAAAACGCCTCTGGATAAGGAGGTACCGTTCTTTAGAAATCAGACCTTCTCTGACCATCCCGAGATGCGCAGAAGGTATGCGCAGTAGGATGCACCGTCCTTAAGTTGTGTATATTTGATTGTATGATGATATTGTGTATAATTGTTTAGCTATTTTTAAATTCGTTTGATCTTGTGAAATCTTTTTTTAGGTAATTTTGTTACCTAAAAGTGGGCTCCCTGGATAAATATTATTATTATTATTATTATTATTATTATTATTATTATTATATTTCTATTCCTCAGGCGCACTTGTTGAACGTGTTTGATAACGTCAAAAATGTGGCATTTCACGAGAAGGACTATGACAGAATCTTGGCTATCATCTCTTCCGAGGGAGAGACTGTACAGGTCAGACCAGTGGCGTACCTGCAAATTCGTTCTATTGCTTGTGTGATTAGAGGGACATAAAGTATTCCAACTAGAAATGAGTTTGAAACTGAAAACTGGGACAAAATGTTCTAGGTAACTCTTTTCTCAAAGGGCGATCATTGCAGCGGAGGCGAAGAATGCATTTATATCATCCATCCCTCAACGCTTTGGAAGCTTGGTTTCTGATACACGATACTACAGTAGAATACCATTCCGTACAATGTGATACTTTATTTATTGTGGATTCAAGAAAAAATGTGACCGTTCACGGATGATTTGAGCGCCAAAGTTGCGAGGTTCTCGGGTCTAAGGGCCGGGGGCATTCCTTTCGCGGGAAATATTTAAATTTTTAATTCCTGAAAGTGCCATTCCCTGGGTTTTAAACTGAGTCACCCTGACAAGCATTTTCCATCCAAGGCAACGCGGCTGACACTGGTTTCCATCACGTTCCAGCACTTTTCCTTTGACGGATCAATACTACCACTCTGTATCAACCTGTTGGTAAAGTGCTCCAAAGTGATGGAAACCAGTGGCAGCTGCCGTAAACCCACGAATTTTTTTTAATTTTGGAAATACAGTATCTATTTATTGTAAAAAATCTGACAATTTTCCGTAAAACGTTGGAAACAGGTCTGTATCCGCGCCTGTTACCTCCACTTATAAAAACTCTTTGAGGACGAACAGGAGTCCATGAGTGTGCAAGGAGGTTCGACAACAAACGTAATATTATGAACTAGGTATGAAGTCCAATCGATTCTTCTAAAAACTTGACCCAGTTGGTACTATACAAAGACGCGCGAGCTCTGCGTGAGTAAACAAGAACGCACGCGAGGGCTTCAGCCCCTTGCCTACTGACTATGCCTTATCTCCTTGTACAGCTAGAGACGCCAGTGATGGCGAAAGGCAACGTGGAACTATGGCTAGGAGACTTGCTGAATCAAGCTATGAATTCACTGCATGTTGTCATTAGAGATGCCTATCATGCCATTAATGACGGAGGCTTTAATCTCATGAACTTTCTGGGCCAATTCGCATCGCAGGTATGCCAAATGTATCGCAAATGTTGTCTCACAAGAACCTAGTAGACTGGACATTCAAGAGACTGTCAGGCTAGGGATGGGCTACTTAACATCGCAGCTGCCTGAGCTCCCACCTTCTAAGGCCCCTTGTAGTTTTCATGGTGGCTTAGGAAACAGCCTTATCTATAAAATGTCTTTTACGGCCCGTTTAAACGGTTTCAACATTTGCCTAACATTCGTTCAACAAAAGTTGAACGGGTGTTGGGAAAATGTTGAATGAATGGAGTGTTCAAACGGTTTCAACGTCATTCAATATTTTCAAGAACAAAGAAAATGTTGAATCGATGTTCAATGAAAGTTTAAACGAATTTAAATTTTGATTCAACACACTTTCAACAAGATCTCAACATTTTTTTAAGCTTTCAACAAAGTTGAACGACCTTTTTCAAACGCCTTTGATTTGTTCTCGCTCGTAAACTCGACTGTTTTTACGAATAAATAAAAAAGATATGCGAAACAGCATTATTAAGTTCATTTTGTACTAGTTGCTTGCGAGGCATACGATTTGTTTATGTTTGCTTGTTCTTTGGACAGGTTGGATTATTAGGCATCCAGATGATTTGGACCAGGGATGCCGAGGAAGCACTGAAAAACGCGCGGTCCGACAGGAAGGTCATGGCGGCCACCAACCAGAAGTTTTTAAATCTACTGAACTCCCTGATTGAAGTCACAACGCAGGAGCTTACGAAAATGGAGAGGACCAAATTTGAGACCTTTGTCACCATCCATGTACATCAGAGGGATATCTTCGACGACTTGGTAATAAACGATCATTGGCCTTTTTTTGGGAAGTGGTCAAACCTTCTATACTCGAACCGGACCCACCAAACCACAAAATAGACGCCGAGTCCGGGAATCGAACTCGGGCCACATTGGTGAAAGGCGAGTGCTATCACCACTGCGCTATTCCTGTTCCCCCGATATCAACGTTTGATGCAATTAACAGGAAAGAAAGTGCACATTCACTTTCTTTCCTTTTCATCTTGATACATTGGAGGTCGTGAGCCATGTAGATATCAAAATGGATCGATAAACTTGTAAATTATCGTGAGTACTGAAAGTAAACTTTTTTTCATCTTTCAGGTAAAGATGCACATTCGTTCAGTGACGGACTTTGAATGGCTGAAGCAGTCTCGGTTCTACTTCAAGGAAGACATTGATGACTGTATCATCTCCATCACGGATGTAGACTTCAGCTATCAAAACGAATTCCTGGGCTGCACGGACAGACTCGTTATCACTCCTCTCACGGACAGATGTTATATCACACTAGCTCAAGCACTGGGCATGTCAATGGGGGGTGCACCCGCTGGACCTGCCGGTACTGGCAAAACCGGTGAGCTTAGTGTTGTTGTTATTGTTGTTGTTGTTTTTTCAGTTATTTCCTTTAAGCACCAGTAGAGCATTTACTTTACTCTGCCCGGTGCGTCTTTACCCAAGGAGTGACAACTTAGCTAATCGCTTCATAATTATTAACTTCAACTTCGATACGTCCTTGACAGTGAAATCGTTCATCCATTTATGACTAGCTAAGAAAAGTTAACAGAATACAGCAGTTGAAACTGTTCTCGTGCATCAGATCCTGAAATTGTTACCGCGAGGAACGTTAATAGGATTTACACTAACCCCCGGGATGGCCGGGCGGAGAAGGCCGAGGTATCTCAACTTTTCATACCCATTCCCTGTCCTTCAAGATCCCATCTTCTTGTTAGTGACTGTTTCTGCCCACGTTTATGCCTATGTTGGTTTTCCTGCCTTCCAGTGTCTCTTCCCTTAAACTTACAAAGCACATGTACATAACAAATCATTACTGGCCCATTTGCGTATGTAACGCTATTAACATTTCTTTCATTACAGAAACAACCAAAGACATGGGCAAGGCCCTTGGAAAATACGTGGTTGTTTTCAATTGCTCTGATCAGATGGACTTCAGAGGACTCGGACGAATTTACAAAGGTACAACTTGTCATCTATAAAGTCAATATTCAACAAATACAATACAATACAATACAATACTTGGTTTTTGTGGGTAGTGCACTGTACTAACCCACTATGTCGTCAGGTATGTAAGAGTGAGAGAGTGTCTGTAAACAAACAGGTCCGCAGCACGTGCACAGCGCTACCCACATGTACGCAATGCGTACCTATATTACTGAATGTAATCGCCGCCCGGTTAGCTCAGTTGGTAGAGCACTGGATTGCACAGCGGAAGGTCACAGATTTGAATCCCAGCCGGACACAGACTCGGTGTCTTAAAATATCTGGGAAGAAGGTACAGGCATTGTTTTTACACCTGCAAATGGTTAGACCTTCCCGTTGCTGGGATGACCACGTACAAATGGCGGTCTCGTCTCCAATTTGGGAACGTAAATGACCCACTGAGGACGTAACAGCCTCATTGGCAATGCTTAGCTTGAAGGGATTCTGAACGAATGAGGCTATAAAGACAGCCAGAGGTTAGAACAGCAGCACTTGCTGTAACTCTCAGTTAGTCACTAAGGCCCACTGCCCGGTCACTGAAAAGGACGTTGTTTAGACTCCTTGGTGCCCAAGGAGAGATTATGTTCTCGTTCGTCAATTTAGCGCCCATAAATTTTGTTACTGTATGACTGGGAAGCGTGGGAACTGACAAAATCCCGTTCAGACAAGTGCCCGGGCACGGTTCCCAGCTGTTTGCTTGAGTTCAGACAAGTGTCTGCGCCAGACAACCTGATAGGAGGACCTAGTCTGAACGGCGCCTTAAGACACTAATCAAGCTCTCCAAGCTTAAGATTCTCTCATTCTTCTGACAGGCTTAGCTCAGTCTGGAAGCTGGGGCTGTTTCGACGAGTTTAACCGTATCGAGCTGCCTGTATTATCAGTAGCTGCCCAACAAATCTACATCGTGTTAACAGCTAAGAAAGACAGAAAGAAACAGTTCGTGTTCACGGATGGAGACGTGGTCGATCTCAATCCTGAATTTGGTATTTTTCTGACCATGGTAAGTCTTTAGAGATTCATTTATGATGCTGTCTTTATTCCTTGAAATCTGTTTTTATCTTAATGCTTGTTTTATGACAAGAAGAATTATAGTGCTAGCAATATTCAAGACGTGTGTGTGTGTGTGTCACATATGAAGTGAAAACAGCGAGCGGCAAATGAAGGATAAACTTGGCCGTGTGGTCCTTTCTGCCGTCTGCCGTTTATCGTTAACGTCATTGTTAATATAGAGATTTACAATCGCGTTTACGCGTAACGGCAAACGTGAGATTCATGTTTTTGTTTTCTTGAAAAAAAAAATGAGTACATAGATGAGAATAGTGCAAAACAATTCTAGCCTTTGATGCTAATGCAAAACTTTTCAATCTGTCTGAGAAACTGAAAACAGTGAGCGACAAATGAAGGATAATCATGG
Organism: Pavona decussata; assembly: GCF_977016875.1. Taxonomy (NCBI): domain Eukaryota; kingdom Metazoa; phylum Cnidaria; class Anthozoa; order Scleractinia; family Agariciidae; genus Pavona; species Pavona decussata. The sequence goes on along the minus strand of NW_028145541.1, from coordinate 976,504 downwards.
TCACGTGCTCATTTCAGTCGTTTGCCGTTTGCGGCATTAATCTCTGCATTAATCTCTCTAATGTTTCCTTTGTCTTCCCATGCCCGTATAAATTGAATGGACAGTTTGTTTACTGGATACTTTATTTTTTTTTCTAGAACCCAGGGTATGCAGGCCGCCAGGAATTGCCAGAGAATCTTAAAGTTCAGTTTCGCACGGTGGCTATGATGGTTCCCGACAGACAGGTATCACGTTCACTTACGTTATCGTTGTCGTTCTCGGGAAATTAGAGGGTTAAAAAAGGAAAACTGGCAAAGGAAAATGAATGAATCATTTTCCGCCCTCGAGTCTCAACTACATAAAGTTACCTATTCACCAGGCTTAACATATTTTATCACATTATTTCCGTTGCTCATATGCCACACATTGACATTCCAATCCAAGCAGTATGCAGGATGTTTGTCCCATGAACCTAGTTTAATGGCCTTAGCTCCCACGAGTCTCCTGTAGCTTAGTGGTAGAGCATCCGAACTAGTAATCTGAAGGTCTTAGGTTCGACTCCTGATAGGAGCACTCGGATTCCTTTTTCCGATTATGCCTGTGTCATTCACTGAATAATACATCATTTTCATAAAGTTACCTTTTCTAAAAGAATAGTACAGTTTGATCTTTATCTTGTGTTTTATGCTGCAGATCATCATGCGAGTCAAACTCGCTAGCTGTGGTTTCATAGAGAACGTGATTCTTGCTCAGAAGTTCTTTACACTATACAAACTGTGCGAGGAACAGCTTAGTAAACAGGTCAGTATTGAACTGTATTTTCTTATTCCTGTCGAAAACGCAACACCAAATAATTTACCAGCACTGCTGCAAATGATGTGGAGGAGAGGATGGAAGGAAAATTGAAGGGGAGGGGGGAGTTAAGGAGGAGGAGATCCAAGCCACGCACTGCTTGCTCCCCTGCGCGAGCTTTCTTGCGCACTTTTCCCCCCACCCCTGGGGATTGGGTATGGGTTCAGTAACCAGACCTCGCGTAAAATGTTACACATGATTGACTTCAGAAACAAGTTAGCTGATTGCTTAGGCGGAGCATTTTGTAGTTCTCTTGTAATGCAATGCTTCCAGATCTCAATTAACGCAAAACCAACTAAGTTTTCCAAAGTCATTAGTAAAAAATACCTTAAGAAATCGTGAAAAAACAATTCCATTGAAGACCTTTAATCTCTTAGGAATTTATCTGGATCGAAAATTTGTTTTTTGATATCAGGGGTTTTGGGTTAATGACCTTTCAAGGTTCATTGTTTTGATTCACTTAGGTTCATTATGACTTTGGTCTGAGGAATATCCTGTCAGTGTTGCGTACTTTGGGTGCAGCTAAACGAGCCAATCCACAGGACAGCGAGAGTACCACTGTAATGAGAGTGCTAAGAGACATGAACCTCTCCAAACTGGTAAGAAAGAAACTGAACTCAAGAGCAAAAACGTCACTTGGAATGTGTGCTATAATTTCTTAAATGTTTTTTTTGTATTTTATGTAATGTTTGAAAAACCAGCAGGAGTGTTTTATCGGGTTTAAAACCACGAGGCACAGCCGAGTGGTCTTAGACCCGATAAAACACGTCCTGGGAGGTTTTTGAACGGCTTCGAAAACATTCCTGGAAAAGAGTGTGTCAATAGAGTTCATAACAATTATGCTTTTGTGAACGTTGGAAATTAGCATACGAGAAAAACACCGCATACTAATGGTGAGTGATTTTGTCAGCTGATAAAACACCGCATAGTAATAAGGAGGAAGTTTAACGATATTAAGTCACTGCACGTGATGTATTATCGACAATTTGATAGGTCAATGGGCTTATGAATTATTAATGTGTTTTTGAAGATTTGCACTAAGGTTAGTACCCTTGAAACTAAAGTAAAAGTTCTTATCTTGTCTTACTAGTGGAAACAGCGCTTAACTTAATACTCTTAATAACAACGGTAATATTTATAACTTCTATCGCGCAAATTACATGGAGATATGATCACTCATAGTTGCTCTCTTATACATAAAGTTAAACATTAACCTTTCGAGCTAATGCATGATTTTGCATTTCAAACCAGGAGTGGAACGTGTGTACCTGTTTCTATGGCAGCATTCATCGCCGTTTCATTTGGTCAAACACATCATCCAGTTTTGACCATATTCCTTGAAAAGGAGGCGGTCGTTACGTTCCACAGTTTTACCTTCATTTTTGTCATTTCTTAGGTCGACGAGGATGAACCACTCTTCCTGAGCTTGATCAACGACTTGTTTCCCGGAATTGTCCTGGACAAGGCTGGTTACCCTGAACTGGAGTCCATGATACAACAGCGAGTGGAAGAGGCTGGACTTATCTTTCATCCTCCGTGGATACTGAAACTGATTCAGGTTATTAAACGCAATTTTAGAAATGCGTTCCCTCTAACCTGTTATTCCCTTTGAGGATCTATGTCGGCTTATTTGCTCTAAAGTGAAGACTTACCTCGGTTGTTTTAAATAAATCGAGAAAATATAAAAAAACGAGGCTCAAACGTTTTCGACCGGAGCACTAAAATTTCCTTTTTGCGGTAATCGTCAGAAGTTGTCAGAAAATAATCGAAAACAGGAGTTTTCGGCAATCCGCGAAAAAGATCGACATTGACTACAAACGTCCAATTCTCCTCGCCTTAGTCTTTGAATATCTTTTTCAAAAGATAATGGTCGAACAATTTCGGCCTCTCGTCAGTAGTTTAACGATGTCAAGAGATGCCATATCTACCATTTCTTAGGTACCGTTTAATTGTTCGGATAATCTTTTATACACGTTCCCTTATTCATTGCAGTTGTACGAGACTCAGCGTGTCCGCCATGGCATGATGACCTTGGGGCCCAGCGGAGCCGGCAAGACAGTTTGTATTAATATACTTATGAAGGCCATGGGAGACTGCGGTGCTCCCCATCGAGAGATGCGCATGAACCCCAAGGCCATTACTGCGCCCCAGATGTTTGGCCGCCTTGATGTGGCCACTAATGACTGGACGGATGGGATTTTCTCCACACTCTGGCGAAAAACGCTCAAGGCAAAGAAAGGTTGGTGGTTAGCTAGCTAGAGTGACTATTAAATCGTTAAAATACCTTGGTTAAATTTTAATCGCCCACAGATTAACTGTCCCCACCATCCGTGCAAATTGTACTGATCGCACAAGCAGTTGGATGTCTTTTCAAGCATGTCGTCTTATTTCATCGAAAGAATTCCTAGATGTCATAAAAGCTGAGACAGCCTTTTTGTTATTGATTAAGCGCTTGACGTTTGCAAACATGTCTGGCCGTTGCTTTCGTTGAAAAATGTTGTCCAAAGAGGTGAAACTGCAACGCGAATAACCCTTAAGTGCGTTGAGGACCCCATTGTTTCATTGTTTCTTTTTAGCCCTCCTCACCATGTGAGTGTAATTATTTTTCATTTTGTATTGTGTTTCGTGCGGTGAATAAAATTTAATTGATTGATTGACTGACTGACTGACTGACTGACTGACTGACTGACTGACTGACTGAATGGCTGAATGGCTGGCTGCATGGCTGACTGACTGACTGGCTGACTTGCTGGCTGGCTGGCTGGCTGATTGATTTGGCCATAAATCCTGATCGAACTTGTGCGGAGACGCTGTCATGCAGTACTTAGCGTACTGGACTCTCAAAAGAACTTTTGATCAACTAAAACTGCAAGGCCCACATTGGTTGGATGCGATCGTGTTGTTTCCTTCGTCAGTAATCCTTATCCAACATGATCTCTATTACTGTTTGAATTCACCATTATCTCTTGTTGTAGGAGAGCACATCTGGATCGTTCTTGACGGACCTGTAGACGCCATATGGATCGAGAATCTGAACAGTGTGTTAGACGATAACAAGACACTTACTTTAGCCAACGGTGACCGCATTCCTATGTCCCCACAGTGCAAGGTGGTGTTTGAACCGCACAACATCGATAACGCTTCTCCTGCCACCGTGTCACGTAACGGGATGGTGTATATGAGTTCATCTGTCATGGACTGGAGACCAATAGTCAAGGTACTAAAATCAGTGAAAAACCTGATCTGCTAGTGAGTAACAGACCAAGATGGATCAAACCAAAATTAATACAATACAATACAATACAATACAATACAATACAATACAATACGATACAAACTTTAATGACACTCCCTGAAAAGGGCTTTTCAGTGACAATTATATGTTCGTATATATGTTCATCTTTTAATATAGCCGATAGTTTATCTCGACATACAATTCATCTTGTGTCCGCCTTTTTAGAGACCAGCAGACGCATAACTAGTAGAACTAAACTCTGTCTTCCCATGATCATCTATATGGGAAGATTGTCTCTTTAAGAGGACCAGTAAAAATCACTTTGGTTGTCTAAAATTGTTGGGTTAGCTGACAAATTGTTCCTCCTCGTTCGTGGTCTGCTGGTTTCGAACAGGCGCCGTCGGATAGACGTCACAAATCGTCAAAGATTAGTAGATAAATCTTCTCGTATACAACTGCTATGACCGTGACGCGGCTATCGGTGACCCAATATTTCCAAGTCGTAATTGAAGGGTTCGGTGCATAACCAGGTTTTAGGTCAGATTCACCGGAGTTTTCGCATGTGGTCTTCGATTTCTTCAGGAAACGTTTCTCCAATGTTTTATCCGCTGCTTTGCGCTTCGTTTTGTGATAAAAACGGAAATATTGCCTTGTTATTGCAAACGAAGCGTGAAACAACATATAAAACATTGGGGTAACGTTTCCTGACGGAGTAGGCCATTTCCGAGTTGCTGTGAACTTCATTATGAAAACGATGCTAAGTGCAGTCCTTTTCCGATGAAAATTAGTTTTGTTTGCATATAAATGAAAACTAATTCATTTTCATAACAAAAACTGTGCACTTAGCCTTGCTTGATAATGAGGTTGAAACCAACTCGGAAATGGCCTAATGAAGTCCACAGGCAAAACAACCAAAAGCGATGTAAAGAGCACTTATAGGTCAGATAGTTATGCACCAAACTCTTCAATTCATCTTCATCGTTACGTCCCAAACTTAAGGCAAAACGGTTTTTTTTGTTGTCGTTGTTGTGTTGACAGGCATGGCTGAATAAGCGAGAACCTCAGGAGCATGATGTGTTGGACCAGTTGTTTGAAAGCGTGTTTGATGATGTCTACACTTACGTCAAACAGAACCTTACTCCAAAGATGGAGGTGCTGGAGTGCAATGTCATCACACAGGTCTGTAAACTATCATTAACTCTGAGCTTTGGTGTACAGAAAAAGAAAAAAAAACCAGTCAAACTGGTTAATGCTGTCCTGTTTCTAAAAAAACTTAAATTTTAAACACCGTTCCCATCTTTTGGCAAGCCATCGAAATAAATTTAGCTCAAGTGCGCAAGCTTTTTTGCGCTTAGGCTACGTGCAGTCTCTCTTTTGATCGAGAATCCGCGGGGGAGAACGCAAAAACTGAACGAGCACGATATTTGGGGGGGGGGGGGGGGGGGTTGAGTCACGTCTTTGCCGTTCGCGCGCGCGACTCGTCCCTCGAATATCTTGCGCTCTTCCCGCGGATTCTCGAGCAAACCAGAGACTACTCGCAGCCTATTTTGCGCTGTAAGTTTCTCATGTTGACAGATAACGCGTGGACTCAGTATATCACATGACTTTGTAATGTTGGAGCTACGCTTTAAAGGGGAACTGTCGGGAAGATTTCTTTGTGTTTTGGTCTAAACTGCTCACATATTTGAAATACATATTTTCTCTAACGTCAAATTGCTCTCAGAACACGGAGAAGAGAATAAATTATGAAGTGATCTCGTCTGGGAAGAACAACCTATAATCATTATTTTTAGCGATTACTCCAAAATACAAGGGTCGAACTTGAAAAAATAAGCCAATTTTTCAAGTTGCAATCCATTTCAATCTTGGCCATCCTCAGCCAAAGTTAATTAAACCTAATTTCTGTGTACTAGTTGGGTTATTAACAAAGATACAAATATGTTTACAAATAGGTGACACTGCTCCTTTATCTAGCTAAGGTGACAAGCTAACTGGTGGGTGTCCATTTATGAGCACAAATTCTGCACAGTTACCAATATATAGCACAATTATAACTGACACAGCAAGTTTTCCTCTACAGTGTATTGACCTCCTGGAAGGTCTTATTCCAAGTAAAGAAGAACACGGTGTCCTTAGCGCCAATCATCTGAGCCGTCTGTTTGTGTTCGCTCTAATGTGGGGCGTGGGTGCTCTACTTGAACTGGATGATCGCGCCAAGATGGAAGAGTTTCTTGTAAAGCACGGCCAGCTTCCCTTACCTGATATAGAACAAGGCAGTCAGGATACCATCTTTGAGTTTGTCGTAGATAACAGTGGTTAGTACAAACTGTTACACTACCGAAGTTCTTTATTTCTATCACACTTTGACACAAAATTATATTAGCTACTTCCTGAATAATAGAAATTTCTACCACATAACTTTCAACCAAACTTTTCTATTTGAACTAACACACGGAATGTTGTGTGTATCCAAAAACTCGATGATTGATCGCACAAAAAGCAAATGTTTCGTGTACCTTTTTCACGAAGCGTGCACCCTAACTATAGCGTGTGTAGAATTACGCGCGCGCGCAGTTAAAATCTCTTCGAGCCTCCTTGACGTATAGCTGCTTGTCGACGTCACGAGGCATAAAAAATCAGACGTCACGTGTATCAGACGTCACGTGTTTCCAGACACGTGTTCAGACGCGTGTCCCAGACACACGTAACGTGTTCAGACGTCACGTGTTCCCAACGTGTTCTTGGATTTCATGATTTTTATATGACGTTATGAAGTTGTGTTAATAACTTGCTTGTAAAAAGAGTAATAAGAAACGTTTAGAATACACTGTAACTGCAAAAGTAGGGCACGAAGCGTAGTAAGCCTGGATGTGCACTGTTAAGCTGTTCAATTTTTGTATTGTGATGTCAGGTAACTGGGAACACTGGCTGAACCGAGTCCAGGAATACATCTACCCGTCAGACTACAAACCAGAGTATTCCTCCATCCTGGTACCAAATGTCGACAATGTCAGGACCAGCTTTCTTATGGAGACCATTGCTAAACAGAGCAAGGTTAGTTCCTTCTTTCAGTATATAAAATTAACGGTCTCAGGATTAAGCACTTGTGCCTTTCTTTAGCTATAATTAAGGACTGTGTCCACTAATGCAGAGGTATTTTCGCGCAGTCTGTGGCTATGCGGGAGAGCACATCTTCCAACTTGAGGTTAATTATCTCTGAAAAATGCGTGGTTACTCTCCATTTCCGTTTTGGATCTTAATAGCCCTTACTAAGATCTTTTTTTCTCGCGAAGTTAAAACGCGCAAAAATATCTTTGAATTAGTAGGCACCGTCCTTGAGAAATTAGACTTTCTCCGACCATCCCGAGATGCGCAGAACGTATGTGCAGAAGGCACAGTCCTGATGTCAAGGATAAGTAAAACACTAATTTCGATTAACTGATTAAACTAATCGTGGATACTTCGCGTGAGAGGAAACACATAGTACAACTGAAATTATAAAAGCTGAAATGGAGGCCGGTACAGTTAATAAAAGAATATAGGAACCCACCATCAAGATTTCGTGGTGCTGACAGTTTTTGAACACGTCAGTGTCCTATGGTTATGTCGGGCAAGTTTTTTTTTTTTTTCTATACTGTGAAAGCAAAAGAACGTGACTACGAGGGTTTATACGTCAATCTTTTTAGATTGTGTTGCCGTGTAGTTCTGATGCCAGTGAGTTCATTATGCTTACCCAGGTGTTCAATATTTTATTGTATTTGTTTTGATAGGCGGTGCTACTTATTGGAGAACAGGGCACAGCTAAAACAGTGATGATCAAAGGATACCTTGCCAAGTACAACCCTGAATTACACATGAGCAAGAGTGTGAACTTCTCTTCAGCTACCACGCCGTTATTATTCCAGGTGAGCAGGAACTGCCCAGCAGTGTTTTACTCATTAAACACTATGTTGTTTCTGAAACTCTCCTTCCCATCGACATTGTGTCTGCCTAAGTTGAAGCTTAAAGCAAGTACCCTGCAGCACAGTATAGTAAGGCGAGTGAAACACGCGCGCGCGCGCGCGCGAAAATCGCCTCCCGCGAGGAAACGCAGCGCGGCAATATATCTTCATTAGCGCTCGCATGTTGTGCTTGTTCTTCGATCCCCAAGAAAATAAGAGACCTCTCGTAGTTTAACAATACGGGTGAGGTACACCATAAATAACGGAGTACCATGCCGTCCAATGAAACTACTTTTTGTTTCCCCAACAGCGGACTATTGAGAGCTACGTGGACAAACGCGTGGGTACCACGTACGGGCCTCCTGCCGGCCGTAAGATGACCTGCTTCATTGATGACGTCAACATGCCAATCATCAACGAATGGGGCGACCAGGTTAGTTCAGTATATGAGTTGACTGATTTTATGAAATTAGCTATTACTACTTAAAACCATCGCTACCGGCTGTAAGCCAGCGTGCCAAACTCTTCCCATCGTTCTTCTAATCGTGATATCGTAAGTATTTTTTAATACCATCGATTGCATCTTAGCGCGAAGAAAATGAAAACTTAAACGCTTCTCATGGAACATTTCTAAGCGGCGCACTGTCAATCTCATACCCAGAGTCCTCAGGCACTTTGGTCTGCGGTTGGTCGCCAGGAGAGACTCTGGGGTACTGGAATTTTATTACCGCAGGATTTCTGCGGTAAAACAATGCAAACCGTTTACGGGTAGGAAATCAAAAAAATTTTTCGAATTCTCCAGAGTCTCTCCTGGCGACCAACCGCTGGCCAAAAAGCCTGAGGACTCTGGGTATGAGATTACTGCACTGTTAGTTCAGTTGGTCAAGACTGCCGAACGGGAGATCGTGGGCTCAAGCCCAGGCCTGACCACCAGCCATGCTGACTGTGCTCAACGCCCTGTCTCAATTCAGGTTATCACGTCACTGGGCATTGACGTTAAACCGTTGGCCTTGTCGTCTACACCTTCTCATATAAACTAGTTAGGGAAGTTAAAGAAATAACTCTCAGTTGGAAGAGAGTAGGGGTCATTGTCAAAAAACTTTAACCTGAAGTTGAACACAACCCAAGTGCAGTCTCCTCTACGTGCTGCCGCATCTTCACATAGGATAAAGATGACACATTATGCCCACTTGAGTCTTACTTTACTCCAATTTCAGGTAACAAACGAGATTGTTCGTCAGGTAATGGAACAGAAAGGCTTTTACAATCTGGAGAAACCTGGCGAGTTCACACACATTGTAGATATTCAATTTATCGCGGCCATGATTCATCCTGGCGGAGGAAGGAATGATATTCCCGAACGACTGAAACGTCAGTTTTCCATTTTTAACTGCACTTTGCCTTCAAATGCCTCTATAGACAAAATATTTGGTGAGTTTCGTCACTTCTTCGTTATTTTACATTTTCTTTATTATGTATCATCATCGCTCATTATCATCGCTGAACGGTCTACTGATTTTATCGAGAGAACACGCACAGATTTTCGAGAGTGTTGCACAGTAGGATGCTGTGTTAGGCTAAAGAATTAGTTTGGCTATTAAAGATTGAACGAACATGAAGAAAAGAAAGTGAAGTAGGAAATTAAAACTTTGCATTTCATGTCTTTTTTCTCTTTGTTGTTGTTAATGGTAGTGCACGCACGCGTTTTCCCGCGCTTGGCGCCATTAACGTGTATTTGCTTCGAATTCTGATTGGTCAATTGCATTGTTTTTGTCTGCTGTGATTGGCCAGAGTAATTACTTTGGTTTTGGTTTTACGCACTCAATTGAAAACTGTTCTAATTGATCTGATAACACAGGTGTCATTGGTACGGGGTACTTCTGTTCCGCGCGGTTCTCAGATGAAGTTTGCAGTACTGTAGCTGAACTTGTGGCTTGCACTAGAGATCTCTGGCAAAAAACCAAGGTAGGAAATAAGCCACACTTTAGCATTTTATTATGGTCATTGTCGATACCAAGTTAGATAGTAGAAACAATTTTCTAGGCGAATAGTAGCTTTATCTTTTTCTGATTCATTTTCCGAAGTCTGCACATAAGATAACCTTCAATTTGGGTAGCAGGGATGGCACAGTGGTGAGAGCACTCGCCTCCCACCAATGTGACCCGGGTTCGATTCCCGGACGCGGCGTCATATGTGGGTTGAGTTTGTTGTTAGTTCTCGCCCTTGCTCCGAGAGGTTTTCTCCGGGTACTCCGGTTTTCCCTTCTCCTGAAAAACTAACACTTCTTAGTAAATTCCAATTCGGTCTGGAAAGTGTCCCCATTTAGCGCTCTGCGCTAAATACATTGACTTTTAAATTCATTTTGTTTTTCGTGGTGAAACTCTAAACGAAAACATACTCTGCAGTGGTAGTCAATTGGTTAACAACAACGATCACGTATGCCAAAGAATGGAAAGAGATATGTGCAAGAGTATGATTCAATGTTTGCGGGGGGGGGGGGGGGAGGGGGAGGGGGTGGGGCCGTAAGCTAACTCCAAGGAACTGTTTAGGCTCGTTATGCCACCGGCCCGAGTAAAATTATTCCTGGATTTTCACTTCACAACAGCAAAATAAAACAACAATAACAACATCGACAACATCCTCAATTTGTGGACTTGCTGTTACCAGAATCTTGATTGTTTGACTGATTTATTTTAGGCTAAAATGTTACCGACGCCTGCTAAGTTCCATTACATCTTCAACCTGCGTGATTTATCCCGTATATGGGAAGGCATGCTAAACGTGGCTGGAGAAGAGGTCGATACGAGGAAGCTTGCGCTAGCGCTATGGAAACACGAGTGCACCCGAGTGATAGCCGACCGCTTCACGAACGAGGCCGACCGAAAGTGGTTTGAAAAGGCGGTCACAAAAGTGATTGAGGGACACATGGGGGACGATGGTGTCGAACAATTGATGGACGAACCTTACTTCGTGGACTTTCTCAGGTTATTGCTATGGTGCTTTCACTCAAATGTTAATTTTGAAATGATTATTGTAGTTTGAGACTTTAAAACTCCGAACGAAGTCAATCCCCTTGACCCATGAACTTCCAGACACTGGTTTGATGCTCTTAATTTGAGGGGGTGGGAGGAGGGCGCAGTGGCGATAGCACTCCCTTCCCACTTAAGTGATCTGGGTGTGATTCGGTGCCATATGCGTTTTTAGTTTGTTGTTGATTCTCGTCCATTCTTCAAGATTGTGCTGTCCAAGTTCTCCAATTTCCCCCTCTCTTCAAACACCAGCATTTCCGCATTTCAATTTGACCAGGAGCCCGAGGGCCACAGGCTTTGTTAGTCGTTAGATTATTGAACATCACCTCGTTAAACAAAGTCGATTTATTTGTTTGTAACCACTGCTAGAGTTACAGGAAGACTTCAGGCAAAGGTAGAGTGTTTTCCATTTGTTTTCCCGGCCAGACAGGCCAGTCTGTAAATCGAATGCATCGTTTTGAAAGCATGGTACTGCAAACTCTAGAAAAACAGTCACTCTGAAAATGGTACGCGCTATTTTGAAGAAATTTGAAGAACCAGGTTAAAACTTTTCCTTCAAATTGGTACATTCCGTTTACGAAATGATCGGTCTGCCAGGACAGTTCTGACAAATCAGTGGAAAGCGCCCTTTGTCGTTTACTTGGTTCTTATATGACGTACCTTCTGCACTTTAGGGTCAGTAGTATCGAATGTATTTAGTGGGATGATGAAAAGAGAAATGAACCTATTTTTAGTTTGTAGTGAGTGTGGACGGTGACATTATTTTGTCTTTTTTAGAGAGGCCCCAGAGCCCACAGGAGAAGAACCCGAAGATGCAGATTTGGATGCCCCCAAGATCTACGAAATAGTAATTGAGCTTGTTTAATGTACTGTCTTTACAGTAATGTAACTTTCGACCATGATGAAGGACGATGCCTCTTAATACAGAGGTATTTTTGCTCAGTTATGACTATAGGAGAAAGGCATTATTGGGTATCGTCGTTATGAAATCCACGTTTCTCAGACCGTTCTAAGATGCGCCAAACGTATGCGCAGTAACAAAAGGAGACATCGTCCTCCATCTAATGTTTGTTTTATCAGCGCTCTGACAAAGGGCTAACACTCGAATGGAGTCTCTTTACAGTGACCAAACTGCTTTATCAACTATGTTGATAAAGGCATTCGTTTCCACCGACACAGCACCTCAGGTTCTTTAGAAACTAAACCCCTTAACCGTCCTAAGGACGGTGCCTACTAATAGCGAAGTATTTTTGCTCAGTTAAATGGCTATGTAGGAAAAGCAGATCTTAGCAAGGGCTATTGAAATCCAAAAAGAAAATTGGGGGTAACCACGCATTTATTAGAGATAACTAAGCAACAATTATTCTAAAAAGCAGCAAAATACAAAGCAATGTATGGCGCTTTTTCCAAATTGATGCTTTATTAAATACTTGTGAATTTTTCGTGGCTAGTCTGACGCGGCGTTTCGTCTCGGCCAAGAGACTCTTCAGAGACCTTTAGAATTTGTAGGCAAACTCGTTGAGCATCACGCTCAAAGTCCCGTTCGCAAATTCAAGATGTTAGCAGTCTGGCCCTCTATCGCAGAAGGATTCCCAACCGCACGTACACGAGTTGAAATTTATACAATAAAGAATTGAAAAATTGTCAAATACTTGTGAATTGTTCGTGGCTAGTCTGACGCGGCGTTTCGTCTCGGCCAAGAGACTCTTCGGAGACCGTTAGAATTTCGAAATTTAGAAATTCAAGATGAAATCTTGAATTTGCGAACGGGACTTTGAGCGTGATGCTCAACTAGTTTGCCTACAAATTCTAAAGGTCTCTGAAGAGTCTCTTGGCCGAGACGAAACGCCGTGTCAGACTAGCCACGAACAATTCACAAGTACTTGACAATTTTTCAATTCTTTATTGTATGATGCTTTATTATCTCTGAAAAATGCATGGTTACTCCAAATTTTCTTTTTGGATACCAAAAGCACTTGCTAAGTTCTGCTTTCCCCGAATAGTTTTAAACCGCGCAAAAATATCCCTGTATTAGTAGGCACCACCCATAGGAAACCCGAGTATCACGAGATGCGCAGAACGTATGCGCAGTAACAATAGTAGGCACCATCCTTAACAAAAGGAGGCATCGTCCTCCATATAATGTTTGGTTTTATCAGCGCCCTGACAAAGGGCTAATACTCGAATGGAGTCTCTTTACGGTAACCAAATTACTTTATAAACTGTGTTGATAAAAGCGTTCGGTTCCACCGACACAGCACCACAAGTTCTTTAGAAACTAGCCCCCTTATACCGTCCTTTAACTGCTTTGTTTCTGTTCTCTTACAGGTGCCGACACTGGATTTCCTAAACGAGAAGCTTGGTCAATATATGTCCATGTACAATGACACTGTCAGAGGAGCGCACTTGGATCTTGTGTTCTTCAAAGATGCTATGATCCATCTGGTCAAGGTAATTGCAAAAAATAATAGGCCATTTTCGAGATGATGTGAACCTCATTTTGAAAGGGAGGCTAAGTGCTTTTCACATGAAAATTAGTTTTGTTTGCATACGAATGAGAAATAATCTTTGCACTTAGCCTCGCTTTTACAATGAGGTTCAAACCAACTCGGAAATGGCCTATTAAAATGAAGCTGTTAGCGTAGTCGCCTTATGCCACAAGCCGAGATGTTTGTTATCAGATTTTGACGTCACAATGTGGACTAGATTTCAAGGGCGCGCGCATGTGGGATTCTTTGTTTTATGGCGCCATCGTACGCGGACTTTGAATGGCGTAGTCGCGTTTTCAAACTCCAGAAACCTGGCAGATCCATGATTTTACACAAAAAATCATCCAAAAACACACAGATGTCGTTTAAATTTGAGTTTAAAGGCAGTACTTATTTTGCGTGATTTATGACTCTGAGGAAAACGAAGATCTCAGAAAGGGATATTGAAATCCAAAAAGGAAATTGGAGGTAACCACGTATTTTTCAGGGATAATTTAGTTTCGATTTGGAAAAAATTGGTACATTATTATGTATTTTAAAGCCTTTTAGAATTCTTGTTGTTTAATATTACTAAAAAATGCCTCCTCCTTTGTCTCCAGTCGTCTGACAACAGGTTTGCGAACTGTTGTTACCGTGTTCACGAACGACAACTTGTATTTGCGGAGTTTAGTTTGTTGTCTGAAGGCTCATTTAAAACAATCAACAGCGTGCATTTGTTTCACCGTTCCGCCGCTCATTTTGTTTACGAAAAATGAGAGTTGATTGAGGTCGAGTGTTTTCACACAGTAACCTACTAACTTGAGATATTGGCTTCAACCTTGTATTGATTTCCACTTGTTTCTCTCTTCAGATCTCTCGTATTATCCGCACACCTTGCGGCAATGCTCTTCTTGTTGGAGTGGGTGGTTCAGGGAAACAGTCGCTCACAAGACTGGCTTCTTTTATCGCTGGGTACAACATCTTCCAGATCACGCTTACACGGTTAGTTATTGTTAGCACTGTACTCTACAAAGCTTACAACAGCGTGCGATTTACCGTGAAAAGAAATTAATCGTGCATTTGCTTTGGACTTATATTTACCTAAATTATTTTATTAAATTCTGTATCTTATCGATTCCCGGCATAAATTCGTGCACCAAACAATCAACCGGACAAAGAGCAAACCCTATTTTGACTTGGCTACTAGTGGGTGTATTACGTAGGTTTACGTTTTGACATTACGCGCAGTAGTATGCTCGGACACATCCGTACACCCAAGCATCTTTAAACACATTTATTGAAGCAACTTATGAAAAGATCAGTATCTCAAAATATCGCTTTAAGACCATGAATTTACGGCCTTAAATATCAAATTATGTCTGAAGGAGGCCCATTGGGCCCTAATGAACCAATTTCTGGCCATGGAATAACCACAAACTAACATTCCTCTTTTTCCAGGTCTTACAATGTGAGCAACCTAATGGACGACCTCAAGTTTCTGTATCGCGTGGCGGGCTTTGAAGGGAAAGGCATCACGTTCATTTTCACCGATAATGAGATTAAGGATGAAAGTTTTCTGGAATACCTTAATAACGTGCTTTCTTCAGGGGAGGTAAGGCGAACCCGGTGCTCGGAACATTGTCAAATCCTTGTAGTGATAATGGCACTTCTGGTAGACTTGGATGCGTTCTTGTTAGTGAATGCGTGGAGTATAGTCTGAAACGCCAGCCGTCCCTTACTGCTAACCCTCCTGTACGATTACCGTTAATATACTGCTGGCGTTTCAGATACATGGAGTAGATCGTACATGGCCTGGTTCAGTTAAATGTGGCCTTATCTCTTCTCTTTCCTTTTAGTTACTCAAACCAAACGTTAGCCATTCATGCTACTCGTATGCATACATTGTTTTTCATTGAAGAAGGGAAAGGATTGTTCCTGAACGATACTACTAGGGTTACATCGTCGTTTTGAGATATTTTCGTATGCCTATTCTGGAAGAGTTCAATCAATCAATCAATCAATCAATCAATCAATCAATCAATCAATCAATCAATCAAAGCATAAGAGTTGCCATTTGAATCAAATGTTTTGGTAACTTAGGACAAATCCGATTTTTTTATGGGTTTATCTATACACTCAGCGGTCACAAAAGGAACCCCTTCTCACAAACGTCTGATTGATTGGGTCTTTGAATGAAGCCAAAGCGTTTTCTGTATTTCTTTTTTGTTCGCTAGGTATCGAACTTGTTTGCACGTGATGAACTGGATGAAATAACTCAAGGCTTAATTGGACCCATGAAGAAAGAGATGCCCCGGGTACCACCAACCAACGACAACCTGTACAACTACTTCATAACACGCTCCAGGAAGAATCTACACGTGGTTTTATGTTTTTCGCCTGTAAGTGTTTATTCCATGCAGTTCGTTCATAATCGAACAACATTCACATTGCTGCAATTAGCACCATAATCACCCACGACTTGCTCCCGCCTGGCCTCGTAGCTGAGTCGGTGGAGCAATGGACAATTGTTTCACGGAGCACTTGAACAACATCGCGCCATGACTGAAGAGTGTGAAGTGAACAGGAAGCTATACCTGACTTCTTGTGAAAGATCATGTACTTTGTTTCACGAAAACTCGTGGAAGTTTAGGTCACAAAAGGTCTCCGAGCCTTGAGGTGGCTCACAACAGTTTCCAGCACTTTACATCACGGACACTTTGATTGATCGACGACACTACCACTCGTTATCGGTTGATATAATAATAATGGTGTCAAACGAATGGCTTATCATTGGCGAACAAGTCATTGTCATTTCCTTGACATAATAGTAGGTAATGGCTGACATTCCAGACTACCAATGGTAACTTATTATGACAAGTAAATGGCCAATGATGGGGCATTTTTCTGATACCATTACTGTTGTATGAACTGATAGAGAGTGGTAGTATTGATCCATCAAAGTGTAAGTATTGGTAGTGCCAGATACCATAAGTTGCTGTCATTTTTTCTCGACCACAGGTTGGGGAAAAATTCCGTAACCGTTCCCTAAAGTTCCCTGGATTGATCAGTGGCTGTACTATGGACTGGTTCACCCGCTGGCCAAAGGATGCGTTGATCGCTGTGGCGGATTATTTCTTGTCCAAGTTCGACATCACGTGCACAGCGAGCATTAAGAACAGTGTGGTGCGTACCATGGGAACCTTCCATGATGGTGTGGCTGAGGCCTGCGTCGAGTATTTTGAAAGGCAAGTGCCGAGAAATGAAAGTCTAATCATATGCCCCATTCACACCAAGGCTTAAACACGTTTAAAAGCTGTTTAGTTAAACACAGTTTAAAATTGTTTCCTCCATAAAAGCTCCTTTAGGATTTTCGTCGACTACAGATTTAGCACAAATGAAAGCACAAGTTAAAGTTTACTTGAATCCTATGTCAAAGCTAATGGTTCAGCTTTCTGTAACCAATTTTCATTTTGTTAAACCTGGTTTAATTAAACTTGTTTTGTTGGTGTGAATGGGGCTATAGACTACATGTAACGCACGTTTAATGTTCCTCATGAGCCATTAGCGAGTTTTTAAAAGAAGCTAACACGGCGACGACAACAAGAACGACACAAAACAATGAGATTTATTGGGAAAAACAATGGTCCTGCACGTGAGTTAAATTTTGGTACATTTTTTCACCGCATTCGGCCAAACAACAACGTGCGGAAAATGACCAAATTCAAGATTTTCTGGAGAACGTGAGCGCATGACAGTAAATTTTTCGTTCTTCGTTGGCGTTGCCGTCGTGATTTCTTAGTCTCTAATATCACCATAGTTAATCGAGGGACTGGTTATGAAACCTTGCATGACAACGATGGTGCTGCGATTTATGTTGGAAGGGCCGCGACCGTTCACAATCCTTTGTTTTAACGTTCACACTACAGTTGAATATCTTAACAGGAGCGTTTCTATCGGTTAGTTACTCCAACACAATTCAAAATCTATTGTGGTTTGTTCACGGTCAATAGAAAAACATATAACAAAGAAGTTTGTCAGGCTTCATAACCATTGCCTTGTATCAAGTATGATATCACTTGACAGGTTCCGTCGACAAACGCACGTAACCCCCAAATCATACCTGTCTTTCGTGGACGGTTACAAGACAATCTACGCAGAGAAGAGATCGCAGATTGGCGAGCTAGCGAACCGAATGAACACTGGACTGGATAAACTGGTGGAGGCCAGTGCGTCTGTGGCTGAGCTGGCCAAGGAACTGGTAGTCAAGGAGAAGGAGCTTGCTGTGGCCTCTATCAAGGCTGACAAGGTTTTTATTTTAAGAATTGAGATTGAGTGTCGAAAGTAATTTCGTCTTTGCTTTGGTTTTGCATTACTACGCTCTGTAATTGGTTAACAAAACTCGTGCCACTTTCTCAACCAATACTAGAAATCCAAACCAAAACCGATCGTGTTTTCGCCGCACGCGTTTTCCCGCGCTTGGCGCCAGTTACATGTATTTGCTTCGAATTCTGATTGGCTCATGTATTGTTTACGTCTGTTGCGATTGGCCAGAGTAATTACTTTGGTTTTGGTTTTACGACACTCAATTGGAAACCGCTCTGTTGTTGAAATTTATAATCATATAGTTACCTAATTTGATTAACATGATTACGACAGAAGAAGTGCTAGAAGTTCTTTCCGGCTAGTTTCTAACAGTGCAATCCTGGTTTAACTAATACTTGATCTTGATCGAGTAACATTGTTTGCTTAGGTGCTGGCAGAGGTAACAGTGAGCGCACAGGCCGCCGAGAAAGTTAAGGCTTCCGTGCAAAAGGTTAAGGACAAAGCCCAAGCTATCGTGGATGAAATTGAGGTGAGTCCTGCTGGTTTACTTGCCTCACGACTATATTTGTTGATTGCTGTGTGTAACAACAAGATATATGAATACCTTTTAATAATTTACTCACTCTTCTGGGTTAACACAACAAATTTAAGAGGAATAAATAAACTTACTGTTCCTATGGTTAACATTACAACTCAAGGCCTCAGGTTAGTGTCCTATCAGCCGCTACAGCTCAGAACTCACTCTCGGACAATGTTAGAGCTTTAACTATATTGAACCCATTTACGGCTTGAGTAAGGAAAATCAGGTTTTATCACAA
Organism: Pavona decussata; assembly: GCF_977016875.1. Lineage (NCBI taxonomy): Eukaryota > Metazoa > Cnidaria > Anthozoa > Scleractinia > Agariciidae > Pavona > Pavona decussata. The sequence goes on along the minus strand of NW_028145541.1, from coordinate 957,859 downwards.
GTTTTTTGTATGATTTAGTTTATTGCATGATTGTTTACTGTATGTAAGTAAGTAGTTACAGGTAGTTATAACTTAAGTTTTTTTTGTTTTGCCTTGACAAGTTAGCTAAGTCCAAACCGACCCAAGTCACTCACGAGGTTTAAGTCAGTCAGTCAGTTAGACAGTCAGTCAGTTTGTCAGTCAGTCAGTTAGACAGTCAGACAGTTTGTCAGTCAGTCAGTCAGCCAGTCAGTCAGTCAGTCAGTCAGTCAGTCAGTTAGACAGTCCGTCAGTCAATCAGTCAGTCAGTCACTCACTCATACTTTCATTCATTCTTTTGCTGATTGCTGTGTGTAACGATAAGATATATTAACATTTTTAAGGCTGATAAAGCAGTTGCAGAGAAGAAACTGTCGGCAGCTAAACCAGCTTTGGAGGAGGCAGAAGCCGCGCTGCAGGTTAGTGTAAATTAATTTATTATCCGGTGGAATGGTTGGCAGAAAACGAGCCGATTGCCCACCTGTATAAAGGATGACTTTTACCAAATATTGCAATTAAATGAAACTCTTGCTTCGAACGCCTTTTTGTTTTTCATTATAAATCAAAGGAGAGTTAGTAGCTCAGGCAATAACATCACATTGTTCGTGGAAAAACGCTTATACTAAATTACAGAAGTTATTTAGTAACTTATTAAGTGTTGCACAATTCTTTCAGACAATCAAAGCCGCTGATATATCTACGGTCCGTAAGCTGGCCAAACCACCTCATCTAATCATGCGCATCATGGACTGTGTAATACTGCTGTTCAGAAGAGTGATTTCTTCAGTGGTGTATGATCCAGAGAGAGAATGTGTCACACCAAGCTGGGGTGAATCACTTAAGGTAACGATATTCCTCGTTTGATTGCTTGTATGGAGTGGTGCATTGCTCGCGTTATCAACGCCAGTCTCCTTTGAAATTGAGGTCGCCAGAAAATAAGGGAACTGGTCATAACAAGTTTGTTTTCGAAGAGGACCCACCTTGTCTGGGGTGGGGAGGGGGGGGGGGGGCTTTCGAAGACACCACCTATCTCATAAACATTACCGACCAAATTTTATTGGTTTTAAAATTTGAGATTACACAGAAATATTATTTAGCTAGCAAGAGTGAGCATTGCTAGATAAACAAGAATAGTGAGGTTTGAATCTCATTGCCATGTTTCACTGCTGGATAGAGGGGTGGCTGTGCAACAAAGACACCATCTTTTGAGGTTGAGGAAGGGGGTTGCAGGCAGAGACCACCATCTATTTTGGGGTTTGGTGTGTCCTGTTCCAGTATAGTAGTTTTGACCACTTCCCTAACTGATCGTTCTCTTCTAAGCGAACATAGCAACTTTCCTTTTAGCACGTAAATTTTAGCTATTACTAATTAGTTAAATACCATAGGCAATTATGGTGTAATTCAGTCTATCATTTCTTTTCCGTGCACAAGCCTGCTTCGGTACTTTTCAACATTTACTTCAATTTGTATTTTCACCCATTTCCCGGACAAGCTGTCGAATCTTTTCTAAGTTTCATAACGTAAACTGAAAGTGGCTTTGTATTATGTAGTTTCTACCACATATTTTAATTTTCACAATTATTGTTTACTGCTCAGCAGAGAAATAAATTAAAAATGTTTAGGAAAAATGGAAGTTCAAGCCTCTGACTTAATTGTAATCGAATAGTATATCCCGTTGTTTCGAAGTTAAAAAAAAAGTCCAAAGCCCGGGTGTTCTATTTTTTCTAATTTGTGTTTTGTGTTGTGTCTGTAATGCTTACTTTAAGGCTAAAGACTGTTATTTATCGTATCGTAAAATGTATTTACCAAATAAATATGCGGTTAGAAAACAATTATTATTTCTTCTAACAAAAATTAAAAACTTTTTTCTTATAGCTCATGAGCCAAGGAGGGTTTCTTCAAAACCTTGTGAATTTCCCTAAAGATACTATTAACGAGGAAACAGTCGAATTACTTCAACCGTACTTAGAGATGGAAGATTACAACCTAGCAACAGCCAGGAAGGTTAGTTATATTGCTACTATGGCTTAATAAGTTAACTTTCGTTGACAAGTGTGTGCTTCCTCTGTAAATCGTTTTCATCTGTTTTAAATTTGTACGATACCGGATGGCCAAGCCATCCTTTACGCAGCTGAATCTTTTAGGTACGCCATCTTATCTGGTTTAGAGGATACAACTTGCACGCTCATAACAAACCTTATATCATGAACCGTTTGCCGATCGAACCAGCGACCTATGACCTGCTTACGACAGATTTAGATGAACAAATTAAGACGAGCGCGATATCCTCAGAAAAAAACCGGAAACGCTGAACTTCTTTCAAAACGTTAAAGTTCTCTATGGATGTCCAGTTTGATGACGGTTCAACCGTCATCAAACTGGACATCCATAGAGAGCATTCATTCTTTTCTCTTTTCTTTCGTTTACGTTCTTTCGTGTACACGTAGTTTGTGACCACAAAAATAAATAGATTAATTAATTAAAAGCAAGACAACGTTTTGAAAACGCAGTTTGAAGAAACTCCTTTTGTCAAGTGAAAACGATCGAAAACGCGTACGCGTCGACCGCGCCTTAATTTGCCGTTGCGGCGTGTTAACGACAAAGTACTTTAGTAGACGAACTATTAAATAGAGCATCTTACCTATTACAGTTGTTGCAGTTGTTGTTGTTGTTGTTTGCAGGTTTGTGGCAATGTTGCTGGCCTCTGCTCGTGGACGTGTGCCATGGCCTTTTTCTACGGCGTGAACAAAGAGGTTTTGCCTCTGAAGGTACACAGCATCTGCTTCCTTCGAATTATTGTCATAACAACTTAAAGGAACGTATTTGTTTGTGTATGAGGTCCCCTCGAGGTCTCCTTTTGCTTTGCTTTAGCTTGCAAGTCAGTCTAGTTGCACAGACGGAGCATCTGAATCCAATACCAGAATGTAATGTGGCATTGAAAAGTGTAACCAATAAATAATGAGGAAGTTTGCTTGCAGGACAATTTAGTCGTACAGGAGGCTCATCGTAAGCCAATGCCGAGTTGTTAGCTGGTGCAAACAGTAAACTGTAGAATTGTAATCCATAAAGTAAAGTCGAAGTTAGCCTGGTGGCTAGTCTAGCTTAATCTAGTCATACAGGAGGCTTATCGTAAGCCAATGCCTAATTATCAATCAATCAACCAACTTGCGACTGACAAACCTGTGGCCCTCAGATTCCGAATCGAATTGGAATTTGAAATATTGGTTTTTGAGGAGAAGGGAAACCGGAGTCCCCGGAGAAAAAACCTCTCGGAGCAAGGAGCAGAATCAACAACAAACTCAACCCACATATGACGCCGAGTCCGGGAATCGAACTCCTGGCCACATTGGTGAGAGGTGAGTGCTCTCACCACTGCGCCAACCCTGCTCCCCTTTGCCTGACTGTTAGATGGCGTAAACAGTAAACTGTAGAATTGTAGTTCGCAAAGTAAAGTTGGTGTTTCCTTGCAGGCCAATCTAGTCGTTCAGGAAGCAAGACTGAAGGTAGCTGCGGCTGAGTTGAACAGCGCACAGGAAAAACTAGATGAAAAACAGCGAGAACTGGACAAGGTGCAAGCCATGTACGATAGCGCTGTCAAAGAGAAACAGGTGAGGATAGTAGCATGCACGTACGGATTTAAGCGTTGTTTACATGATACCGGTACGGGTTCACACCGGTTCCCTCTAATAGCTCTGTAGTTGTTTACATGATACCAGCACAAAATCTCATACCGGTGCGAGTTCACCCCGGTCACTGTACCGGGGCGAGATTTGCATTCCGGTACGAAAACTCATTCCGATGTCATGTAAACGTGGTGCGACTGTTCGTTCCAGCATGGAATTACTCTGCCAGGAGTCTGGAACGGGTAACGCATGCGTAGTCTTTGGCATCCAGTCCAAGATGGCGTTACAGTCACGTCAGCCGGCATGAAGTGTCCTTTCATGTTAACACGGATCGAGAATCTCATCCCGTCATGTAAACACGGTACGGTGTGAAATCACAATGTCATACCGTTATGAACCTCGCCCCAGTGCGAGTTTTCACATGTAAACTAGATTTCTTTGAGAAAATTGCAAACTCACACATACGGTTTTTGAAAAGGACAAGAACGGTGTACCTAAAATAAAACCTCTCGGAGCAAGGCCGAGAACCCGCATGTAACGCCGATGCCGGGAATCGAACTCAGGCCACATATGCGAGAGGTAAGTGCTCTCACCACTGCGCCATCCCTGCTCCCCTACCGTGGATCCTGGACAATGTATGCGCCAGACGTCCGATCAGGGTAGCTGAGTTCTTTTTCGTTGCTGTAGGAATTGCTGGACGATGCTGAATCGTGCAAGAACAAAATGCAGGCTGCATCTGCCCTCATCACAGGCTTGGGAGGCGAGAAGATTCGGTGGACTCAACAGAGTAAGGAGTTCCAGGATCAGATTGGCAGGTGGGTCAGTTAAATAGAATTCAATGTCATTTTGTATTCCAGCTTGTCTTGTAAAGTTTGATAAACGCTTTTTACACATTGCAATTTCTGTACAAATTGTTTGGGAAACTGGGAAAATGTTACCTGCTGCGAAATTGAATGACCTGAAGAGGTGATGAAAGTAAACCAGAAGGAAGATGAGTAACGTGAGAAATTCACTGATAAATGTTATGTGTTGTGACAAGTTCAATGACAATTTAATGATGTAGCTCCAACCTTTAACACCAACTTGTACAAATTTAAACCAGAAGGCACTGCAATAGTGGCAGTAGTATCAAATTCAAGACAAAACATGAAACGAGTAGAAAAGCAGATATTGACAAAGGGATATTGTACCCAAAAACTGCGCGGGTGAAATATATGATTTGTCCAAGAAATTGGCCTTATTATGAAGGCCAAGTGGACGGCCTTTTTTCTTGCCATGTTGAATGTTGAATGTTGAAAACCGTTACGAACTTGTATTCAATATAAGGGACCTTACGAATTCAAGACGGCAACACCAACGAAAATGTCACTTGAAAATATAACTTTATATGTGCTACTTCGCGATTATTTTAACTCGTTCAACTTCTACACAAACGACAAACTACCCAGGACCAAATTCATAGGAGTGGTGTTCAAGTTAAGAAAGAGAATGAAAAGTTCACCGTCTTGTGTTACAGAGGACGGCAGAGAAATGTACCAAACTTGAGCCTTTTGCTTTGTAGCGTTGTCGTTGCTGTCGTGTTTTCATAAGGTTCCTATTGGTTACGTGGGAAGGGGTGCGTATACACAAAAAAAATTCAAGTGTTGTTTATTGGCTGGTTGACCGAAGCGCAAGCTCCTGAATGTGTCAGGCATCCAACCTCCTCAGCGAAGCTGCACTTAAGAAAAAAACTTCAAATATAATGGACGTTGATGCACTGAATTGCACTAGTAAGGTTCCTTACTGATTGAATTTTTAACAGGCTTGTTGGAGATGTGTTGCTGGCCACTGGCTTCCTTTCTTACCTGGGACCATTCAATCAGAATTTCCGCAATCTACTGCTGAGCAGATGGGAGAAGGAAATGACAGCCAATAAGATCCCCTTCTCAGAGAATTTGAATCTCATCTCTATGCTAACGGATGCAGCCACGGTTGGTAGCAAAGCGCTTTCAGTTGTTATCCGTGTCTATGTCTGTTGCCTCTCTTGTCTGTTAAATACCTGCAGTCGTTCACATGGTAAAATATACGGCAAATAGTAACATGGGTCTTTCTCTTAAGTTAACTGTCAGACCTTTCAACACCAAGCCAGTCAACGTTAATTTAAACTGCATCCAGTCTTTAGTCAATGGCGGTCCTTTTTCAAGAATTCGTTAAAACTGTCGTCATCTCAGCCTTACAATACAATGTCACCATCGGTGTGGTTTATCGCAAGTTTTTCCGCTGTTTGAAATAAGCCGTGTCATATTTTTTGTTATAAAAAGGAAAGGTTTTTGGGAGGTCAGGGACGAACAAAAAGGTAAGGGCGGGGTTTCGAGCTCTGGGTAGTGCATTCCCACTCAAAATTCGGATGACCTCTCCTTTTCTTTCCCACCCGAAGCGACACTACAAAGTTTCCCGGCAGTGACGGATCTTGTGAGGAAGAGACAGAAAAAGGACCAGTTTTGGTAGATCACTGAGTACAGTTACAAGCAAAAATAAAAGGAAATTACATGAATCATTGAAAGTCATCCTTGGTCGGACTATCGCGATACTGGTGCACTGTAGAACATTAAATTTTGCGTAGAAGGAATTCACAGGAAACGTCTTCATTTGTAGTGGTATCGGTTTCAACTTCACCTCGGCGTATTTCTAATCTAAGCCCTGTCCTGTCGAACGGGCACTTTAGCCACTGATGCGAGACATTTCTTTCCGGTCAATCAGAAATGATATGAAAAAATAGTTACTGTACTTCTCGGTTTAATTAAATGTGATCTCCTGTCGATCCATAGATTGGTGAGTGGAATCTCCACGGTCTCCCAAGCGACGAGCTCTCCATTCAAAATGGTATCATCGTCACCAAGGCAACACGGTATCCCCTTCTTATTGACCCTCAAACACAAGGCAAAGCGTGGATCATGAGCAGAGAGAAGGAGAATGAATTGCAGGTAACTCGCTAGACTTACTAAGAGTCCTTTCTCGGTATGAGTCCATTCATCCTTTTGGGTTCTGCGACTTGCAGGCTTAACAAATCAACTTTTGGCGAATGGAGCTGGGGCGCTTATCATTTGTGCAAACCACCCGGTTGGAAATGTTTGGCATAAATACAGTCGAACCTGTATTTTAAAAGCAGCAAACCTCTGGTAATTGCTAAGTGACCGTTTAATAGAGGTTGCACAGAACAGCTAACTTAATCAATAATGTACAGTTTACGAACAAAAGCGTTCACAAAATCACTTACTTGGTTGAGAAACTACAGTGATAGAATGGAATGACAAAGGAGAACATAGTTTAAAATGGACTAATAAAACATCAAGGCCAAGATCATATAGTCATGCCGGAATGGAACAAGGAACTTTTTACTGAAGCACAGATCGTAATCACATGTTATTTGAAAGAGAAATAATGAAGAAATTTTCGTCCTTTTATGAAACTGTTGGAATAGGAAGTAAATCTAAGCGGTCGAAAGTAAGGGTTTAACTTAGCTTGTTTGCCCATCAGGTAACATCACTCAATCACAAATACTTCAGGAATCATCTGGAGGACGCATTATCACTTGGAAGGCCTCTTCTCATTGAGGACGTCGGAGAGGAATTGGATCCTGCTTTGGACAATGTACTTGAGAAAAACTTTATAAAGTCGGGCTCCACTTACAAGGTTAGGGAACTCTTTTGGCAACACAATTTTAAACACTCGCAAAAAGATTTTACTTCTTCTGCGAGTGGATACCCCCGGCATTTTGACCATGCTTTGAAAATCAATTTTCTTTTGCCTCTGCCCAATGCAATGCCCTAGCTCACAGCCAGAAACTGTACGGAAAAGACGAATAGGTTACCTTGATCTAAATTGTTTGGCTTCACGGTACTGAAAAGGAAATTACTCAAAATACTGTAATAACATTGCAGCTGTTTGATATTCAGTTATTCCTAGAACATGATCTCAATCTGCGGGCAAACAGAGACTTCAGTGATGATAAACTTACCCACGGATGCTTGCTCTTTCAGTGATAATATAATAATATAACAGTGATTGTTCGAAGAAAACAGTTAGATCCCTGTACTAACGTACAGCGCCAGTTGTCTATAAGACGAGTGTGCGAAGAAACTCACCGTTGTTGTTGTTGGTGTTTTTTTAATATGACGACACAATTGGCTGGACCTTTAAGCGCGCGCAAATAAACTTCGTTTAAAAGCAGAGCGCGCAATCACGTCAGTATTGTTAAAAAGAATTGTCAGATAGTGCCCATTTTCAGCTAAGATCGGCTGGACCGAATACAAGCCTATGATGTTGAAACGACTATACCTTTCTTTATATCCCTTTCGTTTTTTTCGTAGCGTGCCATTTGGAAAACTAGTAAAGGCCAAGTAATACGGGCAACATTTTCTTGCAATAGATGTTGCGTTGCAAGTTGCGCTTGTTTGCTGCCTGTATTACCACCTCCGTGCGCAACAAATTTTCATTTTGCCGAAAGTAGACTTCGTTTCTACTTTTTGCAACATGAAAATTTGTCGCGCGATAAGTTGTACGAAAATGTTGCTGGTATGACCTGGCCTTAAATGAGACTTTCCACGTAGTTAACTTTCGAGAACTAAAACTTTTTTGCTTTTTTTATTTTTAAAACTGTAGGTCAAAGTTGGAGACAAGGAATGTGACGTGATGAGCGGTTTTAAAATGTACGTCACCACGAAGCTGGGAAATCCTTCCTACACTCCAGAGGTTAGTGACCAATAGTGTCATTTTCAGAAACCCTCGGGTCATCTTCGGCACTGATCGCCTGATGAGTTTCAAGGGTTACCTTTTCGAACTCATCAGGCGATTCTTGATCGTTTTTCTAAAGGTTTTGTTTCTTGAACAGCTTAACCGAGGCAAACAAAGCAGGCTTATCTAGAGCAGGTATTTACAAAACAAAGTCAGTCCTACGACACCCCTTATAAAGCTAAGACGTTTTCACACGCTTGCGCTGACTGACTCAACACGCTAACAAAATGCAATTATGCTGGTCTGACCATTTATGTATTGATGATGATGATGATGATGATGATGATGATGATGATGATGATGATGATGATGATGATGATGATGATGATGATGATAAGTAAGGATCTTAAAAAAAACGCATTTTACATCATAATTAAGTCTCAATGCTTTTTACAGTCCTTTTATACTGCATATTAAAAGCCCTAATCTGAAAACGCTCCCGTACTGGTTAGGTCAGCGCGCGAACAGCGATAATTGACTTCACTGTGACGATGAAAGGGTTAGAAGAACAGCTCCTTGGAAGAGTGATCAACACGGAAAAAGAGGTAAGACAGTTGAGAAATTCGCTGTAAGCATACTCTCTCTTTGAATGTTGATTTTACTATTACAGTGACATTCTAAGGATTATAGTAGCTTCTACAGCAACTGCAAAGAAGCGTACTGACTCAAATAACTCCAGAAAACAGTATAAACATGCGTTGGTCTCAAAAACAGGAAAACGTGTAACTGATCCGAAGCGCAGGCTGGACATGCAACTGGTGTCAAGCGCGGAAAAACATGAAAAACCATACAAACGGTGCAAAGTCCACCAGGAACACATACAGCATACACGTGACAATTGGTTTGGGCCCTCCTCCTTCTTATCGGTTTAAAGCAGTATGTTTTTTTCCCTGGCTGATAATAGTAGGTTGACCGCTGGCAAAGCAGATAGTTTTACGCAAAAACTGGAGTAAACATAATTGAACATTCACCTGCAGTGATCAAGAACTGCCGTCTTCTTTCATTCCTAACATGTTGCTCAACTACCATACACTCAATGCTCGTAGGAACTGGAAGCGGAACGAGTCAAGTTAATGGAAGACGTGACGAGTAACAAAAGGAAAATGAAGGAGCTTGAAGATAATTTGCTATATAGGCTCACTAGTACACAGGTCAGTTTGAGTTTTGATATGTTCCATCTCTTGCATTTCCTGGGCCCTGTTGTTCGAGAGCCGATTATAATTAACCCTAATCCACGATTGAAAGTTAATCGAGGTTTTCATCTCGCTCGTTGAAAATGTTTCTAAGGACAGTGCCTACTATTGTTGCTGCGCATACCTTCTGCGTATCTCGAGATACTCGGGTTTGCTATATGGGTGGTGCCTACTAATACAGGGATATTTTTGCGCGGTTTAAAACTATGCGGAGAAAGCAGAACTAAGGAAGTGCTCTTGGTATCCAAAAAGAAAATTGAGGTAACCATGTATTTTTCAGAGATAATAAAGCTTCGATTTGGAAAAAAAAGAACGTCATACATTGCTTTGTATTTTACTGCTTTTTTGAATAATTGTTGCTTAATTATCTTTAAAAAAATATCCCGCTTTCCTAAGTTTTCTTTCTTGATTCCAGTAGACCATACTAAGATCCCACTTTCCCCACATAGTCATAAACTGTGCAAAAATAATTCTGTCTTAGTAGGCACCGTTCTTAAAGGCTAATTTAAGCTAATGCTATAGAAAAGTGGAAGTCAAAACTGATCAGTAATTAAACGCGAATCGAAGTTCAAGTTAACCCAGAACATGACCTCGGAATGAGTTTTCATACCGGAATGAAAATCTTGCTCTGGCACAGTGACCGGGATGAACCTGCACGGGTTTGACTCGCTCCGGTATGAGATTTTGTGCTGGTAGCATGTGGCTCTGTATTCGTTATATCTGGACTGAGAGTGAACTCATACCAGAATGAAAGTGGCGCCGGTATCATGAAAACACCGCCTAAAGAACGAAAAGGCCGAGCGTCCGGGAAATCCGTGCCCTCAAATCTTTCCTGAAAACATTTGCTCTCTACTGTGGAAGGATTAGCTAATGAGAAGCTGCTTTTAATTCCAGCGACGGTGCCTTGTCCATACTTTAATATAAGAATTTTTCATGAACATCACCGAACGATTTCCCCAACGACATGTCTTAACGCCCTTAAGCTGACAAGTATCTCCCTGTGTTAATTGCAGGGCTCGCTGGTGGAAGACGAGTCACTTGTTGCTGTGCTGAAGACCACAAAAGAAACAGCCGAGGAAGTGAGTGAGAAGCTCGCTGTTGCTGCTGAGACGGAGGTGAAGATTAACCTGGCTCGAGAAGAGTTTCGTCCTGTGGCCACACGCGGTTCCATTCTGTACTTCTTGATCGTCGAAATGAGCATGGTAAACGTCATGTACCAAACATCACTTCGGCAGTTCTTAGGGATCTTTGATCTCTCCATGGCAAGGTAAGCTGACCGTGCCATGAATTTCCCAAGGGTAAATTCTTCTGTAGCTAACCCATCGATTGGGTAGTATCAAGTTATGGGGCTGAATTTTGGTAATGAGTTTGGCACAAATATTCACCGCCTTTTCAGGCTATTTGTTTAGAACCCTAACAAAAGCTAATGAAATGTTTTATTTCTAGCTGAGAAGATTTGAAAGTATAATTATAAAGTCGAACGGGACTTTGGGCATGATGCTCAACGAGTTTGCCTATAAATTTTAAAGACGAATTTTGGCCGAGACGAAACGCCGCGTCAGACTAGCCACGAACAATTCACAAGTATTTAAAAATAAATTCGACCAAGGTTCTAAACCAACCTTGGGGTCCGACCAGAAAGCCGAAATGAATATCTTCAAAGATCAATAATGGAGAGATTAAGGATTACGTTTACGACAAACGACAGAAGTGAACACGTGACCGTTTTTTTTTTATTCTACATTTACATCTTGCTATTTTCAGTTTCTCAGTAAAATTGAGTAGTTTTGCGTTAGCATCAAAGGTCAGAATTATTTTGTACTGTTCTCATCTATGTACTCATTTTTTCAAGAAAAGATGAACGCGAATCTCACGTTTGCCATGAACGCGATTCTGAATCTCTAAAATCTCATTTTTCCCTAGATCAGAGAAATCACCCATACCAGCAAAACGAATCCAGAACATCATCGAGTTTCTGACATACGAGGTGTTCAAGTATTCATGCCGCGGTCTGTACGAAAACCACAAGTTCTTATTTACCCTGCTTCTGGCGCTCAAGATTGACATCCAGGGTGGCAAAGTTAAGGTTCAGGAATTCCAGACCCTGATCAAAGGTATGGTATATACAACAGTTGTATTTAATCATGATGATTATATGAGCTTATGTCTCGTAGTAAAAAGAAAGCTATAGTTAAGATTTACTGCTAAGGAAGAACAGTATAGGACAAAAATACAGTAGCGATTTTACACAATTGGTATTATAGGTAGTTAAAACGACCACTCAAAAAACGATCTTCGTTGAATGTATTAATTTAAGTGTTATGTTTAAAAGTTATTTCGTCTTGTACTTCAAGCTGCTTTTTCCTTCGTTTTGTCGTGCACAATTAATACAATTATTTTTGCCTTACCTTTCCGAAACGTGATAAAAAATTTTACAAGCCGCCATCTGCTCCAAAACGCGATAGTTTTATTTCAGATCCTATTACCTTTTTTCGTGCAGTCTCAAACTCCTTCCTGATCACTGCTGGCCAAGTTAAGAAACGAAGAAAAATTGACGTTTCAATGGATGGCTTTACGTCATAAAGACCGTTTATATTCGAGCGCGCGAGCGAAACCTCATGCGCGCACGCAACTCAGTTTTGTCGCGCTCAAGTTGCAGTTTTAAATTGCTTTTTGAGCATCATTTGTCGTGATTTGTACGGTTTTTGAACATGTTTGAAACGTGATGCAAATTTGCGGGATTTCGCAGAAAACGTATAGCGATGTCGCGCTGAAATCGGAGCTGGTTTAAGGCTGGTTCACTCTGGCGACGGAATCAGAAGCGTAAGGAACCTTCTGTTTCAGTGTGAGACGGAATCGTAATCGCAAGGATAGAACGTTTCCTTTTTCTTCCGATTCCGCTTTTCATTTCGTCGCTTGCGATCAAGTGTGAACTGGCTGATCGGAATTGGAAGCGCAAAAAGAAGAATCAACCCATCACATAGCTCATTCCCAATTCCTTTACTGTTTCCGTCATATTAATTCACACTTGGTCAGAAGATTCTTTTGATTCTAACTCCGATTCCGATTCCGCTTCCGTCGCTTCTGACGCTAGTGTGAACCGGGCCTTTCACGTGCGATTTGTATTTGAAGTGCGACAGAATTCAGTGTGAGTTGCATGAAAAGTTGTACGTGTAAAGCTACCTTTTAACGATGTGAAGTGATTTGAACGGGTTTTGTGCTTAACGAATTGTGATTGGTTATGAAGGTGGTGCGGCTCTTGACCTGAAGGCTGTTCAACCCAAACCCGGCAAATGGATCATGGACATGACCTGGCTCAACTTAGTAGAGCTTAGCAAGTTACCGCAGTTTTCAGGAGTATTAGATCAGGTTTGTCAGACAGCTACATACAGTACCAGCTAAATTAACTAGCTTGCTAGTCAGTTAGAATTGTGTTAGTCACTTAAAGGTACTTGAAAGATGTAGAGTAGTGAAGTCAGCAATTATTAAGTTACAGCCTCTGTGCGTGGAGGGGTTGGGGGAAGGTGGGTTAGCCAGTCCACAAATTGTTCGGCAAGTTTGTGGCAATTTTTGGTATTTGAATCAACCTTTCGTATTATTATTTTGAGCAATTTTTTTACTTTCTGTGCAACTTCTTGTCATTTTGAGAGACTTGAGTAGCTTAAAGTACCACAACATTTTTGTCTTGTAGAAGTCAACATGTTTGTACACACAATGTCAATGTTGAAGTTATGCTGAGTTTCATTAAGAATAGAGATAATTATTAATTTTGCCTATATTGTAGACTTATCTGATTATAAAACTGCATAAAAAGCTGTAAAAACAAACTCTCGTGACATAAAGCAGTATTACTACTCAGAAACAGAAAGCGGGAACCAAAAAACTTTCTGAATTATTCTGAGCAACCTTAGTGCATTTTTGAGCAACTTTTTGCGAAATTAAGAGCGACTTGTGGACAGCCTTACGCAGGGCGACTCCGAGGAAAGGTGTTGCTTCGCGGGCATTCTTTTCTTTGCTCTCTACAATTCTCAACGCCTCAAATAGGGTCCTATTACCAAAACTGAACTGACTGCAAGCATGTCTCAAGATGCATTTAGAGTTTTGATTTTCCAGGTGTCCACGAAAGTTTAGGCTTGTGAATATTCGATAACTTTCTCGATACCGGACGTTTGTAGCCTGTGAGCTCAGGTTGTTTGCTCCAGATAGGCTGGCAAAACAATCTGTTCTCGCGATCGCATACTACACGTTGTTCCGTCGCACTTTGTAAAAATGCTTGTGAATTATCGCTAATTTTCTCGATACCAGACGTTTGTAGCCTGTGAAATCAGGTTGTTTGATCTCAAGAAAAACTGGAAAACGAATTTGCTCTCGCAGGGTTACGTTGTTCCATCGCACTTTGGAACAATACTTGTGAATTATCGCTAATCTAAAGCTACTAGACGTTTTCTAGCCTGTCAGATCAGGTTTCTTTACTTCCGGCTAAGCTGGAAAAGGAATCTGCTCTCGCAGGCTACACGTTGTTCCGTCGCACTTTGTTAAAATGTTTCTGAATTATCGCTAATTTTCTCGATACCAGACGTTTGTAGCCTGTGAGTTCATGCTGTTCGACCTCAGCTAAGCTGGGAAACAACGTGCTCTCGCAGGCTACACATTGTTCCTACGCACTTTGTAAAAATGTTTGTGAATTGTCGCTAATTTTCTCGATACCAGACGTTTGTAGCCTGTGAAATCAGGTTGTTTGATCTCAAGAAAAACTGGAAAACGAATTTGCTCTCGCAGGGTTACGTTGTTCCATCGCACTTTGGAACAATACTTGTGAATTATCGCTAATCTAAAGCTACTAGACGTTTTCTAGCCTGTGAGATCAGGTTTCTTTACTTCCAGCTAAACTGGAAAAGGAATCTGCTCTCGTAGGCTACACGTTGTTCCGTCGCACTTTGTAACAATGTTTGTCAATTATTGCTAATCTAAAGCTACTAGACGTTTTCTAGCCTGTCAGATCAGGTTTCCTTACTTCCGGCTAAGCTGGAAAAGGAATCTGCTCTCGCAGGCTACACGTTGTTTCGTTGCACTTTGTTAAAATGTGTGTGAATTATCGCTAATTTTCTCGATACCAGACGTTTGTAGCCTGTGAGTTCATGCTGTTCGACCTCAGCTAAGCTGGGAAACAACGTGCTCTCGCAGGCTACACGTTGTTCCGTCGCACTTTGTAAAAATGCTTGTGAATCATCGCTAATTTTCTCGATACCAGACGTTTGCAGCCTGTGAAATCAAGTTGTTTGATCTCCAGCAAAACTGGAAAAGGAATTTGCTCTCGCAGGCTAAACATGTATGTTGTCCCATCGCAGTTTGGAACAATACTTGTGAATTATCGTTAATCTACAGCTACCAGACGTTTTCTAGCCTGTGAGATCAGGTTTCTTTACTTCCGGCTAAGCTGGAAAAAGAATCTGCTCTCGCAGGCTACACGTCGCCCCTTCGCACTTTGTAAAAATGTTTGTAAATTATCGCTAATTTTCCCGATACCAGACGTTTGTAGCCTGTGAGCTCATGTTGTTTCATCTCAGCTAAGCTGGGGAAACAATCTTCTCTCGCAGACTACACGTTGTTCCGTCGCACTTTGTAACAATGCTTGTGAATTATCGCTAATTTTCTCGATACCCGACGTTTGTAGCCTGTGAAATCAGGTTGTTTGACCTCCAGCAAAACTGGAAAAGGAATTTGCTCTCGCAGGCTATACATGTACGTTGTTCCATCGCACTTTGGAACAATACTTGTGAATTATCGTTAATCAAAAGCTACCAGACGTTTTCTAGCCTGTGAGATCAGGTTTCTTTACTTCCGGCTAAGCTGGAAAAGGAATCTGCTCTTGCAGGCTACACGTTGTTCCGTCGCACTTTGTAAAAATGTTTGTGAATTGTCGCTAATTTTCTCAATACCAGACGTTTGTAGCCTGTGAGCTCATGCTGTTTGACCTCAGCTAAGCTGGGAAACGATGTGCTCTCGCAGGCTACACGTTGTTCCATCACACTTTGTAATAATCGTCGCAGTTCAATAAATTTACCACACTTTGAAATACCTGTCGCTTGCAATTTTTAATAAACCTTGTTGGACTTTTGTAATAACTGTTCATCGCACTTTGTAATAAATTAAGCTGTCGCAATTTGAAATAATTTTATCATACTGCTGATTAAATTAAACAGTAAAAGCATGAAATTTGGTCCACATTTTCTCGGTCAAAAACATAATTTGACGTTTTGACTGTCGCAAGTCTTGCCGAACTCAGTGGATTTTAAAGAGCCAATAATCTGATACCTCTACAACTGTAATTGTGTTCCTGCCCCACCTCCCCTAGTTACTTCTGATTTTTTTACGTAATGTTTAAAACACGAGCAGCAACAAAACTATCGGGATTTAAAACCACGAGGCGCAGCCGAGTGGTTTTAGACCCGATAAAACACGTAACAATAATACAATATATCCTTTTCGTGCCTCGTGGCACATAGGGCCTTCACAGAGCTTCTCCACTCCTCTCTATTGGTTGCTGCGGTCCGCACCTCCTCCCACGATCTCCAACCTGCTTCTTGCCTTTCTTTCTCCACTGTCCGTCTCCAGGTGGTTTTTGGTCTTCCCCTTCTCCTTTTACCTTCTGGTGCCCAGCTCATGGCAACATTGCAATCATCATTGCGATCTTTAACCTGTTCTTCAAGTCCTTCATACCACCTCCCTCTTTACAAACTTTCGCCCCCAAGTACACCAGCCCGGAGGCGTCCTGCTGGCTTTGGCTCCCGTGCGTCATTAACTCTCTCCGATGAGGTACTGCCACAGTTCCCCTTTGAAATAGTGAATTCACTCCGCTTCTGGTTTCTGTAATAATTGTTTTTTTTACGGGAGAGGGTTATCAGCCCTCTGCCCAACCCCCAACCTGGAGGGCCAGTGGGATCACTCTTTGTCTGGCCCCTACCCTTTGACCTGTTTGGCATGGGTGTCCCTGCCAGGAGTACAAGACTCCAGCCAACATAGCTCTAGGGGTCACTGGAGCACGCAAGCCGCCTCACCACGACAAGGTGGCGATCCCAATCAAGGCGGAAAAACACGTGCTGCGAGTTTTTTGAACGGATTCAAGAACATTTCTGGAAAAGCGCGTGTCAATAGAGTTCATAACAATGATGCTTTTGTGGACGTTGGAAATTAGCATACGAGAAAAACATTAAACACCGCATATTACTAATAAGGAGGAGGTTTTATCGGATATTAAAACCACTGCACGTGATGTTTTATCGGCCATTTGATAGGTCAATGGGCTTATGAATTATTAATAAGTTTTTGAGTGTTAGTTGATATGCTGATTTTGTTATTACCTCTTATTATCATTGTGATTGCTGTGGCTAAAGCATTGAACTAAACTAAACTATGTTTCAGTTCCGAAAACCTTTGCTTAAAATCAGGGATATAGGGAAAGTGATGCAATCAGATCGATTGGTTTCCTCGAACTTAATAGATCGGCATTTCATGTTATTTTTTAAAGGGAGGGGTTCACATTTCAGCGCATCTAAATGCTTTTTTCTCTTTCTTATCAACTTTATGGCCTTAAAAATCCCACTCACATGTACTTCAGTAATCACATTTTATAATTAGTCCAAGCAAAATGACTGATGACCAAAATTCACAGAAAATGCAAGTGGATTGTACTCATATTGACGATATTGAATTTAGCGTTGACCCGTAGGATTTATTCCACGGTTGATGTGTTTACAGCTATTTTCATGCGAAATAATGCAATCATATGAAAAAATTACCACCCGAGTTACCTATTCCGTTCCGAATGGTTCATAAACAATGAATTAAATTAAACAGGCTTGGGTCATAGCGAGCAAAGACGAAAAAGAATTTGATTCATGGGCATGAGCAGAAGCGTGAACCCCACCCTTTAACTGGTCATCAGTTAAGGTAAACTTATAAATTATTTCTATGTCGTAGGTTCGTCGAAACGAGTCCGGTTGGAAACAGTGGTTCGATCAAGATGCTCCTGAAGAAAGCCTCATTCCTGATGGCTACGAAATCTCGCTGGACACGTTCAGGAAACTTCTACTTGTCAGGTCAGAGGCTTCTTTGTGACGTAAGCCCGCTGTAAATAGATTTATTTTTTAGTCAGTGACGAAGGCATACTCGGAAAAAGAAAATTCGAGTTCTAACAACAAGAATCGAACCTTCGGATTACTATTTTGGAAGGTCATAGGTTCGAATAGTACATCATTCTCATTCTCGTGTAATTTATTTTCATTTAATGCTGATGTCAACTGGCTGCCTGGCTCCGCTAGCCCCTATGGTTATTCCAGGCAGCCAGTACTCTAATAAGAGTACAAATAAAGATTGTTGTTGCTGTTATTCACTAGGCTTAAAATATACCTTTATGCATTTATTTCATTGCGCATATGCCACTCATTGACATTCCAATCCTAGCAGTATGCAGGATGTTTGTCCCATGAACCTAGTTTAATGGCCTTAGCTCCCACGGGTCTCCTGTAGCTCAGTGGTAGAGCATCTGAACTAATAATCGGAAGGTCCTTGGTTCGACTCCTGATAGGAGCACTCGGATCCGGTTCGTTTTTTTCCGAGTATGCCTGTGTCACTCACTAAGTAATACATCATTCTCAGGTTCGATTCCTGTTAGTAGAACTTGGATTTTCTTTTTCCGAGTATGCCTGTGTAACCGAATGAAAAATACATCTATCATTTATTCATCAGACATCACATCTTTTTCAAACCCACTGTTGTTTTCTGAATTATTAACATGTTGCTGCTCTGATGAATACCAGATCGTGGTGCCCTGACCGTACACTGCATCAGGCCCGCAAATATATCGCAGATACCATGGGTGAGAGGTACGCTGAAGGAGTGATACTTAACCTGGAAGCCACCTGGGAAGAGAGCAATCCACAGACGCCACTCATTTGCTTCCTCTCCATGGGCTCCGATCCTACAGGGGCCATTGAGAACCTTGCCAAACGGAAGGGAATTGGTACGTAGGAAAACCTTATAAAATGATGCGAAAAATTCGACATAGTATGTGTAGTTGTGTCCATACTCGCTTTGCGGTTTGTTTCTTATCGTGTGATTTAGAATAGCGTGAAAATATTGATTTGACTTTGACGTGTTTAACATGTTTTAAAATTGTTCCACGACCAATCATAGGTCGAGCTACAAGGATAATTTCTTTAAGAAAGCGTGAGCGTTACATCTGACGTCATTTTTATTGTCTGTACACTTATAGACAATAACTACGAGCCAATAAGCGCGCGGGAATTTTAACAGTTATTGTAAAATGTATTTTTATGGGAGGTTTAGGCAATACCAAGAACGAAATCCTACAAAGTTTTGCAGAAGGAAAAACGTGTGCACAAGATAATAAAGTCAATGAATACTTTGCAAATCAGTAAAACAGCATTCACACAAACGTCTTAGTAAAAAAAAAAAAAGACTATGACAGAGGACAAATTGTCAACCCCCTCCTCTGCTCCCTCAAAAACAAATATTATGGTACGTCCTTACGGTTTGATGTCTTGCAGTTGATACATCAGGTAAATCTCTGTCAACCAATCAATAAATAAACATTTGAACAGTAATTCTACTGTTAAATCACTGTGAGTCTTTGTTGTATTTATCCTTTCGTGGCTGATGTTGTTGCAGAATGCCGAGCAGTTTCCATGGGTCAGGGACAGGAAGTGCACGCCAGAAGACTCCTGCAACAGTCCATGGCTGGGGTATGTTAAAATTTTCCTACTTTGTTTAGCTAGGATCTGTGATTTGCTCAGCGTTATATAGTTGTTAAGGCACTGGAATAGGCGATTTCCGAGTTACTGTGAACCTCATTACGAAAGCGAGGCTAGGTGCAAAACTTTTCATGTGAAAATTAGTTTTGCTTGCATATGAGTGAAAGCTAATTTTCACAACAAAAACTTTGCACTTAGCCTCGCTTTCATAATGAGGTTCGAAGCATCTCGGAAATCGCCTTAACCCTGTCCCAGTGTTGTGTCATTCGTCATGGTACCTGTTGTGGCCTCTCTCAGCTACCGTAGGGGGTGAAATTTTCGCGGATTCTAATTTTTGCGATTGTTTTTACAAATCACAAGAAAAAACATTTTCGAGCAAAAATCTTTTTCCTGCATATTTTCCTGCATGTTTGTAAGTCTTAACAATACGATGTGTTTTGTTTTAGGGTGGCTGGGTGCTGCTTCAAAACTGCCATCTTGGATTGAACTTTATGGACGAGCTCCTGGAGACTGTGACTACTGCAGAGAATCCACATGAAAGCTTCAGAGTGTGGATCACAACTGAGGCGCACAACCAGTTCCCCATCAGTCTGCTACAGGTACAACAACGCGATCTCTTTAGAAATGTTTACCCCATGGCCCACGTTCACATAGATTTCTATTATTATATTGCACATGAACGTGCACTTATCTTAAAGTTTTTTGCTTGATCAAATCTTCATGTTGTTCTCGTAATAAAAATCGAAAAAAAAAACCATTCCTTATTAATTTTTTTGGCCCGTGTTTGAGGCGTATAAAAGTGCTAAATTTCACGTCCTGTTGGGTGCAATGCCGCGCAAGACGAGACACTAGGGATAGTGGGGCTGTGACGTTTAAACAGGAACGCTAGTCTTCGCGATTTCTCTATTCCTCAGTTGTTTTTCGTGTGCAGAGGAAGAAAACTATGTGGACCAAACTATGAATGGGATTGTTGAATACTCAGAATGAAACAGACTAGCATTCCTGTATTGACGTCACAACACTACTATCCCCAGTCTCCCGTCTTTCGCGGTATTATTGTACCCAACCGGAAGTGAAATTTGACACTTTTATACGCCTCAAACGCGGGAGGAAAAATTGATAAAGAATTTGATTTTCGATTTACATACGAGAACAACATCAATATTTGATCAAGCAAATAAATAAAATTCTGTCATATACGCTTTAAAACAGGAGTGAAAACAATGTTCATTATCTTGATTCAAGTTACAGTAAATGTGACGGTTTTTTTGCAGCCCAAACATTCGTGAATTTTCTTAGGCCTAGGGCAAACGTCGAATCTAAGGGGGTGTTTACATGTGAAAGGTCGCCCCGGTGCGAGTTTGATACCGGTATGACATTGTGATTTCATACCGTGTTTACATGAATGGACTCTTCGTTTCGACCGACGTGATTGTGACGCCCAGGTGACGCCATTTTAGATTGGATATCGAAGACTGCGCATACGCTACCCGTTCTAGACTCCCAGGAGAGTGATTTCATGCCGGAGCGAACAGCCGTACCGCGTTTACATGACATCGGGATGGGTTTTCGTAGCGGAATGAAAATCTCGCCCCGGTACAGTAACTAGGGTGAACTCGCACCGGTATGACCCGCTCCGGTACAAGATTTTGCGCTGGTATCATGTAAACGAATACAGAGCCACAAGAGGGAACTGGAGTGAACTCGTACCGGAATGAAAGTCGCGCCGGTATCATGTAAACACCCCTAAAGTCGCGTTGAATTTATTAAAAATAGGTTCGACAAAGAGTCGTCTTAACGTCGAACCTGCGTAGAACCCCCGGGGGTGTTAATTATTTTGTAATTTGCATGATTTATGAATTGAGTTCCCAGCGCGTGTTTAGAACAGCGTTTGCTGTAACGCCGAACCACTGTCGCATTATCCGACTTGGCAAGTCGAACTTATGCTGGAGTCGAGCCAATTAATTTGAGTCGAACTTAATTGCGGCAAACGTCGCACCATTCATGCGCCTATTTCAAAATTTATGGGTTCGACGCCGACTAAGATCTAGATAAGACGTTTGCCCCAGGCCTTAGACATATATCCATGACCCTTTTTTTGTGGCACAATCAACTTCCCGAACCGACCTGCTCTCTTAAACAACCACTTGCCCGTGATAGAAAATTTTTGTTTCTCAGTCACAACTCTAGACCTTTGGTAAGTAACTACCTTTTCTAGCTGACCATCAATCATTCCTTACGATTAACTTGACCGAATAGAAGTCAACGACGCAATCCCGTCTTCACGCCTGTTCTCTGTTGTTCTATTTACAGTCTTCCATCAAATTCACAAACGAGCCGCCACAGGGCGTCAAACCAGGACTGAAGAGGACTTATGCTGGTATCACCCAGGATCAGCTTGACATCACTAACATGCCGCAGTGGAAACCAACTCTCTATGCTGTGGCTTTCTTGCATACTGTCGTGCAGGTAAAGCGATAGGGAGCTTTAAGAACGACAACAGCGACGGCAGGGAAAACGTCACTATTAAAATTGAATTCGCGTTTTTTCAAACGTTGTCGCGATTATTCCAACTCGCTTGAAATGTCAAATGTAGGTGAAATTTTCTGTAGTTGAATTCTTGGAGACCAAACCCAAGTTAAGAAAGAGAAAGAAAAATTCATCGTCCTCCATAAGCGTACCATCAGGAAATTTCACGTCCTAGTCGTGCAGTGACGGCAAAGAAAGGTACTAATTTGTGTGTTCTGTTTCCCTGTATAAACAAAATTTACGCTGTTTTATTTCTGTCTTTTGCAGGAACGCCGTAAGTTTGGTCCATTGGGCTGGAACATCCCTTACGAGTTCAACCAAGCTGACTTTGCCGCCAGTGTACAATTCGTTCAAAACCATTTGGATGACATTGATCCAAAGAAGGTAAAGTGTTTTAGATAGATTGTTCATCGCACCTGTTTTGCGCTGTGAGACGCGCTCGAGTGTAAGTGTAATGTATTTATATACCACGCATATCACATAGCCTCGTGGCAGTTTACATTTCTTCTGTGGAGTGAGATCGGACGTCAGCATGAAAAGGCGCCACTGGCAGCTGCTATCAGTCCATATTTTGATCTCACCCGCCCACCCAACCAACGCATAAATTTGAAAGACAGACGAAATCAGAGATAGAGATAGACCACCACACCGGGGAAAACGTCCCCTACTCGTTTCGAACAGTGTGTGAGTTCTTTAACGTCCCACAGATTATTAGGAACAAGCGTTGTGAGACGGAACCTTCGGTTAATCCGAAATCGTCTTTATCCGAGAGGCTAGAAAGTCTAAACGTTTGCAGATGTCGTGACAAAGGCAGCACTTTCTCCTCAGTTATTTAAAGACCCTGAGTGTTGGTCCGGCCGGGGTTTGAACCCGCGACCTTCCTCACGGTAGTCCGGTGCTCTCCTAACAGAATACCTCCTTATTTAAGGCTAGTGAGAATGATGTATTAATCAGTAAATGACACAGGCATACTCGGAAAAAAATCCGAGTGCTCCTATAAGGAGTCGAACCTATTTCTAGTTCAGATGCTCTACCACTGAGCTACAGGAGACTCGTGGGAGCTAAGGCCATTAAACTAGGTTCATGTGACAAACATCTTGCATTAACTTTATCATAATTAACGTGTCACAGGGCGTGTCGTGGAACACAGTGAGGTACATGCTTGGTGAGGTGCAGTATGGCGGCAGAGTCACTGATGATTATGACAAGAGGCTTTTGAACACCTTCGCAAAGGTAAAGTTTGAACGTTTCCTTAGCTAAACACTATTGAAACTTCATTGTTTTTCGCTATCGTAATCATTATCAATCTACCGTTGTTAATAAAAGACGAAGATTATGATGCCTGACAATATCTGTATTGTTTGGGTTAGGGTTCACCCTAAACCTTATACGTACATAAATAACAATACGTTTTGAACAGTGTTTAAGCGACTTACCAACCTAAATGGTACCGTTAAGTAGTTTAGTCATAGTTTGTGTGTGAATGTATAACGATATTTTGAGCGGAATTGCACCACTTCCCTTGTCACTGCCGAGCGTGCTCGCGTGTTCTCGCTCAGCTGAGGAAATACTTGAAGTTACCTTTGTACTGGCGACTTTCACATAGGTGCCCCCTAATACTGAGGTATTCTCATCGGTGCAGCTTATGACTATGCGGGTAAAGCAGATCTTAGGCAAGGGCTGTAGGAATCAAAAAGGGAATTAAGTGGAGGTAATAAACCACGCATTTTTCAGAGATATTTGAGCAACAATAATGCGAAAAAGCTGTAAAATACTTAGCAGTATATGGCATCTTTCTCTAAATTGAAACTTACCCGGCAATTCTCTCCGAAAAATACGTCTTTGTCCCTAATTTTCCTTTTAGATTCCAACAACCCTTGCTAAGATCTGCTTTTCCCGAATAGTCATAAATCGCGCAAAACTATCGTTGTTTTAGAAGGCACCTTCTTAAAGAAACCCGAGTTTCTCGGACCATCACTGACGAGATGCGCAGAACGTATGCGCAGTATCAAAAGCAGGCACCGTCCTTAAATAAACACTAACTGAACTCTTGTTTGTTTTGTAGGTGTGGTTCGGAGAGCACATGTTCAGTGATGACTTCTGTTTCTACACCGGTTATAAGATCCCCAAGTGTCGTAGTTTGGAGCAGTTCTTTGAAGCCATCCAAGCCCTTCCGTCTGTTGACACTCCACAAGTGTTTGGTTTGCATCCTAATGCTGACATCACGTAAGTACATTGAAAAACTCCATCGCTTAGCGCAATTTTCAATTGAGTGTCGAAAGTACTTTTGCGTTTAGTTTGGTTTTACTTTAATACGCTCTATGATTGGCTGGCAAAACTTGCGCCTCTTTTTCAACCAATCAGGGACAAAAACGTGCAAAAACAATCGTGCGTCACTTACACGCGTTTTCCCGCCCTTGCCTCCGTTTACATGTATTAGCTTCGAATTCTGATTGGTTCGTTGCGCTGTTTACGGCTGTTATGATAAGCTATGGTAATTGGTCTAATCCCCTTATACACACAACACGTGCAACCGCGCAACACGTGCAACATTTAGCTAGCGGTTTATGTTCAGTACGGTTAAGGAGAATAATAGGAACTGAAAGATTAAACTAGCTGCTTTCTAATAGATAAGGGGGTTAGTTTCTAAAGAAACTGCGGTGCTGCGTCGGAGGGGAGTAGAAACGAATATTTGGTTTATCAACAGAGTTGATAACTAAAGGTAAATTGGCCACCGTAAAGAGATTCGAGTGCTGACGTTTCGAGCGTTAGCCTTTCGTCAGAGCGAATGACGAAGGGCTAACGCTCGAAGCGCCAACTTTCGGATCTCTTTACGGTGACCAAATTACCTTTAGTTATCAACTCTGTTGATAAACGAAACATTCCGAGCCACTTTTTAATTAGTAAGCAACTAATGATGTAAAGAATAAACAGTTTATGAACAGCTCAGGCAGCGCCCTTGCCTTACTTGGCTTTGTTATCAGTTACCAGAGCAACACTGCCAAAGACGTGCTGGACACCATCATGAGCATCCAACCCAAAGACTCAGGGGGAGGGTCTGGGGAGACACGTGAGAGTGTGGTGACCAGACAGGCAGATGATATGCTGGAGAAACTTCCAAATGACTACATACCACACGAGGTAAGGATGATTAACTCGATCAAGCTGTCTACTGGCTACGGGAAGACACAATGCTTAATTGTTTGTATATGGTAGTCACAAAATACCCGTGTTAATCCTTCCACCACTGCCCAATTTTTTTTTTTTAAGATTCGGTTTTTTTTGTTCAAGAGTTAGTCCTGAGTATGAACCATATGCGGTCAGTTAACAATTACTGCTTGATAAGGAGACCTGCCGCAACATGTATTTTTGAACCTTTTCGTGTACAGGTGAGAGCCCGCCTTCAGAAGATGGGAGCTCTGGCGTCTATGAACATCTTTCTGAGACAAGAGATTGACCGCATGCAGCGAGTGATCACCCTTGTACGGCAAACACTGACTGACCTGAAGTTGGCCATTGAAGGAACTATCATTATGAGCGAGGTATGTCTACTACCGCTTCATTCTTTGCCACACATTCACGTTCGTTGAGGAGCAAATCTTGATAACATTTGATACTATTTCTATCATTTTACAGAATCTGCGCGATGCATTGGATAATATGTACGACGCTAGAATTCCAGCCTTGTGGCGAAAGGTAGGGCATGCCTTGGAACGAAACGTCATGCGTAAATATCACCAAATATGATAAATTACTTTTGACATTAAAGTTCGCTGTGCAAAGCTTGGGTCGTTCCTCTCTGAAATGCAAAACGGCGTGAGTTACACAATTCCAGTAACGCTGATAATAAGGACCTTCCGATACGGGTGTGAGACTGAATACGAGTCCACCTTTTTAATAGTTTAGATTAGAGCGGTTTCCAATTGAGTGTCGTAAAACTAAAACCAAGGTAATTACTCGGGCCAATCGCAACAGATGTAAACAACACAACGAGCCAATCAGAATTCGAAGCAAAAACATGTAACTGGCGCCAAACGCGGGAAAACGCGTGCGGCGAAAACACGATTGTTTTTGTTTGGCTTCTCATTGGTTGAGAAAGTGGCGCGAGTTTTGTTAACCAATCACAGAGCGTAGAAATGCAAAACCAAAGCAAACGCGAAATTGCTTTCGACACTTAATTGAAAACCGCTCTATCCTTAATGACACCAATCTCATTCCTCGAGCGCGAGTTCATTCTCTATTCTCCCTTATCGCGGTAGTTTAAATTTCGGTGCAGGCAAGGAAAAGAAACTCGGTTGATATTGCTGTAAAGAGCACCTTCAAATTAGTAAAATTGCTAAGTTTTGTTATAGCGAAGAGAAAGTTCCGTTAAGTTTTTTAATTTTTACAACCTTTTGTGTGGAAACGGACAAATTTTGCCCCTTTTCCACACAAACGTTTAATTTTTCGGGAATTTATGGATCTACATCTGCGCTATTTAAAAGACAGCACCTTCAAACTTGGCCTATTTGCTAATTTTAAGATGTTATTTTCCGCAGTGTGAATGTATTTTCGTTACCTGGGCAACATAAAAATTCAAAATTACCATGATAAAGGTCAATTGGTTAGTAGCAGAGAAGATAGCGACCTCTGGGAAAGTGACTGGTATGAAATTGCTCCTTGCCCCAAAGAAATTGCGAATCGATAAAAGTTATCAACTTTCAAATCCATTTGGACTGTGAACATTGTACTTGATATCTTACTTATTCTATTCTCGGCATTTTGCTAGATCTCGTGGGAGTCGTCCACCCTTGGTTTCTGGTTCACAGAGTTTCTGGAAAGAAACAACCAGTTCTCCAACTGGATTTTCAATGGCCGGCCGAACGTATTCTGGATGACAGGTTTCTTCAACCCTCAGGGTTTCCTGACTGCCATGAGACAGGAAGTGACGCGTGCGCACAAGGGCTGGGCCCTAGACTCTGTGGTGCTGCATAATGACGTCATAAGAGCTATGAAAGAGGACATTAACTCCCCACCAGCGGTGAGATGAACTTACACGTTTTCCATTTTATATGGGCTTGCACTTACAAGGGTGAGAGCGTATCTAAATCTAGTTCCATTGGAAGTGGGGACTCGCCTTAGTGAGGAGACTGAATATTAGAAATACGGAAGCTTGCGTTTGTTTTGATACGCTAGGTGTATACTAGCACCCCCCTTTGTTATAATTGACATTAAATAAATTACTTCACTTCACTTCACTTCACTTCACTTCACTTCACGTCGCTTCGCTTCACTTCACTTCACTTCACTTCACTTCACTTCACTTCACTTCACTTCGCTTCACTTCACTTCACTTCGCTTCACTTCACTTCACTTCACTTCACGTCGCTTCGCTTCACTTCACTTCACTTCACTTCACTTTACTTCACTTCACGTCGCTTCGCTTCACTTCACTTCACTTCACTTCACGTCGCTTCGCTTCACTTCACTTCACTTCACTTCACTTCACTTCACTTCACTTCACGTCGCTTCGCTTCACTTCACTTCACTTCACTTCACTTCACTTCACTTTACTTCACTTTACTTTACTTTACTTTACTTTTAATTATTTTATTTTTGACTTTGTAACAGTCACACTAAAAAAACACCTTTACAAGATCCAAGATCGAGATGGTTGTCTATTTCTCCACCGTTAATGCACTGTGCCAGTTTATGTCTGTGTTGTAACACAAGTGTTTATTACTGTAATCGCAGGAGGGTGTCTACATCTATGGTTTGTACCTAGATGGCGCTGGATGGGATCGCCGTGGCTGCAAACTGATCGAGCCCCAGCCTAAGGTCCTCTTCACTCTGTTGCCTGTGGTACACGTGTACGCAGTCAACTCCACCGCACCCAAGGACCCGAGACTTTACCAGTGCCCTGTGTACAAGAAGCCTCAGCGTACAGACCTGACTTACATCACCCCTCTCTGGCTCAAGACTGTACAGAGTCCTAATCATTGGATTCTCAGGGGAGTGGCACTGCTGTGTGACATCAAGTGAACTGGAGTTCTCATTTGTTCAATTTTCACTTTATTGAACTGCGATTCCCAATTTTTTTCTTCATTTCTCGCGGTTTAAAGTAAATTCCTGTTTGTTTTTCTCTCACATTTTTAAGCCAGTTACGAACCATCTCATTCATCTTTCACTTATTTGAACTGTAGATTTCACTCACTTGACATTTTTTCTTTCCTGTCAGTTGTTCAACCATTGTTATTGTGGAAAATATCAATTTAAGAAGGTACACTTTTAAATGAAATAAAGACAAGTATTCGTAAAGCATTTTACAAAACGAGTGATTTAATTACAACAAGTAGAAAGTAACACAAATTAATTTTCTCGTTCCTTCCAATGCCTTATTGATCCTTTCGGGGGTAATAGATAATCAGGTTGGCTCTTGTCTGATTTTTCTAGTGTTCTGTTTAGTTGAAGCACCTAAAACACGCAACACAATATTGCTCGTAATTTCCTTATTTCACCGTTTGTCCACTCCAGAAATTGTTTCATCCAATAGGAGTGAAAGAAATTGATGATGTATAAAACTGAGAATACATTTTATCCGCTGGATAGCAGCTTAAAGTTATCCCCTCTGACCAAGTAAGACCTGGATACATTCTAACACTCTGTGTCTTTAGTTACGTAAACATGCTTGTTATTTTGACCTCAGTTCCATGCTACTTGATCTTTGGTTTTAGTCTACTCAGTTGTGAACCACTCTAAAATAGATAATCCATATATGATCATATGTTAAAAACTTGATCATGGTAAAATCCTGATGCAATTCCAGGGATTTGATTGGCCTAACGGTCATGGTATATAAGCCATTATACAATGCCGGAGAAATCATGGCGACCGTTAAAATTGTCTTCTTGTTGTTCTTGTAAAGTGAAATCGGCAAGATCCAACAATATTTCTTAATTGTTTTTAGTAACACAATTATTCCACTCACGCTTGTTGGATATGAGATGTTTATAGCCAACTCGGCGCTACGTGCCTCGCTGGCTATTTACCATATCATATCCAACGCGCGCTCGTGGAATAATTGTTAAATATGAACACGCATGTTAAAGCTGTTATGCTTCGTATTATACAGTTTAGAATCAACAAAAATAATAATAAATAAAAAGCTATACCTTCACAGCTATGATGAACCTTCCTTCCATTTAAGATCTTCCGGATTCTTTAATGTTTTATGTTTAATGTTTAATAATGCTTTGCCATGCTAGTATATGTACAATAAAAAAAAAAAAAAATGAAATTTTAAAAGTTATAAAAAGCGCATGACCGGAGAATAATTGGGGGAAACTAAATTCCCATTCAAAGAATATTCTCCAAAAAAAAAAAAATGAAACAAATATTAAATGCGGCTAAAAACTAGCTTAATTAAATTACCTACTAAAATTGATACTAAGAATTGTGAAGTAAAATTTACAAATGGCCCAAAGCTAACCTAACGAGTTACTCCTGATTCAAATGACACAAATGATCTGATGTGATGTGTGGCATTGTTCAATTAACAGATGCGAGTACGATTCCGCCTATTGGTGTGTACGTTAAATGACTCACACGTTTCATTTGACAGACATGACAGCTGGCACTCAAACTCATCAAGGACCAGGTCGTACCAATCACGTGATTTTGAAGAGCACGGTCTAAAATTAAAAGGAAAATAAAATTAGCAGTATTAAACCATTTGACGAGAAAATTATTCTGTGGACTCTTGCAGGTATCTCGAAAAATCGAGTCAACCATGAAATTGCATAACAGCACAGGCGAAACAAGGTTTGCGGCAATAACCGGATCGAGAATTTAAAATGTTACAATAACAGCACATAGTATCTTTTAGAAAGATGTCATCTTAATTTTTCAGCACTTCTTTGTCCTATAAATGAAACAGCTGTACTGTAAATTGTTACAACATTCAGTAAGATTTCATTCAATTTCAAGGGTTAGTTTCATACTTAGCAGAGCTATACTTAACACACCTCAAGGTATATATACTCTTCAGAAACCAAGATTGGCCAACACGGTTACAAGTTATATTATAAACGAATTTTTAAACATGTTTTTACTCACCAGACACTGCTCCTGCAGAGGTTTGCTCCGGTTAGCAGAATGTTGGATCGGAAAATAAACAAAAGAGTAACAAAGGCCTGGAAAAGCATCCACATTTTGCTAATCAATCTGCTATGTACATGTGTTTAGAAGAAGATTTGAATATAAAACTATGAGATCCACAATTTATAATTTAGCTGAGAGAGGGTCAGGGAGGGCGTCGTAGAAACTTTCAGTCCCAAGAGAATTTAACAGTTTCTATTAATATGTTGTTTGTTCCCAAGTCCTCTCTCATAAAAAATTAAGAATGTAATATTTGATTTTCTAGTGTGTTGTCCTCTCATAAAAAATTTAGAATACAATATTACTATGACCTGGGCTCTCTGTCGTATCGTTTTTTGCATGCTAGGATCAGCCGGATAGTCTTTGTACATAGTTTCTGTCGTTTCTGAATAACTTCTCATTTATGCACGTATTTGTCTTCGTAGGCAAAAGCTAAGGCCAACAAAAATGGTAATTTTCTTTGCAAGTTTCTGTCGGTTTGTCTTGATAACTTTCTGCGCCGTGTTGAGTGCAGTTTTGCCTTGTATAAAGACTGAATTGAATGAAAATTATCCGGCGTTGGCCGGTGGCCTTAGAGGCGTTTGCGCGAAGAAAAGGTACGCCAAGCGGCAGGAAAGGATGAGATCTAGAAGCGGCTGTATTTGCGCAGATACTGGTTCAGATACCTAACGGACTCTCAGTAATGACAAAAGCCTTATACATGCACAGGTCTTTTTTGGAAGTGTTGCACATAGCTAAAGAACCGATTTATTAATGTTGAATTGTGTTTTTTACAATAAATGTCCAAATTTCCGCGTGCTGATTGGCTCGTAGCTATTGTCTATGAGAGTACAGACAATAAAAATGACGTCAGATGTAACGCGCGCGCTTTCTCAACGAAAAAAATAGCCAATTCCGCTCGTAATTTTTCCATGTTATTGTAAAAAACAAATCGACGACAGTTTTCTATGGTCTATACTCTTACAGACCATAAAATGACGCCATAAAATGTCCAAAACTTGGCAATGAAACCACTCGCCTGCGGCTCGTGGTTCCCCTTGAGTTTTGAACATTTTTTGACGTCATTTTATGGTCTATAAGAGTATAGACCATAGAAAACTGCCGTCGATTTGTTAAGTGCACTGTACCAAATCATGTCGCAGGACCCTAGCTATATCAAACATTTGAAAATAAACACAACACGTGTTTATAAGCCTCACCAGTATCATAATACCGTATTAATGCGGTAAAGAACATATTTTGTTTTTGTTTGTGAGGTTTTTTTTTTTTTAAACTCACTGGAATCACGAGAAATCGCTCCAAAAACCACATAGGAGAAAAAAACAACAGACAAAGGAGTTCAGCCAGTTTATTTAAAAACTCGTTGGCACTTTTAAACTGAAGTAGGAATTGCTTTTTCCCATTCAAATCCTTATAATTTCGCCGTTACGCAATGCTCGCCGTGACGCTCAAATTATAACACTCACGCAAAGGTCACGGCCTATATCTCTCATAAATCTTGGGGTACCTGTGGTATTATAAGCCGCTACTGCACTGCTGCAAGGTGCTTGTTGTTGTTTGCGTCGTTGCGTCGCCCGTGTAAACCGGGATAACGCAAGCAAAAAAAACACAAAGAAACAAAAAAAAATGTAAAAAAAATTGACTATTTTTTCAAAATGGCGGCGTGAATCTTCGCCATCTTGGATTTAAAATTTCGGCGCCGAAATTTTAATTCACTGTGCCTGCGCGTGTCACCTTGTGCTTATGCTTATCGCACGTGTAAACAACCTTGTGCTTATGCTTGCTTCGTACGTGTAAACCAGCCTTAAAGTACAAACATTTAACTTTTTGTAAATTTTGTTCGTTGTTTTCTTCAATTTTGCTATATATTTCATGAAAGACTCTACTAAAAATCCCCGTTGTTGTATGCCGTCCCCCCCCCCCCCCCCCCGTTAAAAGATCTTTATTATTATGATTATTGGTATCATTAAAACAAACAACAACAAACAAGTGTACCAAGTACGTTAAAAGCGATCCGAAACTTTGGTGAATTGATAGTTAGCTTTATCCCAAGTCTAGCCGAGGTACAACAGTTCAGCTAAGGATCGACAATGCTGGAGCGTACCGGAGGAATTAATAACGAAGTTAGGGCAATTTTTGACTATTTCCAGGGTACTACGTGTAAAATGAATGTCTCAGATATCTAAAAAAATGTAGCTATATCTAGCTGGAGTCCTCATCAGTCTGCTTATTCTTGAAAACCGACAACTGGGAATCTGGAGATTACAAAGGATACGGCGAGTACTGGATCCAGGGACGGTGGAGGCTATTTTCAACTGGGGGGGGAGGATGGGGTCTGGAGTCATCCCCCCGGAAAATTTTGAAATCTAGAGGTTCGGAAATGGTATTAACAACATTCTCCATGACATATTTTCTGTCGAAAAGTTTCCGACAGTTTTTCTATAAGGTTGTAGCTTTGTAAATTCTCGTCACAAAATAAAGCAAGTACGATTCAAACACTATTTTCAACTAGTGAATACTTTTATGTATTTTACGTCTTTTCTCAAGTAACTTGTGAGCATAAATCGAATTAACGTTAACGGAAGTAGTTTACTATTCAGTCAAAAATGCTACGAGATACGATCCCTTGCTTAAAAATGACTCTGGAATGACAACAATAACTGTCAATAACAGTAACTAAATTTCATAACAACTATAAAATGGCGTTTTACAACATATTGTTACAAGTTTTGCTATTGAGCTATACAAAAGCATTGGCAGCCGGTACCAGGCAAATGCCATCCAGTCTTGTCTTGTGAGTGTTTAGGATGGACAAATGAGTAAAATGTGCTTGATTTGAGAACGAAGCCAGGTTTTCCACTCATCTAGTAGTTGAAAACGAACGCTCTCCTGTTGAACTGGTGGCAGAATTAACGTGTACTAGCTTACAGATTCATACTACTTGGCTAATAATTAAATCTCGTTCGTGTACATTCAAAGATTTCGCGTCGCGCGTCACTCGCGCTTCGTCGCGCTTCTTGTAAACAAGAAATGCTGGCTGGTTGAAACGCTTTTTTATAACATATCTTGAGCAATCTAATGCTTTAAAGTATAGTCTCCAGTAGTAGTCACTAGCTGTGCTCGGATACTAAAACAAATTAGTATAAATCTACTACTGTTCTATCACGAATGCCGTTCTCTGATTGGCTACGCTACTCGCTATCTATTCTGTGATAGATAGTGAGTAGCGGTTTTCAACAAAATGGCGGCCGCTTCCTCGCGTTTTCGAAGTGTCTGCGATGAGGATATAATTAATTTACTTGTTTAGTTTTGAACGACTAGTAGATTTATACTAAAACAATTAGATTATTCGCTCTCGATTTCTATGCATGATAGCTGATTCGGGCTGCGCCCTCATCAGCTATCACGCGATAGAAATCTCGAGCTCATAATCTAATTGTTAAATAGAATGTCGTCCTCACAAAAAGTGGGGGGGGTTAAGCCCCCCAGCCCCCCCCCCCCCTTCCCACCCCCGGCTTCGCCGTCCCTGGGCCCAATCCTGAGGTGGATCCTGTGACCTTGGTTTCCCTTACTCTGAGGGGAAGATCAAGCCACGGTTTGGTCTCTTCTCGAGATACCGGATAGCGAACACCGACAATTCTAATGAAAAACTAAATTTCTTCTCTGGAAAGATTAATGATGAGAAATTCTACGGAAAACTTGGGCAAATGGCGAGTGCGTGCCTCCACGACATTTAGCAGTCACGTGATCGAGGGTCTCGTGTATAAAAGCAAATAAACTGAAGGGGGAGTTCTGATGACATTGAAATATCAGAATGAAGAAAACTTTTGCCCTTAGGTCTAATTTTATGTCTTCACGCTCCTCTTGAACTAATCAGTAGCAGCAAACTCCATATATAACAGTGAACTGAACTATCTTGCTCATCACGATAAGTTAATAATAAGTTAATATCAGTAACGTATCATTAGAAGTCATGTATGTATTCAGTTCAGCTGTGAACATATAAGTCCACAAAAAAAATCGTTTCATGAGGATCGGAATCGTCCATAAGCTAGTTTCTTTAGCTAAATGCCCTTCTTAAGTCCTAAGTTACGATGATTAAAATAGAAAAGCCAAAAAGGTTTGTGCGCAATCAAGGTGGATGAAATCTGTACGCGTTTTCAGCGTACGTAGATTTTCCAGAAATCTCCCAAGGATACGATGGCATTACTTCCCACGTCATCGCAGAGCCAATAGCTTCCATCAATAACCCAGTAATACTTGTGGGCCACAAATGCTGCGTGGTCGTACATTCTCAATTGGCCCTTTTTATTATAGTGACCCCACTTTCCGACATAGTGCAAACCGTCATTTCCCCACCGACCATATTCTACAGACAACATCGAGTTATCGTCGACCATTCTCTGAAACGATCCACACGAGGCTGGCAACACATCCGTTTGGCCGCTGAAATACTGGACTACAGCTTCACCAGTGCTGTTGAGGACCGTGATCACGTGAAAGGTACGCCCCGGCTTTTGTTTACTGCAGTGGAACCTCAGTTGAGTAAAAGGCAAGTTTGCTCTCAGCTGGTTCATAGCGCTTTTAGTGATACCCATTCGGTTGTTGTGATAGTTGCTGATCCCGCGGTAAGTCTGCTCAGCGGTCCAGCCAGAAGGAGGAGTGTAAGCGTCGACTGCGTCCATTGACAACAACAACAAGCCAGCCTCCTAAAACGACAACGAAAAAAGCCAGTTTATTTATACACCGTTAGATTTACAGCTAGAAGCTAAACAAACAGAACAGAAACTCCTTACAAATGTCACACTGACGTTAACAATTTGGTTATTAACATAGCATGGCTCAAGATTTGAAGTAGGGACTACCTTGAAACAAATCCAACTAATGGTCAGAGAAGGAAATCGAACCTGGTGCCTTCAGATTACGAGACCCGCCCTAGGCAACCGTATCTGAAGGGATCTGATAACCTGTGGGAAATATTAGAAAAGTAATCTTGGAGAATTTTAGTGTTTTGCATCATCTCAAAGGAGAAATTACAACATGTTTGTGGAGGAATACTCAGTATGAGTCAGTTTTCAGTATAAAATAATTGCTATAGTCTTTGTTTCGATTTTGTGTCTTTTTCTTGGAAAACGTTATCATAGAAACAAACAATAGACCTCTTTCATAAATGGAGGGCTTAATTGTTATTCTTTTGTATGCATTTAAATTAGCCTTCCTGGCCTCGCTAGCATGTGTAAAAACAAAAGTATTTTCACTCAAAAGCGAGGTCAAGAAGGCGTATTTGCATGCACATAAAAGAATACTAATTATGCCCACCATTATGAAAGAGGTCTATACTGTTATATTTCATTACCTCCGTCAGTTGTCATATCACAGTAGACTTTTAGTGGCTTTCCGTTTTTCTCAGGGTCGATCCAGTACTCCCCGTTTCCAATGGAGTCTCCAGAGTCCCGGATGTGTTTGCAGGAATTTCCAGGCTTTGAATGAAAATAACCAAGTTTCTCTAGGAAGTAGCAGAAAAACACAAACTACTTCAAGGAAGTCACATTCTGAAGGCATTTTTAGGTTTTACCTGTCTTTGAATTATAATTAAGGTTAAAAGAGAAATTTTACACAATGGTGTAATGTTACTAAAATAGAATTTCAGATGTATCTAGAACATTATACAATACAAGAAGCGTCTCATGGCTCAATGAGTGAGTTAGTTAAACGTTTCTTAAAACGTTAACAAGAACAGAGTGAAGGAGAGTGAGAAGTGGGTGCAGAGTGTTATTTACACTTACTTTTTTGACAACTGATTCCCTTATATCCCAGGTTACAGATGCAGGGACTTTCTACTGTGCTCCAACCGTTTTGACAAATATATTTCGAGCTGACAATCTGAATGGAATAAAGAAAACAAATAGAATTAGTCAACTTCAAACCATCCAGCGGCCCAATTTGCCTTCGTCTTAAAAGCTGCTCAAGAACCTCAGTTGCACTGTTGTGTATTTTAACTGAAAATCCCCTGTAGAGGGTGTTCAATAAAGAAACGTTGTGTGACATTGTATGGTATTGTATAGCGTCTGGATGACGAACTTTCGACGCCTCGCCCTTGCAGGCCACTGCCATTGACATCCAGAGCTCTCTACCAACAGAATCATCCTATGAGAACCCACTCATGGTAAGACGGACTCGGGACGGCCATCTAAGGCTATGGTGAAGACAGTAATGGAGAACAGAGTCTACTAGTGAACTTAATCCACAATAACGGAAGAGAGCTGTTTGGGGTGTCCGCCACAGGGCCTGCGATTGCCTTAGGCAGGCGAAAAATAATTTAATATATACAGATAGGCAAATAGATAGACAGACAAATTATGTATTGTATTGTATTGTACTGTACTGTACTGTACTGTACTGTACTGTACTGTACTGTACTGTACTGTACTGTACTGTACTGTACTGTACTGTACTGTAACTGTAACTGTAACTGTGCCGTACCGTACTGTACTGTACTGGACTGTACTGTACTGTACTGTACTGTATGGAACTGTGTTGTATCGTATTGTATTGCATTGCATTGTATTGTAACGAATTACACCTGGCGACAAAAACAAATAAAGAATAATCCTGGATCTGAAGCCCTAGGATACACAAAGCGCTTGTTTGAATCCCCCTGGCATTTTATTTCCTGGGTGGACCGTGTTGGTTAGAGGCAATATGGAGCAAAGGTATCTACCAAGCATACAATGTAATCGAAAGGGCAACAGACTGGAACCACCAACGTCCTCAGACAGTTTGTAAAGTACAACAAAATAAATTACAGTGCGACTACTGTTCCCGGGTCACTTAAACAAAACTGACCGATCAGATTACAGGACAAGAACAATGAATTTCAACCAAAGCCGATTGAACCAATCACGAGTGGTAGGAAAACAACAATTGAAACCCCGTAGCATATTCTTTTCACCTGTATTAAAAGTCGAAACTAAAAGCTGGGGGCTAACTAGAAAACTTTCCAGTTAACTTAGTCCTCAGGCTCTAATAATACATTGCAATTAAAATGTTAATTTTTTCTTCTATTTAAACAGTACTATTTGCAAAATTGTCATTAGCTTCAGAAAGCAAAATAAATGATGATGATGGTAATAGTAGTCGCACTATAAAGTTGCAATTGCATGAACACACATGTTCTTGCTTTCTGTTTTTCATTCATTCATGTCCTTGCTCTTTGTTTTAGACGTTCTCGTCTTCTTTTATTTCCTCATCCCCTCAGTAACCGACAGCAATCGTCTGATCATACGTACCTGTATCAGCTCAAAGTAAATCCATCGTTTGTTTTCCTTATAGTTTTCCGGTTTGGACTTTCTTGTTTGTCCACTCAAGTGACACGCTTGCGTTTTTTGACCATTAGTGGTCAGGCAGTTGTATGACTTGCAACTGTCATTTCTCAAACATTGTAATCCGCATTCTATTTCACTTTCCGCACAATAACCAATCACATGACCCAACAGAGAGTATCCTGGAAATGATCAAACAAATAGAAAATAATGAATAAAAATTAATGATTGAACTGAGATCAAAACATTGCTTATTTGAGCGGTAGCCCGAGGTACCTATTGAAGAAAAAAAAACCTATACAAAACTAAACGACACGTCTGCAGAACGCCTGAATATTCGAAACTGTATTCTGAACATAACTTTTCTTTCTTTTTTCGAGTATTCCTGTGTTACTTGTAGGTATTATTTATTCATCAAGCTAATAACATAACATCTCATTTCTTTCTCATTTACCACTTATCGACATTCAGATGCTAGGAGTAAGCAGGATGTTTGTCACATTAACCTAGTTTAAAGGTCTACCTAGCATGTTCAATTTCCTTTTCCCAGACCAATAAATCTAACTTACCTTTTTTCTATAAAGGCAGTGCAGAAAGCGTGTGTATAATTTTGCCTTTTGAATTGAAATCGTCCGTGATCACTTGCACAGCTCCTTATTTTTATTTCTGTTGACATACTCACCTTCATGTCTCTCAACGAAGGTTGACATCGACTCTAAGTTTGAAGCAAGCGAGCCAGCTGCCTTGTACAACATTCTATTGTGAAGTAGCAGCAGCACCACTAACAGTAGACTCACACCGTTTGACATCATGCTGTTTTCACGAAAGAAGAAATATCTTTTCAACAACGATCTGTCCTTTTGCAAGACGTAGCGAACACTAGGAAAGAGTTTTACTGTCGATCGAATTTAGGGTGTGAGCAATTATTATATGCACTAAGTCATGAAAGAAATTGATTATTTATGAATATGAATATGAATATGGCCAAAGTTTAATTTGGTGCTAGAGAGACCAAATAACCCGTGGCAGACGGCCTGAGCCGTACATAGCGGGGGGCAGAGGGGGCAGCTGCAGCTGCAGCTGTGAGTTTAAGTTAGCTGAGCTTTTTCTTGTAGCTATATTGCTCCGAAATCACAAGAAAATCGACTAATTGACTGAAAAAATTTTCCTTTAGTGTGAATTCCAAATAACTATTTTGGAAAATCTTTCGAGGCAAAAGCCAGTACGAGTTTTCTTATGAAAATAATGATTTTGTCATTTGGGCTTCCCGCGGTTCAGAATTTGGCGTGTAAATAAAGACTGTTAAGCCTACGCGACTCCCTGGCGCGTGTTTTAGAACTTTATAAATCTACAGCTTAATCTAGCTCTCGCGAGTATGTTTTTTCAGAGCTAAATTGGTTTTTAAGGCTCTGCGCTTCTCCCGAGTATTTGTAGCGGGTTTGGAGGATTTGATAGAGCTTTGGACTTAACCATCGTGTGTTCAACATCACAGGTCATTTGTGCCTGATGAGTTTTCATTTTCCTATTTTGAATGAAAACACAACAAATTAAGAAGCATGCATTTCCACTTTTTCAGACCTTATTTGGATATTTCTGTCAGTAAACAGGTATCACGTGTCAAGTTAGAGAAACTTGTGTATGGCCTGTCGAGCTTTTGTCGCCTGTTCACAGGCTAACGAAACAAAAGCCTCGTAATTAAAAGCAGCACCGCTGACAACATATGCACACCGTTAAACATTTAAGAATAGAGTGTGTGCACAGGGGCCATGTTGGAGGACTAAAACAATAGAAGATATTTGCATAAAAATAGAATATATTTCCCAAAGGAAAATCATTGTATTGTTTCGGTCCTCCAGCATGGCCGTCGTGCACAAACTCTATAGGCCTTATCACGGTTTTCGACGCCATTTTGACGAGTAGGCAAACAGGCTCGAAATAACTTACAGTGTTTGTATGGAAATCAGATGTCAACTGATTACTTTCATAAAACATCGCTTCTGAAAAATTCATGAATTGGAAACTTTTAGCACTAGGAAAAGGATTTTAGGGAAAAAAATTGGAGGGATGTAGCTGTGCCAGAAAGCGTCCAGTCGTGTTTTGAACTTTCCATACATTTGTCTGTAAAGAGAACCAGCCGTGAACAGCCACTAAAAATAGTTTGCGAGAAAAAAATACAGGGAAATGTATAGAAAGTTCAAAACACGACTAGACGCTTTCTGGCACAGCTACATCCCTCCAATTTTTTTCTTAAAATCCTTTTCCTAATCCAAAAGTTTCCAATTCATGAATTTTTCAGAAGCGATGTTTTATGAAAATTATTAGACATCGGATTTCCATACAAACACTGTTATTTCAAGCCTGTTTGCCTACTCTTCAAAATGGCGTCGAAAACCGTAATAAGGCCTATTGGTTCATGCTTAGCGTGCGTGTATCGTATTGAGTTTAATATGGATGCACGCGGGAAGTTTGGAGGGCACGAGAGAAGCGTAAGAGTTGCCGAGAGCAACTCTAGCTTCTTGAACACTCAACAAGCTAGAGTTGCTCTCGGCTACGCCCTGAGTAACTCTTACGCTTCTCTCGTGCCCTCCCTCCAAACTTCCCGCTTGCATCCATATTAAACTCGATATACGCATGCTAAACATGAACCAATTCTTAAATGTGGTCCAGTTTGCAGGGCCGGAAACAGTGATCAGGGAGAAATGCTTGTACAAAAGGGACAAAATATCAAGATTTATTTATTTACATCAAGTTTCATATGTCAATGTTAAGATTAGTATGCATATTCAGAGCGGAAAAACGTTCTGCGCAATTTTCCTGCGCATATCCGTTCGCGGGCGCTAGTGAACTGGAAACGCTTCCGTTGGCGTTGTTGAGCAGTGGCTTTTGTGGTAAAAATACAATTTATCACCTACGTTTTGACCAATTTCATCGAAAATGCTATAAAATTGTCCCGGGCATTTTACCAACACCGTGTAAGGACAAGAACGAAAACTGGACTTGGGGTACAGGTTCCGGTACATGACTATAAACACAGCAAAAGGACACTTCTAGTAACTATATGCTACCCGAGCTTCATCTCTATTTAATTCCCTATGTTCCTCATTATAAGACAATTCATACTTGTCCTCAGCACAACTGAAATTGAAATAAAATTCTATTTAAAAAATTGCAGCTGGTCAACCTCTGCTCACTGGATGCATTTATTCATTTATTTTTTCATTTCTAAAACAAAATTGCGCGACGAGTGAATGATGGCAAGAGTGCGACCACGGGAGGCTTTGTGAAACAAATTCAAAATCTCCGCGGCTAAGCACAGTGACAAAAGGGATTATTTAGGAAGTTTCCGTAAGTAAAGATATTTTTCCTGCCTTCAGTTGAGCTGTGCAGATAAATATTGTTACACAACAGTTGTGTAATTGACCTGAGCCTACTAGATGGATGCACACACACCCGTGTCAAAAACAAACTTTTTGATTGTGTTTATCATGGACCGCAAGACCGCAAGTAGCGAAAGTTAATTGAGGCGGGCAGTGAAAGACAAAAAGAAATATACAATATATTGAAGAGACATAAACTAAACTAAAAGAAATAAAGCAGTACAATATATTAAGAGATCGAAAGTAACGCATCGCATAAAAT
This sequence comes from Pavona decussata, assembly GCF_977016875.1. Classification (NCBI taxonomy): domain Eukaryota; kingdom Metazoa; phylum Cnidaria; class Anthozoa; order Scleractinia; family Agariciidae; genus Pavona; species Pavona decussata. Next base: position 916,853 of record NW_028145541.1, on the reverse strand, counting down.
TGCTCCCTCGACACCAATAATTAGATCCTTGCGAAAAAAATTAAAAATCCACTCTGGCAAACAATTATATACTTTGGCAAACTGGGTAATTAACGATTAACTATTTTTCTACCCAGGGTTGAGCTCTCGACCTTAAATATTCAGGGGTTTGCTTATATAGTCGCTTTTTGTAAAAAGGTCCATGACAATAACAGACCCGTAGAGGCGATTTGTTTACACGCCGCGGGAACAATGAAGGTTTGAAAATCTTTCTGAAAGTCTAAGAAGCCCTAAGAAAATCGAACCACAGCAAGGTTACATCTGCAGCTATCTTCTTGTGTGGGATAATTATCGCTACTTACCGAGATATCTGCGGTAGCATAGTAAATTGTTGAAAATAAGAAAATTAAAATTGCCGCCATTTTTGAAACAGTTTGGTGCCCAGCACTCACGCAAAGTTCGCGCATGCTTTTTGCGTTTTTCCGCTCTGAAGTATGCATACGGTTCCATAGAGGTTCCATACGGTTAAGAGCTGTGGTTAAAAGTATTCAGATGGAGGAATGAGCCCGAGTTAGGTTAACAATGCATGATGGGTATTTTCAAAATGGCGGACAGTTTGAGAAGTTTATATCAGAAAATACCATCCAATTTCATCGGCCTGCGGACTTCAAATATTGTTTCCATCAAAAACTGTAACACACTGTGATGGCTGGAGCGAGACAGAACTTGTTCAAATGGAATCGACACACTAACCCCAAGGAGGTAAGAGAAAATAGACCCCAAAACATTCTGACGTTTGTTTGAAGTTTTATTCGAGAATTGTGATCATGAATTTTTTTCTCGCCGTTTGTTTTAACAGCACTATTCAAGAGGCGATGTACAAGACTGGATCAAGGTATTTTTTTTCAATATGATAACATTAAGCTAGTGGTTTTATTTCTCATTGTTACTAAACTTTGAAACGCCATCTAATGGCGTTTTATAATTATGTATTTACACCTGCTCGATAGCCTTAGTCATTATCAAGCATTGTTTCGCTCGAAAAAGGTCTTTCCCTTAATGTTTAACAGTCTAAAATTCCTTTTTAATCCTTCAGAGAATAGAGCGAGTTTCAACAGAAGCAGCTAGGGAGGTGTTTGGAAACAATTATCAAAGTGTTCTGGAACAAGTTCATGTTGATGATGATGCATTGGTGGAAGGTACAGTTAATTGACTTCTGATATAACAGACAGGATGAAAAATTAAGCATGCAAAAAATGAGTAAAACATATGTGAATATGTTTGTGAAAGATAAGCAGTATAAACTATCATTATTAATTTTGTTAGTTGCAACCAGGTGTGTTGACTATTAAACTAATAATGTATCAGTCGATATCAGCAGTGCCCAACCCCCCCCCCCCCCCTCCCAGGCATTAGCCAGAAATTTTTCCAACAAGTATTTTGACAGCATTTTACGGCCTTGTGATTTTCACCTCACAATACTGTCACCTCATTATTTCAGTGATAAAGTTCACCAGCAAAGACTATAAATTCTTGATTAACTACATCTGAGGAGGACACAAATGAGATGGTAGATCTGTTGTAGGTTAAAATGAATCAAGGTTAAAATGATTTCAACCTAGGTTGATTTGTATTATTTTTCCTTTGTTAAGGTTGGGTAATTTTAACCTACAACAGATCCACTAAATGAATGGTCACCACCACAGCACAATGTACTAAGAAATAGGAATTATCCAAGACTTATTTTAGCATGAATAAGCTTTTATTATTAGAAACAGGTAAACCTAGCAGCAATTCACAAAGAAATCAATGTCCTTTTTTAACTGCACCATGGGGCATTTTACCAGCTTCTTTGTCATGGTTGTGGGACAAAAAAAATGCCTGGGGGTCAGCCAGAGGGGGGTGGAGATGGGCGCTCTTGGAACTGACTGATACATAAAGCTGAGTCAATTTCTTGTTTGTTTTCTTTGTTTGTAGCCCAAGATTTATTGGATTCCTGGCTGCACGAAAAAAAGCATGACAATGTTAATCTGGAAGTGCAATTTAAAGAAGAAAATTGGGCTCAGAGAAGCAAACCTTTAGAAGAAGTGGCCAGAGGTCCTGCCAGTGAAGATGACTATGGTGATCATCTACTACAGTCACATGACTGGACATCAGTGAACAGTCATGACAACAGTCCATCTCTTAATATTATGGGTGAGACATGACATTACTTCAATACTAGTGCCTTATCGTTTGCAGTGGAGAGGGTCTATTCTAGCACGCATTGATAGCTAGTCATTTTATGGTTCACATTTGGTCTCTGAGTCATGTTCTTGTGTGAAAACTACATTTCAAAGTCAAATGAAAATCACCCTAATGAATAACAGGTAGAAAAAAACAATCTTGTGTTCCAGATGATTAGTAAAAATATGACTATACTATAAGAAGTATAACAAATTTCACATTATTTTAGACAAACACAAAGTTGAAGTTAGGTATGGAAAACATATTTTTATCAGCATTCTCATAAGCCTGTATAATTAACCCTTCAAAACCTAATATCAAAGAACAAATTCTCCTATGTTGTCCCCATAATTAATTTTTATTAAAACTAAAAGTACTGGGAGAAGTTATTAAAATATAAAGAAAATTCACCTTGGGTAACATATCCTAAATTTTCATGATCTCAAGGGATGAATAAGCATTGATATTACAAGGAGAAATTTGATGCTGATCACGGTTGGGGCTTAAAGGGTTAAAGTCACCTCACAATAATCAGTTACTTATTCATTTCTGTGGTTGTTCTTGTCAGGTCCAGAATATGATGATGACCTCAATGATGAGATATCTGTACAGCAAATACTGCGAGACATGCTTGACAAGAAAGTTGTTGAGAAAGACATATTGAATGATCTGGGGTTTGATGGGAACAAAAAGAAAAAAGATCCAAGACCCAAGATGGAACTCAGGCATAAACAGGTGACACAGAAAATAGACCACAATAATAATTTTATCCATTAACCACTAATACCAAAGAACAAATTCTCCTATCTTGTCCCAATATTTTTCTTATAAAAGTACTGCGGAGAAATTATTTAAAATATCAAGAAAATGTACCTTGGGTGATCATATCCTAAATTCTTGTTACCCCAGGGGGTGAATAAGCATTGATATTACAAGGAGAAATTTGATACTGATCACTGTTAGGGCTTATATCGACTGATTTGATGACTAAAAGGTAAAATGGCCACCGGAAAGGGATTATGCACCAATCCCCTCATTAGAGGTCTCTGAAAGCAGGCGGGTAGGAGGGGGGGTTCGAGGGGTTCGAACGAACCCCCTTTGAAGATCAATAATGGCGGAAGAAAAACTTTTTAAATAAAGTTCCTCTGGTCGAAATACATCAACCAAAGAAAAATAGAGATATAAACCCATTCTCTAGGCCTTATGTCTTATCCTCAGGAAAAATAAAAATTGTCAAGCACCCTTGGAGATTAATTTTAATGACGTTTCATTTTTGCGGTAAAAACGCATCCGCCCGAAAAAGCCATAGAAAAGCATGCTTTGCGATACGTTTTGTTCTCTGAATGTGATTCACTTCAAACTTTATAGCTCAAGCCTTGTTGAGTTTCACGCGCAATTACGTACAAGTTCGCCTGAGAACATTCACTTGAGAACGTTCCATTAGCGCAATGTGGAGGTTGAACAACTACATGAGGTGTACGATTGGGAGAGAGTAGGCCATCCGCCCTGGCTCTAATGCATATCAAATATGATATGCCTGTCAATCTTGACGAGATAGTGAAAGTCAATTTGTTTGAAGGCCTACACCCGAGAATGATGCAGTTTACTAGCTTGGTGTATGACTATTGGCAGATCGAATAGCTATCAGAACTTGACGTCGACAGGGCGCGGAATGTACATTGAACTTTCTTGTTTAAGTAGAAACAATTATGCCGTCGAAATGATGTATATAGCTTAAAAAGCTGCTGTAAAACAAAGTTGTGATTTGCCTAAAATGGGTCTCAAAATGCAGGAAATGAGGTTTCTGGAAACCTAGATTTTCAAAAATTCCTAGTAAGTGCGCCTCTGGCGCTCAGCAAGATTTGGGGCTCAACTAACACCCCTATCGAAACCTTAGCTACGCGCCTGGAAAGCCCAAAAAATTTCTTCCAAAATTAGTATGCCTTTGTAAACTGCATCCATTTTAACAGTCACTTTAAGTTTGCTTAAACTTTTACAGGAAATCTTTTTAACGCTCCTCCCCTCCCACAAAGCAATGTTGATAGTCACTGAAATCATGGAGATTGTAAACACTGTGAGAAACCAACATTGCATGGGGGAGGGGTGGGGGGGGGTTGGCATTTGGTGTGGTGTGTTTTGAAATCATCCCAACACTTTTGTCCAGGATGTTAGTTTGTTGTTTGATGCTAAATGAATATCCAACCAATGTTAAAATCATGTGATAACGTGTGATGATTAGAACTCTGGCATTTTTGTGTTAGGTGAAGGAGAAAAGTGAGGCAAGACAAAAAGAGTTGGAGAAGAAAAGAAGGGAGCGCTCAGCTCGCAAACAAGCAGAGGCAGAGGCTCGTCAGCAGATCATCAGAGAAGAGAAGGAACAACAAGCACGGCTCAAGAGAGAGGAAGATGAGATTAACAAGGAAATGGCAAAGATACGCCGAGCTATGGAGGAGGAAAAGAAAGCTGCAAGAGAAAAAGTGGAAAGGTCAGTAATTCTGTCAGCTTGATTGTTAGGACAATTTTAAAGACATTATTAATTTTACATTTATAATTTACTTCAGTCACTGGTGGTTGACATTAAGGGACTGTTATGCTAGGCAATTTTAATTTTTCTTGCAATTTCTCTCGCAATTTCTTTGTGACACAAGTTGCACAAATCATTACCTAGTGTAATGAACCCTGAAATGTACATGCCTCGCAATATTTTTGCTGCCACATGAGAATCATTGCAAGAAGTAGAAGTCAATTCTACTTTGTACATCAGTGACTGCAACAAAAACGTAGTGAGACATGTTGATTTCAGAGCAATTTGTTACACCAGGCAACGATCCGCACAACTTGTGTCACAATGGCTCAACAAAATTGCGAGACAAGTTGCAAGAAAAATTGCCTAGTGTAACAGCACTTTTAGCCTTTGGCTAGTGTATTTTGACAGCAAGTTCTGATTCACACATTGCATTAGGTAACATGGCCAAGTTATTAGGCTACCAGACTTCCAGAGACCCTAGGAATACTGAAATTTCTCAATAATATTAAATAAATATAAAGCACTAAAAACCTTTTTCCACCTTAATCCCTCTTGTTGCAAGTAGGGTGACAAATAGAAGTAATTGAATTTCCTATATTTCCGTACAATCCATTGTACTTTAGTGAGCGGCGTAAAGATCAGGAGGCTGAGTTACTTGCTCGGCAGTATCTTGAAGAAGAACAAACAACGAAAATGGAAAAGCAGAGGAAGGAGTTTGAAGAGAAAGAAGAGATGAGGAGAATGTTGCTAGAGCAGATGGAAAGAAAGGCAGCTGAAAAGGCCAGCAATAATCTTAGGGTAAAAAACAAAAACTATAAAGAAAATGCCTTCACACTTTTGAGATTGTGTGCAACTTTAAAGGAATAGATTTAATGGTCCCAGCAAGTCTAGATATCATAAAACTTTCGTTCAGCAACAGATGCTAAACACTTTATTAAGGACAATACCTCCTTTTGCTACTGCACATATGTTTGAACTGCGCATCTTTGCAAGGTCCAGTGAGCCCTGATTTCTTTTGGATGGTGACTACTAAATAATAAAAAATAATAATATAAACTTTAAGGTGTTTTTGCGCGGTCTATGGCTATGTGGAAAAGGAAAATCTTATTGTTATTGGCATCCAAAAAGAAAATTCGGGGTAACCACATATTTTTGAAAGATAATTTAACTTCAATTTAGAAAAAAATCCATAGATTGTTTTGTACTATAAAGCTTTTTAGAAATACTGTTTGTTAATCATCTCTGAGAAAAAGGGTGGTTACATCCAATTTTCTTTTTGGATTCCAATAGCTCTTTTCTCTCTATCGCAAAGGCCTCTTTCATGCTTAAGTGAAGAAAAATAAGGAGAGTGAAATAAGGAGTGCAGTGGTTGGGTAGAGATAAGTAAGGCACTGGAGAGAGTGAAAGAGCCTCTGTGGGGGAGAGAGATAGCTCTTGCTAAGATCTGCTTTCCCACATTGTCATGAGCCACACAAAAATAGCTTTGTAAAAGGTGGCACCAACATTAACTGTGTCTCATTAACTTTGGAGATGGAAAGTGTTGTTCTTATCATGTTTCAGCTTGTTCAGAAGTACTTTTCAGCTTGGTATTCAGTTGTTGCATCGCAGCGAATCAAAGTAGGCAAGGCACGTGCTATGTCTGACTGGCGCTGCAAACTGAGGGCATGGAACGCTTGGAGAGCGTACATCAATCACATTAGATCCGACAGGGAAGCACAAGCTGTTACCATGGAAATGAAAGAAAAGCACAGGTGACAATTCTCATTTCCTGTTTGCAATTAGTGTGTAGGAAAGTCCATGCCCCAAAGCAACAACCTTCAGATCTCATGTGTAACCCACCTGTGGTTTGTGTGCATCTTAACCTGTCCGCCTTTTACCTTGCATTCATTTAGCGTTGGTATCGGAATGATGATTCACAGCTCTGCAAGAGAATCATGTTTATATTTTCAATTTTCTTGCCGTTTTCTTTTCCAGAAAGGAGCAGCTATCATCAAAATTTCACCGCACGCGCTTGCTGTCCCGCTACTTGCGTGCATGGCATCAGTGGGTCAAAAATGAGCAGGAAGAGAGACAGCTTAGAGAAGAACATAACAGAAAGACTCAGAAAATGGCTGCTTTGTTAGAAGCAGCAGCTACTGGTAGACTGTGGAGCGAGCAGAGCGGCAGAACTGGTATGAGTTTGGAGTTACAGGATATTGAGGATGACATAGCTGAACAGAGCTCGAGTACTGCAAGGAAAGTGGTAAGAGTTATTTGTGATGTAAAATCATCACAAAGTTCAGCAAACAACGAATTCCTAAAAGCGGTGAACTTTTACAGGTTTTAGTAGATCATAATGGCGGAAAAATTCTCTCCTCCATGGCGCTTCGTGTCATCTCGCGGAAGAAATATTCTCTCCTCCAACGCGCGTCGTGTCTCCTCGCAAGAGGCGATTTACACGCGTGTTCGCGTGTTTCACCCCCGCTACTGTCCCTGAGAGAAATAACAGAGTACTCTAGACTACTGCACGTGTGATTTTAGCAGAGCGATTCAACACGATAATTTTCACTGAAGAGTATAAAAGTCGCACAGTGTAACCTTTAGTTAATTCTTGAATGTAAATGCTTAATTTCTTAATCAATTTCTTAATTTCTTTCTATTGTTTCAGTGCTAAGGTAGATTGTTTCTGTTTGGGACAAATGAATGTTGTGCCGCTAGCACTAAGGACACAAATGACAGATCAGAGAATTAAACCTACAGTGTTTGTTAAAGTGATGAAAGGCTAACACTCAGTGGGAAATTCATGGGGTTCACTTTAGCATTTGAACAAAAACTGCAGAGTTAAATTTCTGATCTATCATAACTTGTTTCTGTTGTTTGTTCATTTCTCCGCTACTGTTTTCTCGTCCAATCCTGTGAGCTGCGTGGTGCCCTTATTTCTTAGTTTAATCTTCCTTTGAACTTGTCCTATTTGTTGCAGGATGAAATTTTTGCACAACCGACGAGGACTGTGCCGCATAAACATCACACAAGAGCTGAGAAACCTTTAGAGGAAAGTTCGTCAAGAAATGTGGCCAACAACAGTAAACCACCAACATGTAAACCAACTTGGACTAGTCAACAAACCAAAGAACCATTGAAGAAAAATATCAGGACTGAAAAAGAAGCGAGAATTAGGTCTCAAAGACAACGGAGTTATAGCGAAGTAGAAAACGTTGAGATTCTTTATTCTGCTGCGCAAAAGAACGACAAGAAGAAACGTGGCAATGACAAAGATGATCTTGGTTTATCTAGGAGTAAATCTGAGGAAAGACTTGATTCACAAGATGCTCTATCTACAGATAATAATGTTTTAACAGAGCGATCTGGGTTTAGTGGTTTATCGGATGATAAAACTTCTACCGAGCGCAGTAAATTCACCTCAAGGGAACCTGTTGTCAAGTCACAGAAGCCCACCACTAAACCCCTTCATCTTGGTAAGTTTTATGTCGTCTAGGTTTGGAGCCCATTTTGATCTCATAGTACGATCCCTGTAATCTGATCGATAGACTGCAAGCAGTCCCTTTCTGGATAGTCGAAAGGTCGCGCGAAATAGCCGAGCGCGAAAAACTGGAGCAAACGAGCGGAGGGGGGCTTGGGGAGAGGCGTTGTCGTTTATTTCTCCTCGCTCCAGTCTCGCTGCGCTGTGAGCGCACCCTCTCAACTGACCAGAAAGGGACTGCTTGCAGTCTATCTGATTGACTGGCGTCTACCAAAACCCAAACCGCCCCTTTTACTACTGTAGCTTTTTGCAAAAATTTCCTTTTTCTGATTTAGTATAGTGTTTCCCTGAACACTGATCTTTGCCGCACATTTTGGCCCAAAACATTTTTAAGGGAGGTATATTTACAGCAGCCGAAGTAAACTGAGCCTCTGAGATACACAGGGAAACGCCCTTAAAAAGCTTGTCTATACTATACTTGATTTAAGTGTCACTGCGGTCATTGGCCTAGAACATTGTCCACGTTTACTCTTGCCGCGTGCAACTACATCATTCACTGTCATTTTTGTTTGTTTGTGGGTTGTTGTTGTTCCTCTCTGTCACTTCACTAACTTGACGCCTGCTGTTCTTGTCTGTAAAGCCATGGAGGAACGTGCTCAGCAGCGCATGCTCCGAAAGAAAACCCTGGAGGAGAAAAAGAAAAAAGCAGAGGAAGAAAAACTGGTACGAGAATCATTTTTATGTGCTCATATGTTTCGTAATATACTAGCAAAGTTGAATGGCTGAGATGATTAGTCTTTCTTGCTTAGTCACTGTCACGAAAGCGTGACCGATTTGTCACGCACATCACAACTTCCAGTAGCTGGATTTCTCCAACACTACAAGCAGTCTATATTTTCTCGCAGGAATAGTTCAATGACAAGCAAAGCATGTTCTGCGCATATGCGTGTTCCCGCGTGTTTCGTGCGTGTTCGTGTTAGCTTTCGTTCTTGATATCTTCACTTTTTTGACAAATACTATTATTCACTTCGCGACAGGCATTTCTCAAAAAGGAACAAGAACGAAAAGAAGCAGAATTGTTGGCGGAAAAACAAGAAGCTTTGCGCAAGAAAAAAGAGGAGAAACGAGTCGCCAGAGAGGTAAGGAACCGTCGTGCCCTTGATATCGTTCCAGCGCTTCATTTCTACTTGCAATTTGTCAATCAATCCTGTAAAGGACGGGTCATTAAATCTATGAGCAAATACCAAAAAAATTAATTGTGCAAAGCTTTTTTTGCAGGAGCAAAATAACGAAACAAATTAAATATACTGACAACGAGAGACAGAAACTTAACACAAAGCATTTGGTGGCGAATTAAAGTGCCCAACCCCCTCCCCCCCCCCCTCCAAAAATTGGATTGGTTCCCCTTCCTTTCTCGTTTGCGGTCGTACAGCCTCCCTCATACATTATTCTGATTTTAACTTCTTTTACTGTCAAGTTTGAAATAAGATTTATTTTGTCTAAACATCATAACCTATCCAACTTTGTTTTGACACCAATGTAGTAATCTACCAATTGGATTGATACTGTTGATAGATTAGATACAAGAGTATCCATTCTTGTAACATTTTTTCCATCAACCAACGTTTTTTCACTCTTTTGCTTTCACAGCGTGAACTTGAAAAACAGCGACAACTGCAGCACAATCGCCACCAAATTACCATGGCAACGCAGCACTACGCCACCACTTTGCTCGTCAAGTTTGGCTTGTTACCATGGAGACGTCTAGTAGAGATGACGCACGAGAACATGTCACGTGCCACATTCCATCGCAACAGAGTTTTATTGACCTGTTGTTTTTTTCCCTGGTTGGAGCACATGAGACAAATGAAGGAAGAGAGAGATCGGGCAGCAGAATCGTTATACAATAGGATTTTATTACGTAGAACGTGGAAACAATGGAGAAAGGTTAGTCCTACTTTTTTGATGCGTACTTAAATATTTATACAATTCTTTATTTCTCTCGGAAATATGACGTTCGGTCCGACAGTGTCCGCTACCAGTCGACATAGGCCCCATCTACACTACTGAATCCGGCCGCATAAATTAGATACTTTTTCTCCGGTTTGGCCTTCCGTTCACACTAAAACAACGTAAACAACATAATGATAACAATAATAATAATAATAATAATAATAATAATAATAATAATAATAATAATAATAATAATAATAATAATAATAATAATAATAACAATAATGATAATAATAATAATAATAATAATAATAATAATAATAATAATAACTTTATTATCGTGTCACGAAAAAAATGTTGCTGAGGGAAGAAGTCCCCTCTACTAATAGTGGACGCCTAACTAAATCTAGCTAAAAAAGAATTAAAATTTACATTGTAAAACCATATTAAAATATTAAAAATTTCTACATCAATCAATCGCAAAAAGATCATGTAAACCACAGTCATTCTCGGCATAGGTTGCAGCCTCGATGGCTGCTGACCTTTGCAGCTAGGGCAGTAAGGTCCTGATTACGTATGACTCTTTTAAATTCCTTCAGAGAGGGTTGATATCTTATTCTAGGAGCGAGATCATTCCACAGTTTAGGCCCTGGGTAACGAAGTGAGTGTTTTCCATATGTCACTGAAGAGAATCGAGGTTGAACAAATTCTCGTTTCCTATAGTAATACGAGCCACTGCGACCACCGCATCTTTTTGTAAACGCTCTCCAGAGTGGATAAGGCTCCGTCCACACTAACCAAGAAAAAAGATGCGTTTTCAATTTATCAGGATAAGTTTAGAAGGGACTATATCTTCTTGAAACTAGAGCTAAGCTGAGCCTGTTGAACTGCATGCCATGAAGCCTGTTTAAGGACGGTGCCTACTAATACCGAAGTATTTTTGTGCGGTTTATGACTATCCGGGAAAAGCAGATCTTAGCAAGGCCTATTGAAATCCAAAAAGAAAATTGGGGGTAACCACGCATTTTTCAGAGATAATTACGCAACAATATCTCTAAAAAGCGCCAAAATATAAAGCTTAATTGAAGCTTAATTGAAGCTTAATTTTCTCTGAAAAATGCATGGTTACCCCCAATTTTCTTTTGAGATCCCAAAGATATTTGGTAAGTTCTGCTTTCTCCGCATAGTTTTAAACCGCGCAAAAATATTCCTGTATTAGTAGGAACCACCCATAGGAAACCTGAGTATCTCGCGATGCGCAGAACGTATGCGCAGTAACAATAGTAGGCACCGTCCTTAAAGGGACCCTTCGCTCTGACAACAAACTTTGACGTTAAATTGTTGGAAATGTCGAAATTCTAAATTTTAGTTTGAAAAATAGAAAACAAGTGTGATAAAAATTAGATATGATTATCGTCTATTTTCGTTTGTAAATTTCCCGCGCGCCGCCATTTTGAATTTTATGACGTCATACGGTTAACGCTATTGTTAGTGAGCGGAAGTTCTTTTGTGTGAAACAATTGAGTAACCGTGTTACGTCATGAAATCCAACAAGGCGGCGAGCGGGAAATTTCAAAGCGAATATGAGCGATAATCAAATCCTGCTTTGTCCAGCACAGAAATATTATTTCCATGTTTTCCAACAAAACGTAAAATAAGATTGTAGTTTCGACAATTTAACGTTAACTTATTTCAACAGGGGAGGTTTCCTCTAAGTCTGTTAGTAGGCTCGTTTGCTTGGGTTTTCGCTCGTGTCTTTTGGTGGCAGAGCCGCCATTAACGAGGGGTTGAAGAAAATAGGGTGGAGACTGTCACCGGTGCCGCCAACAGATTCGCACGAAAATTAAAGTGAGCCTGAGATGGATTCTGCCTTACTTTAAAAACTCATTAATAATTCATAAGCCAATTGACCTATCAAATGGTCGATAATACATCACGTGCAGTGACTTTATATCGATAAACCTCCTCCTTATTAGTATGCGGTGCTTTATCAGCTGATAAAACACTCCTCTTTAGTATGCGGTGTTTTTCTCGTATGCTAATTTCCAACATTCACAAAAGCATAATTGTTATGAACTCTATTGACACACGCTTTTCCAGGAATGTTTTTGAAGCCGTTCAAAAAATTCGCAGCACGTGTTTTACCGGGTCGAAAACCCAATAAAACACTCCTGCTCGTTTTTTAAACATTACATGAAAGGCCACTCAGATCTTTCTGTTGTCGTTTGTGTTGTAGTATGGTCAGCATGCGGTCAGATTGCAGATGGTGGCAGAGGATTACTGCTCGTCGTATCTTGTGAAAAAGTACTTCAGATACTGGCAGGATTACGTGACGGAGCATCAGATCATGTTATGGGAGAAGGAAAGACAAGCTGAAGAGCATGATGAATGGTAATGAAAAAAAAAGAGAACCCACTCTTACATTTGAGCGCTTTCACTCCCAAACCCTGACTTAAGATAATACTTACTGTACTGTAGCACTGCTCAGAAGCTGATTTCACCCACAGACTTTAAAGTTAGAACCACTATTTACAGCATAATAAACAGCACCACAAGAAAGTACTGCTCGGTAGCTTTCATTTGAATGGTCACACTTTAGGATGCTGTTTGTTGCGATATTTCTGAAACCTTTTGCAATGGCGGAAAAGCAAAAATCCCGCGAAGAGTTGTTTGTAAATTAGTCTTAACCGGGCTCTAATGTGCATGTGCTCCGGCTGACATAGTCTTTTAAGTTGCGTACACAGTGGTGATTATCTCGCATTTATTAATATTCATATTCTTTTGAGGTAGCGCATTCGTCACAGTTTTATTTTTATTTTCAGGCGATTGAAGAAGCTAGCAATGATCTACTGGAAGAAATACATCCCCATGAAACGAGCACAACGAGAAAAGGAAACTAGGAGAGCAGAAATGAGGAAAAGAGTTTCTTCATGGCTACCAGATTTTCAGAACTTGACTGAATCACCACCGTGATTATTTATATCATTGTCTGAAAACACACTGTGAAGATCCCGTGAAGGGGAGAAGACAATTCTCTTCAGGCTATCGTGTCCGGAAAGTCGGCGAAGTGTTTTTCGAGATTGTCTACGCCGAGTCAGTGTGGCGACAAATCAAAAACGAGACGAAAGAGATCACTTTCTTGTTGATGCTTAAAATGTAACATCGGTAATCGTGGGTAATAACCCTTGAAGGTACTGCTAACCTGTATACTCGCTGAACACTGAGTCGGGGGAAACTTTTGGAAGAAAATGTTTCTGAAATCATTCAGATCAAATTTGTTCCTACTGAAAAACAAACTTGGTTACCGTAACAAGTGTTTTGTGTGAGCAAAAGTGGGAAACGATCTTGCAAAGATCGAAAGTCGTAAAAGTTTAAATAGCAGTGTTTGCAGAGGGAAACGGATGCTTTTATCGCGACAAGTTACACTTTTGCACCGAAAAGCACTTTTTGTGTCTGTTTATTTGACGCTGTAACTGAGGGTTACAGGCAAAAGTGTTCTTGCGGAATATAGTTTAACAAAGTATACAGTCTTTGTCCGGATTTTAGTTTATTATTTTCGTCAAACTTTAAAGGTCTCTGGCAAGGTTCATTACTTGAATATATTATTTATACTTGAATCTGCCTTGCGAAATTTGAATCTAATGTTATCGTGATGTAAAGTTATGCACGCTGATAGACTGACAACGTTTTTACTTCAGTAACGTCTCGCAGACAATAAAAAGAGTGTTCAAAATAATGTGCAAATTGGAGCAATTTGTCTCTTTGGATGCAAGATGGCCGATGTTTCTACTTTTGATCATGGATTGCTTTCTTTTCAGCTTGTTTTACTGGTGACTTTTTAGTCAAATTTTGTTCCTTTCTCGGTGAACTTTTCCCTGATTTCTCACCCTGCTCGTAAAAAAGTCTCCTAACAGGATTTTTCTTTTCTGCACTGAGCGGTGATTTGAGTTGTTGCAACATCAACGGCTTACTCGGTTTGAGCGCAGTATCTTGTTTTGTTGTTTTTGGTGAGTCGTTGTTTTGTTGGTTCCTCTTCCTCGGAGTGGAATTTTGTTTCCTTGGCGTTCTCCTCGCCCCCTTGTTTCCTTTCCCGTTGTTATTAGAATTCTCCGTGGCCTGACTTCGGTTAAAACAGCTCGCGATTACAAATGGCGTCGGGTTACACTTGAATTCCTCGTTTTTCGAGAGTTCATTGCACGGAAATTCATCCACGAGCAGCTGGTCTACATACAAGTCATTTAGGTTCGGTAGGTTTGTCCCCTCGCAGCCGTTGTATGAGACACTTTTTAGGAACACTTTGAGCTTCCGGAGGCGACGTTCGTCTGCGTGTTATAGAAATGAGACGTTGAAATAAATACATTTTTAATATTTTGCATGTTTGGGAGCGGTGGGTTGGTTTTGGTGAAAGTTACATTAACAAGCCAGCTAACTTTGATGGCTGGTGGGAAAAATGGGGCGGTGATAAAAAAAAATTATAAATTTTCCCACTACCCATTATAAATGGTGGTTCAAACAAAGAATGAAGATTGTGAATGTGTCTGTGCTTCGCTCATTGCAGTGGTTTGACCATTTTTAAAAGTCCTAACAGTGATCAGCATCAAACTTCTCCTTGTAATATCAATGCTTATTCAGCCCCTGTGATCATGAGAATTAAGAATATGATTTTCGTGGTATTGTGATAATTTCTCCCCAGTACTTTTATAAGAAAAATATGGCAAAAGATAGGAGCTGAATTTGTTCTTTGATATTAGGAGTCAAAGGCTCTTAAGCCTTTAAGATTTAAAATCCTCCCTTGAAAACTTAAAGCCGGGTGCAGCATCATGGGAGATCGATGGGAGATATCATGATTTTTGGCCAAAATTCACTAAATTTAAACTTTAAACACTGTGTTAATTAATTTCTCAATCGCTAATTTAAAGAAATATTAATAGTGATTCTAAGACGAAAGGTTGAACCAAAATATAGTACAACCGGCGATTTTTAGTGTGTTACAACAGCGAAATTTGAAAACGTCTGCCAGACGTTTTCAAATTTGAACCCCCCTCTATCTTGGTCATCTGCCGGCAAAAATATCCGTGGATAGTTTCTTTGCATTCTGATAGTCTTTTAATGGAATTTTGTCATTATATCTTGGTTGCTATAAACCGAATAGCGTCTTTCCGATTTTCAATGTGTTACTAAAAATAGCGTGATACTGTCCCTTTAAAGCAAAATTTTTCAAAGACAAGACGTACAAATTTGGACTGAAAAACTGAAAGTGTTTGAAGAGATCACTGTAACTTGCAGTCAGAAATTGTTTTTATATTGTTTGATCAACCAAGCCCGTGGGGAAGGCGAAATGAAACTTAAACATTACCGAGCAACTCAAATAAGAGTGAAAAGAGCGCATCTAAAATCGGCCTGATTTCATTACCTGCCGCTGTTTGTATCGCACTTGCAGAGCCTTCAACTTGACCAGTGCCGTTTTGCTTTCTAGCATTCGATTGCGCTGAAGATGAAGTCTTAGGCTTTGTCGTGCTTTTGTTTGTTTCCTTTGCATTTTGCGGTTTCTTCGACTTTTGAGAGCGTCCCTTTGCTGAAATGAAATAACAGTGCGATTGTTTTTCAGTGATGCTCACGTAAAAAGGCCAAAAAACAACAACCGTTCATTTTATAGTAGAATAAAAATGTTGAACTTACTGGAAATATTTTTCTTGGTGACTTTAGATGCTTTCATTTCTTTGGTCATCGCAAGCTCTGATCAGTTGTTCTTTTGCTTTGAACCGTTACACTGGTGCTCGAGCGCGGCTTACGATATATCACGCGAGATTCGATTAAAGCTGGGGAACGAAACGAGACTTCGACTGTACACGAAAAAAAAAATATTCTTTGTTGGTCCGTTTGTTGAAAACCCGGTTTGCGATAAACCAGGTTTGCTTAACGCCGCCTGATTAGCTCAATTCTGATTTGAATAATCGGGCCCAATATTTAATGTGAAAAATAACAGCGTCCAGTTTTTGTTTTTGTTTTTTTTTTTTTGTGGTCATGATTTTCACGTCTTCTAATTCGCAAACATTTCCTTGCCTTATGGGTGAAATAAACCTCGGCAATTTACAACATCACGCCCTCAATGCATTTAGCCATTATTCAGTCAAGTTTTTAACCGCATCAGTCATTCACGGCCAAAGGAAAAATAAAATAAACCTCGAAGAAATACTCCGTTTTTCTTCCATTCCTTCATTCCCTCAAAGGTCCAAGTTTCCAATCCAACCGTTCTCCTCTGTGAAAGCGAGGCAAAAATTTACCAATCACAGCGTTGCATCTCTTGGCGCGCAAATTCGCTTTGTTTTATATGCCTTCGCGCGGTTAATATCTTCATTCATAACTCGCTTCGCTTGCAGAATAGGTTCTTGTCTTCGTTCTTTCTAAAGTATTCCTCGTTTTGGCGCCTAATTATGTCTGTAATGAAAGACATCACAAATCTCAGCTCAAATACGATGCAAGACAGCCACGAGAGCTCGCCGGAGAGAGATATTTTCATTTCTTATTCCGCTCCGAGCTCGCGAAGGAAGCGAACCGCGAAGCAGGCGGCCTTGGAGAGATTCTTCCAAACTTCAAAGGAAACGGTTGGAGATACGACCAGTGAAGAAGACACGAGTAACAAGAGCGAGAGTGAAGCAGAAGCAGAGGCTAGTTCAGCGTTTATGACCCCAGAGAGCGAGCCGAGGAAGAAAGCGAATCCCCAGAAACGAAAACGTCTTCGTCTTGGAGGTAGCCCGCGAAACGGCGAAGTTGCATCACCCGCGCTTTCAGTAACGTTGAACGGCCTCTCCAAAGCACAGTTAGTAGATTTGGTGAACACGTTAGTTGCAGAGAGACATCCAGATCTTGAACAGGTAGGGATCACTTTAAATGTTTTCAAAACTAACACTAAGATTGCAAAGAGGATTTTAAATACGAAGGACGCCATTGACAACAAAGGGGTTTGCATGTGATTCATTGTTATGCTGATTTGAAACACATTCCTCTTTAACCTCATTAACATTTTTCTTTTTTTCCACAAGGAACTTCGAGGTCTTATCCCAGAGCCTGATCTCTCAGAATTAGAAGAAAAGTTGAAATATTTACAGAGAAATATCTACAAATCCTTCCCTTACACGAGGTACGGGTCTTCGCGTGACGCTTTCTGTTACCGCCGCGTGAATACTCACCTGGCAGCGTTCAAGGTAAGCAGTTTATCGATGAAGCATGTCTTTCGTCCTCACTTCACCTACAAAAATTGCATAACTACAATTTTTAAGACATCGATTTCCATACACTTTAAATAAGCACCGTTTAGTAGCTTTCATTTGAATGGTCACACTTCACGATTTCCCTAACGGAAATGAAAATTTGAAATAATTTATCTGTGGTGCTGTTTATCATACTGTCACAGGCAGGAAGGTACTGCTTAGTGGGTTTCATTTCCACTGCTACACTTTAATTTTATTGACAGACTCAGAATTTAAAATCACTTTAAACAACATTATAAACTGCATCACAAAGCTCAATAGCTTGCATTTGAATAGCCACATTTTAGTATTTTAACCTCAGACTTGAAAGTTAAAACCACCTTGTACAAGTATAATAAAAGACCAGCCTGCAAAGTATGACAGCTCAACTAGATCTCACTTGTGTAGAGACATTTTCTGAAACCTCATGTGTCCACTTGCAAATGCCCTTCGGACCGGAAAGACGGAAACATGCACAAAACTACCTTTTTATACAATATTGCTTAAATTTTAGGAACTGTCACATACCTGCATGCTCACGAAATCCATACTTTAAACAGGCCTTATTAGTTCATGCTTTTGACAAATTACATCTCCCAGTGTGAACTTGAAGAGAAAAATGACTGTTTGAAGTCTACAATGGTGATGTGAAATATATTATTTGAGGGAAGGGGAGGAGTTAAGCAAGTTCTGGACACTTAAAAAGTCTTTCTTTCCCAAACCCTTGGATTCACACAGCCCTCTATACTCCCCCAACAAAGTACTGATTTCACGTACCAGAATCTAGTGGACTAAAACGGATGGCTTTAACACACAGGTGCCATCACTTGAGGCTTGATGCCCTCTTTGATTTAAACAATTCCTTTATTCCTTTACAGAAAGAGTGTGTCACCCAAGGAAATACCCTTGTGTCTTCGCAACTGTGGGAATCATCACTCAGCTATGTTCTGATGGCTTGGACATACGTGGATGGCATGCCAAACTGGGACAATCCAGCTCACAACAAGAGCAAAGAGCAGTGCTTCAAGTCTCTGGCTGTTCAGTGTAAAAAGGCTCTGACAAAGCTGAAGAGTAGCTTTACAGAAGAAAAATGTGAAGATTTGTTAGAAAGGTAAACAAATAATAATAATAATGACGATGATGATAATAGATTATTGCAAGGCTTTCTGTTCTAGTTGTAGTTCCCCTTGTTAAAATTTTATCAACCTTCTAGCAAGATAAGTTTTTTAAGACTTTCTATTTGAGCAGCATTTGAGCATTTTTGCTGTCTGTGCCTTGGCATTTGGATCTCAAAACTCCTATGCATCGTCAAAGCAGAGGGCTAACATGATTCACTCCAGAAGGGCTAATAATTATTCAAAACATCAGCACTTGCATCTCTTTATGGTTGAAAAGTACTTGACCTTATCAACTCTGGTGATAAAACCAAACATTTGTTTTCATTTTCAAAGAGCTTGCTTTTATCTTCAGAATTTTATATTTAGTAGATTCTATAGAGTCTAGGTGGTACTACACTGCATAAAGGCATAGGGTAGGCTTGAAAAATGTTTCAAAATGAGAAAATCAAGGCCGTCTTGAATTAGGTCTGGGTCCCTGGGGCTTGTTTCTCAAAATTCCTGATAACTTACTGGGCCAATAAATATTATATTTTTAAATGTTTTTTTGCCAATTTTAAAAAGGCATGGTACTTGGCCAATGTTTTCATAGAATTATAAAGATTTTAAAATTAAGCATTCCCAGTAAGTTCTCAGGATCTTCAAGAAACGGACCCTGAACCTCTTCCACCCATCTGGGGAAAAAACTCATACCAAAGGTAGAAGGGGTGTGAAACTCAACATTTTTGTATCTCTTTTCAGGATGCAAACTGCATGTGAACAAAACAGCCAGCTGCAGCCCTGTGTCGACCTTCTGCAAACAATACAGTCCAGGTTTTAGTGGCTTTGGTGATGTACATATTTTTAAACAGAAAAATATTTTAAAAAAAAAATTACATGTAGTTTTGCTGAAGAGCAAATTAATGACATTTACAGCTTGTGTAGAATTACTGACTACATGAGAAAGTTTTAGTTTTACATGTATTGTATTGATATCGTCCATTGAGCAACCAAGCTCTCTTTTTAACGTTGCTCAAAAGCAAGTGTTTATCTTGCCTTGTGAAGACCTTGTTCTGGTTGATTTGTATTGATATGTTGACTCAAATAGGAGAAAGCCCTGTTCTTGACATTGCCAAGGAGCAATTGTTTTAACGTTGATGTCAGAGAGTCCTACATATCTCAGAGACATATACCCAAAATTTATATCTGTTAGTTTTGGTCTGTCAATATTGTAGTTTGTTTTAAATTTATATTGCAAACTTTATAGAGAAAGAATATTATTTTTATATCATACAAGTGGCACTAGCACACTGCAGTGAAAGACTTGCAGTGAAAAAATTGTGCTTGCCACTTTTACTTTTAAGGAAAGCAATTAAATAGACTTATTTGAAAATCTTGTAAGCTTGCTTTTTCTCGTACATGTAAAATATTCAGGGTTTCCAGGGACTGTGTGATCACTAAGTGAACAGTTGTCCCTATTCCACGGGTTTCATTAAGGGCCAGGCGCCAGGCAAATTGACTGTCTGTGAACACAACTTTCCATGGTTGCCTTTAACACCTTAACCAACTTTTTCCATAAAATAACATTCCAAAGGCGACTCTCTTGGCTGGATGCACAAACCCCTTGCCTGCCTGTTCAAAATCGTAATAAAACCCTGCTCTTTTACATTAAACCTTACCTACTCTAAATAATTTGACTGCCAAATTAATAACCAGTGACTGAGAATCCAAAAAATACCCTTTTTCTGCCAGGGAGAAGATAGCTAAAAAAATTGTTAAAACGGTCAAATACCCCACATCTACCAAAGATCCTTCCTCTGGTTTGAGATAGGTGTACTGTACAATACATTAAGCCATTCCAGCAATCTTTATGACCACCTCCTAGGCACTTGCATTTTTTTGATGAAAAAAAAAAAAAAAACAAGTTCTCAGTCCTGGGCTCATTCACATTCAAGCCCAGGCTGAGGCACTTTTTTCCTGATTGTTCGAGAGACACGTGTGGTCCAAATTCCAAACGCCTTGTTAATAAATGTTCGGGGGGGGGGGGGTACTCCCCTATATAAGCTATAAAGGGGTGTACAGTGCCAAAGGGTGTGGTTTTTGAGCCATTTGATTTTAACCATTTTGGTCTGAAAAATGGGTATGGATTTGACAGAAATGAGTATGGATTCTAGAAACCAGGTCTGAAAATGGGTATGAATAATTATTGTAGAGGCCAGGTCTGAAAAAAGGGAACTGGAAAATGACGCATTTTGGTCTAAAATAGGGAGAGGGTTTGGAGAACCGAGCCACACAACCCCACAAAGTGTACCCTCCGAAGTAAACCACACATTGATTTGAGAGAACTGATTCAAAATGCTTCTGAATCAACGGACACGTGACTAAAAAAATAATTTAGTGTTCACGTTAGAACGAAGCCCGATGCTGTCATTTTTGTGTTGTTGTTTTTATTATTACTGATAACCGCTTCAGTTTTATATTTGTCAATCAATCGTTTATTAGACGTCACGTGGGTAAATACCGGCGACTCTCGCGCTGCCACACTTTCGTGCTGCCCCCCCAAAAGAGAACGCCAGATTGCAGGTTTATACTGGGTAAATAAATGATTAATCGATTGACCGATTGCCCACTCAGTGGTTAAGTATACGAAAGCAAACGGAAGCGACAAAAATATAAGAAAATAGAAACGACAAGGAGATGCGCCTTGTACTTCTTCTGGAATAGTATCCTTACAGAGGAATTCAATAACGCGCTTTGCACATAATGAAAAAGAAGCATTAAGCCTCGTAAACAGAGCCCGATTACTTGACAGTGAATATACGACGATTTTCAGAGTACCGAGATTCCAATGAAGTTCAATCCAGGATTTCCTGGCAAAACTTGAAACAAGATTGGCCCAGGTTTTTCAGTCCGTTTGTTCTGAAACTTGTTCAGAAAGCCCGGCTGAGGGGTTGAAATTTCAGCCGAGGGTGGAACATTCTTTTACGTAATCGTGCCCTCAATAAAAAGCAGGATAAACATCGAAAATTGTGGAAAATTTCAGACTACTCGCCTACTATAGTAGATTTGGCCGAATGAAAACAAATGAAGACAAGGGGAATACTCGATGGAAAATTGAAAAGGATTTGTTTAAGGATTATTTCATTAATAGCAGGAGAAATTAACAGAGTAAAAAGCAACTAAAAAACAAAACAAACAAACTATAAATACATAAATGGCGTCCATTTTTGTTGCTGTTGTTGCCAGTTTTATAGTTTTTAAACCGCATTTTGTGTTTATTTCAGTGTTAAAATATCCTAACGCTTACGATCAGCACGTGAAAAGCGCTGAAGCTTTCAGAAAAGCAAAGATTATAAAGGTATGAAATGGCCGGCGTCCACCTGTTGTTTGTTACTTAACTATCAGCGCGTGGAAACTGGAAAGCGCTGAACCTTTCTGAGAAGGAGTGTCTCTTTATTAAAATCTCTACCTGTGATTGGCTAACTTTCATAAAACCTTGCCTGGTGGTC
This sequence comes from Pavona decussata, assembly GCF_977016875.1. NCBI lineage: Eukaryota > Metazoa > Cnidaria > Anthozoa > Scleractinia > Agariciidae > Pavona > Pavona decussata. Next base: position 894,855 of record NW_028145541.1, on the reverse strand, counting down.
GTAGTAATTCCTTAATCAATTGTGACTCTTTGCAGAAGCCACGTACATGAAAGTTGTAATGATTTTATAGAGTTGGACGCAAACAAGTATTAACTGCGGCTAACAAAGCAGGGGTTTATTAATTGCGGAAAGGTAAGTATTTTTGCCCTAAATTATGCATTATTGCCAATCTTGTTGAATAAGTATCTGTTTTTGTTGTCATATTTTCGACGTGACATTCGTCATTATAATGGTGTAAATCTACAAAGTGTGTTTGTTCAAAACCAAAGCCTCGCGCCTTTTATTCTCAGGGAAACTCTTTAGAATTTATTCAGATCACATTTCCATCGCGAGCATCGAACACTGTACAATGCAATTTTGAAATATAAGAGCCGAATCTGCCTTCTCTTTGGCCATTCAGCTCTCACTGAACTAAGTGTGCTATCTGTTGCGTTTGTGTTTGGTGATGGTTCATCGCCATTTTGAATTCGCATTACATATTGATATGCTTCGCTGCTAAACTGCGCCTTACTCTACTGAAATTGGGGGGGGGGGGGGGGGAAGGAACGGGGTTTATTTCGGTGGATATCAGAAATGTCAAAATTTCGCGTCACTGGAGAAGTAATTCCTTTCGTTTTCTAAGGGGCAGAAATGTCGTTAAAAATGCTTAACAAAAGGTCAGCTAGCATTTTCGAAAACCAATAACAGCCAACAGCACTCCGTGTCCTAAAACTTTCTGCAACTTTAATTTTCAACCTAAGGATCCAAACAGATCAATTTGTATTACCTTAATATACCTTTACCTTCACCTCAACTATACTTTTAAAAGGGGACAGAAGTTTCCTGCCCTCTTACTTGCGTAAGCTATGATGCAGTTTGATATATTTACTTCTCCGAAAAGCCCTTTTATGTGCTTTGTACAATTCCCAGCATCTGAGAGCTCTGTGCGCTGGAAAAACACAAGAGTTGGGATCACATGTGAAGGCAAAGTAAACCGTGGGTTTTGCGACTAGTGAAATCATCTCATGATGGATGGAAGGATGCATGGATGGATTGATTGATTGATTGATTGATTGATTGATTGATTGATTGATTGATTGATTGATTGATTGATTGATTGATTGATTGATTGATGGATGGATGGATGGATGGATGGTTGGATGGATGAATGGAAGTGTGATGGTTTATGGAGGCTCACAGCAGTTTTTCTGGACTTAAGGTGGAAGTTTTGAAATTACAATCTCGAATACAAGATAAACAAGAGGCAATGCGCTTCCGTTGCTATGGTAATAGCTGTTGTTGGGAAACCGATGAGAAAATTAAATTTGATCATATGTTGAAATGATGATGTATGATGAATGACCCTAAGTCCAAAAAAAACTGCTGCGTACCTCGTTAATGTCTTTCATGTTGAATATCACGACTCTTCTTCCAGGTTTCAGCGGGAACAATGGCTCACTACTGTTTGTTCCTACTGCTCATGATCAGCGCAACAAAACTGCACACCTGTCTCAGTCGTCATGCGCAGCTGGAAGACAAGGCGAATGCGGGCTCAGGCTCAACTAGATACACTATTGTATTTGATGTAGGTGCCAGCAAAACTAAGATGCAAATCTACAAAATCAATGGGAAGACTTCGAATTCCCCGTTAGAAGTGGAAGATATCGAACAGATGGAACCCTCTTTCAGTAAAGTTAAGCCTGGAATCGCCAGTTTGGCAGGAAACTCAGTCGCAATTGAAGAATATCTGATGCCATTGCTTAAGTCAGCGATAAAGACCGTGCCAGAGCACAAACATGACTCCACTCCTATTTTCTTTCTGGCCACGGGAGGAATGCGACGTTTGAGAAACGACCAGGCTAATGCCATACTTGACAAAGTTAAAACACTCTTTACTGACAAAAACAAATGTCCGTTTAAGTTTGATCCAAAGGACGCAAAAATTATTTCGGGTGAGTTTGAGGGGGTATATAGTTGGATAACTGTGAATTTTTTAAAGGGACTTTTTCGTCCTAGGACACCTCACCCAACCTACGGAATATTGGATTTAGGAGGTGCGTCCCATGCTAATACGTTTGAGAGCACCGGGAATGATTCTGTCCCTTTGACAATAGGTGATAAGAAAAATTGTCTATTTGCTAGAAGTTATCTGGGCTATGGCTTGGACCTGGCTTACCAAAGATACCTTACCATCGAAATTCTCTCTCATGGGAGTTTAACAAATGGTATTTTGAAAAGTCCTTGCCACCACAAAGGCTTTAAACAGCCGATATCATTCATCAAAGGTAGAAACGTCACCGTTGTAGGGAAACCTTCAGTCACAAAATGCCGATCGATCATTGCGAAATTCTTTTTCTGCAAATCTCCCGACTGCCCGTTTTACGACCAGCCTAGTCTACGCGGAGAATTCTTTGCTTTCTCGGGGATATTTTACACCGCCCATGACACCGAACTGTTATGTTTTCACTGCGTGAAGCCCCTGTCGGTAGCCATGTTTGAAAATAGTTCCCGAGAGTTTTGTTCTAAAAAGTACGAAGAGGTTAAAAGTAACCCGCAAGCCAAGTACGACTGCTTTCGGAGCAATTTCATCTATGAGCTGCTCACAAAGGGCTATGGACTACCTGGCGATAAAATGATACAAGTGGGTAATAAGCTTAAAGGATTTGATTTGGGATGGACTCTGGGCGCCATGCTGTATAATACTGGATTGTTGTGAAACAAACTATTTAGTCTTTCGTTGTTACATACTATGATGACTGAAGAGAGTTAAGGGTAATTGTTTTTGCGAACCTGACTTAATTTTCAGGGAATCAGTACGTGATCGATAAAGTGTGAGGTTAGAACAGAGCTTTTGTCACCAGCAAATCACATTTTCTCAGTGAAACTTAACAATTTCACCAAAGCGCGTTCATCCTACCGACCCAGGGGCATGCAGAAAGTGGGGACGAAGAAAAGGAGAAACAGACGGGAAATCCTCGTCCCCACTGTCCCCCCCTGGGTCAACAAGGATGTCTCCCAGACAAAACTGAGTGCATTCAATTTTTTGAAAAAAAAAAAAAATTAGGCAAGAAATAACAAAGTGGCAAATACCCGACGGTCACCATGGAGACCAGAGAACTGTTGAAACAACCTTACTGTACAGAGAAAAAGAAGGCAAGCACCAAAACACTAACTAAAATTTCATTACAAGGTCTCCACAAAGAACGATTGAGTAACCGAGAAATCACGGTCTTACCAAGTGAACCAGTCATATTTTCACATAGAATCACTGTAATGATCTGTTATATGAACAGAACAAAGTAAGTCAACGTGTAAAAGCAATACTGTACTATGTGAAAATGCGTTTCGTCGGCGAAGACTTGAACCTCGGTCGGTCTTCTGCATTCAAGTTAGCCGCGATAACCGCTAAACTTCAGGCGAACCCATAGTAGAAGCACGCGAAATAGTAATACTAATTTAACTTGTATTACATCACTAAGATCACTGGGTTGCTTACTCAGCATGGAGCGTCTGGTTTAACTTAGGATCGACCAGCGACCTTAGAGACTAAACTGTTCGCAAACTAGTTTAACTTTTAATGAATTGTAACGACAGGCGGAAAGACACAGAGTCCGCAAAACACAACTTATTTATTCCGGTTGAACAGCGACAACAAAACTTCAAGATGGCTTCCTACAAGCTCGGTCACGTGACACGCAAGGCGGGAACTAGACTTGTACTTCATGTAACCATACTCGTTACATCTCCCTTCCTAAGTCTAATAGTTTAGTTTATGCATACAGAACGTTAATGGTAATAAAAAGCAACAACATAATGTTCAAATCTGCCTTAGAAAGTCTCCTATATTAAAACGCCCCTGCAAAAGTACATAATAAAGCCAAATTGAGAAAAGGGGCAACAAGGCAGAGTCAGTGTCTTATTTCAGCACTCATAATCTTTTAACCACACTGGGGGGCGGCGGTCCCGCACTGGACGACCTTCAGTATGAGGCCCAGAAACCACTGGTGATGGTATCATTGCCTGTGGCGGCTCAGCAGGACTTGACTCTACCAGTTCCATTGGATCGGTCATGTCGAGGTTTGTCTCCACTGACTCCGGTAACTCCTCGGGTGTTGCTCTGAGCCATTTGCGGTTCCGTCGATAATGCTTTCCGTTCACTTCAACCAAGTAGGAACGGGTCCCCTCCTCTCCAATGACGCGCCCCAGTGACCATTCCTTCTCGCGTGGCAATCGCATTCTAATGGCATCACCGTCAAGCAATTTTGGCAGTTCATGTGAGTGACGATCATAGTAGTATTTCTGCTTCTGCTTTCTAATCTTGATCTTTTCGGGGACATCAGTTATCACCTGTGGAGTTAACAATTGCTTGGCTACTGGGAGACGGGTGCGTGTTCGCCTACCATATAGTAGCTGAACAGGAGAAGCATTCATACCCTCAGTTGGTGTGTTGCGCCACTCAAGTAACGCCAGCAGAGGATCACGCTTATCAGCTCGGGCTTTGGTCAGCAATGACTTGCAAGTCTTAACTGCATTTTCCACACGACCATTACTTTGTGCGTGATAAGGGCTTGATGTGACGTGGTGAAAATCCCATTCCTTACTGAAGGTCTGGAAATCTTCACTGTTGAAGGGGGGCCCATTGTCACTGATGAGAGTCACAGGAATACCATGCCTGGAAAACCACGCCTTTAGAATGGTGATAACACGGTTGCTGGTGGTGCTACTCATATCTTGCACTTCAAAATAGCCAGAGTAGTAATCAACGGCTATCAAAAATGATTGCCCGTCCAGCACGAAAAGATCAACACCAACTTTCTGCCATGGCAAATTAGGCACATCATGAGGCTTTAAAGGCTCTTTACATTGTTCGGGCCGATAACGGTTACAGATTCCACACCTTGACAAGTGATCTTTGAGCTGGGCTGTGATTCCAGGCCAGTAAACAATGTCGCGGGCACGACGCAATGTTCCTTCTATTCCAATATGTGATTCATGCAGGCTCTTTACAACACCAGAACGCTCTTTAAATGGTATCACAAGGCGATGACCCTTGTATACCAATCCATCTTCTATGGTCAGCTCATCACGGCTGTTCCAATACAGCTCAATTACTTGCCTCCGACGCCGGTCATATTTGTGAGCTTCTGACAGGGTCTCTGGCCAACCCTCATGAATAACATCAGACAGGGTCTGTAATTCTTCATCCTGAGCAGTCTCCTTGCGCAGCTCTTCCAGGCGAGTGGGGGAGACACTTAGATCTTCACCATTTTTAATCTGCTCTAACTCAAAAGCGAACAGTCGTTCTCTGACAGAACGGACGTCACTGTCCTGGGTCTGACTCACTGGTTCCTTTTCCAAGTAAGCGCGACTTAATGTGTCAGCCAAGAACATGGTCTCTCCTTTCTTGTATACCACTTGGATGTCATAGTTCTGTAAGCGGAGACGCATGCGTTGGAGGCGTTTTGGCGAACTGTGGATTGGCTTCTTGAATATGGTTTCCAACGGCTTGTGGTCTGACTGCACAATTACATTGCTCCTTCCAAAAATGTACTGATCAAATTTCTCACAAGCATAAACTATGGCGAGTAGCTCTTTTTCAATCTGCGCATAGTTTTGTTCCGTTTGAGTCATCACACGAGAGCTGTAAGCCACTGGGCGCTCCTCCTGTAGCAGAGCTGCACCAAGTCCACTTTGGGAAGCATCGCATTGAATGACCACTGGCTTATTCACGTCATAGTAGGCAAGTACAGGTGCAGATACAATCATTTCCTTGACATGGGCCACAGCATCAGTATGACTTTGCAGCCAACACCACTCAGCATCCTTTTCAGTGAGTTTTCTCAAAACTTCTGTTTCTTCGGATAGACGTGGGAGGAACTTTGCCAAGTAGTTCACCATGCCCAGGAACCTACGTAAGGACTGGACATCAGTCGGGTCTGGCATCCCCACGATTGCCTCAACCTTGTGTGGATCTGGTTTCAGTCCCTCACGGGTTAGAATGTGTCCGATGAAGGGAACTTCTTGCTGTCTCAGTCGGGCTTTCTTCTTGTTCAACTTCAGGTTTCTCTCACGGCAACGGTCTAGGAAGGCACGCACATTCCGGTCATGGTCTGTCTGCCACTCAGCAGGTGTGTTGCCAAATCCAACGATCACAAAATCATCTGCAATTACTTCTACTCCTTTAAGCCCCTCAATGTGCTCTCGCATTTTGCGCTGCCAAACTTCAGGTGCACTATTGATGCCGAATGGCATTCGCTTCCAACGGTAGCGCCCGAACGGGGTGTTAAACGTTGTTAAACTACTAGACTCATCGTCAAGTTCCACTTGCCAGAAACCATTACTGGCATCAAAAACACTGAACAATTTTGCCCCATTCAGCCTAGTTGCAATCTCTTCAATTGTCGGCATCGGGAAGTGTTCACGCTTTATGGCAAGATTCAGATCCCTGGGATCCAAACAGATGCGTAACTTGGTTTCCCCCTCAGCTTCGGTGGATGGCTTGGTCACCACTAGCATACTGGATACCCAGTCAGTAGGATGGTCGACTTGTTCGATTATGTTAGCAGCTACCATTTCTCCGAGTTTCCGCTGAACTCGCTCAGTCATCGCAACAGGTAAACGCCGCGGAGGATGCACTACAGGTCTGATGGACTCGTCTGTTACAATGTGGTACTGTCCGTCCAACTTTCCAAGGCCTTCAAATACATCGTCATACTCTTCCAGCAATGGCTCTGTGTCGGACTTCAGTACATTGACGCGTGGATCTCGGTCACTGTCTAGAATCTTTATCAAGTTCATTTCCAGCATTGTCTGCTTAGACAGTATGGGCTCATACCCATGGCCCCTGACTACATTGACTTCAATTTTGTGTGCGTTTCCTTTGCGGGAGACATACACTGTGGCTTTGCCCTCGATGGGTTGCTCATCTCCATTAGCTAAAACCAGGATTGACTTGCCGCGTGCATTGAGGAAATTCAAGTGCAGATCGCCAGTCACCTTCTTGTACACATCCAAGGGCAAAAGATTGCATTCAGCCCCCGTGTCCATCAAGAAGCTTACATCGTGACCTGAAAGGGGGTTAGACTCTTTTGATACAGTGAGGGTAACCATCTCACGACCTCCGTTTCCGACACCTGCAGCACTTAAATAAAATCGCTCTTGGACAGAAGACACCTTGCTTTTTGCTGGGCACTTGACAACAAAATGATTCCTTTTTTTACAATATGCACAAATCTGGCCAAAGGCAGGGCAGCTACGTCTTTCGTGGTTCCTACCACAGAATCTGCAGTCCTTGATCCAGCCACTGCTGACAGATGGGACATTTTCTGACTGCTCTTTCTCTTTCTCTTTCACAGCACTCAATCCAGACTCAGCAGACATAACTTTCATTTGAACAGCCGTACTCTCGGCGGCACGAGCGATATCTATAGCTTTCTCAAGAGTCAATTTCTTCTCTTTGAGCAAATTTTCACGTACCTTGGCAGTTTTGGTACCTGTCACCAGTCGATCCCGGAGAAGCTGATCGGGTGTGATTGACTCGAAATCACAATTTGCTGCAATTTGGCGAAGCTCCGTCAAATATTGATCAACAGTTTCAGATTCCCGCTGATCCCGCGTAAAGAAAAGAAAACGTTCGTAAATAGTGTTTTCCCTGGGAATGCAATACTCTTCGAACTTGCTTACAACCGCAGCGATTTTCTTCGCGTCGTCTGGCGAGGCCCACGTGAAAGTACGAAACACCTTGTTCGCTTCTTTTCCAATTACGGCCAAAAGTGTTGCTACTTGGCGTGCTTCTTCCTCTTTATCTAGCTTCGTAGCCAGCCTGTAATTATTCCAAGCAGAAACCCAAGTTCGCCAATTGGACGCTGTCGAACCATCGTTTAGCTCGAGTATGTCAGGAGGAGGTATTTGGAAATTCGCCATGGTTATCAAACTTGAAGCCGGACTTTCGCTATTTTGAACACTTGTTTCAGGCATAAATTCGGTAGCTTCTGCCACAAATCATTCCTTTTCGTGACGTGTGGATCCGGGAAACTTCTGACACCATGTAACGACAGGCGGAAAGACACAGAGTCCGCAAAACACAACTTATTTATTCCGGTTGAACAGCGACAACAAAACTTCAAGATGGCTTCCTACAAGCTCGGTCACGTGACACGCAAGGCGGGAACTAGACTTGTACTTCATGTAACCATACTCGTTACATGAATCTTTGTTTCAAGATATGTTTAACAATATCGTCTTACCTAATTGTTTAGTAATTATCTTCATTTTATACAGAAAATGTCTAGTTTAGCAGGACTGGTTTTAATTGAGTCCTGTATTTTCATTAAATTAATATTAGTAGTAAGGACATAATTTACCGTAAAAAACACATGTAAATAATGTACAAATTTGCTAGCTGGAAAGATCATTGATATTTGAAGAAGTTCCTCAATCAGAGCTCTTTTGAATTTAGGGCCTGATTTAGTCTAATTGTCCAAGAGAGTGTGTTCCATGTTTTTCCCCATTAATTCGAAAAGGCCTTTGAAACTTCTTAGTTCTCGACAGCAGGAGCCTTAACAAGTCCTTCGTCCTAATCCCATAGTACATAGGGCCTTAACAGGTCCCTCGTCCAAGTCCCATAGTAAATAGGGCCTTTTAAGGCCCCTCTACCTAATCATCGTCTTAATACCTACCAACAATTATTCGTCATACACACTTATTATTGATTATATTTTTATGAAAACAATACGTGTAACCAAACAGTACTGTGACAGATGTACTCAGTACTGTGATGGGCAAAAAGAATGAATTAATATCAACAAATACTTACATGATTGTACTTTTTTCGTAGTTCTAATTACGAGTTTGATTGCGACTGCTAAGTTTCCCACCAATGTTTGAACAGCCATTCGAAGAGGCGTGGATGTCAATCAAAATCTCGATCGCGTCATGATGACTGGTAAACGCAGTTTATAATGTTCTCTTAGGTGATAACATTGAGGCCTACAGCGTGTCACATTTTAGTTCAACTTTCCCCTTTTACAAAAGGCAAACGCGCGTCAAAGCTGTGGGGATTCACACACGCGCAGTTTGCTGAAACAAGTTTTACCCCGTAAAATTCTTCATTTTTTGTCATCAGGCTGTCCATTCTTTTGTTTGTTTGTTTGTTTTTTTTTTTCAAATTTAAAAAGTAAAATGGTTTATAATTCATTTTTGGGAATCCCGAATCATCGAGTTTGGATTCGAGTTCGAGTTCGAGTTGGACTTCGAGGTAGACTTCCAGTTGAAGTTCGAGTAAGAATTGGAGTTGTACTACTATACTACTACTATATTTCGTCATTTTTTTTTTACTAATATAAAAATACAAAAAGCAAAATACTTCGTTGTTTTCGAGAGCGCGCTCTGTAAGGGCTCGGACCCCCCACCCTCCTTCCCCCTTCTTCCTCAATTCCAAACGAAGGATGGCACAAGTATACGATTTTTTTTTTCGAAAAATGTAGATACTAAGCATGGTCTATACGAAAAAGAAAATGGTGTACAACAAAAGAAAACAGTTTCGATCTGTTCAATTTAAAAATACCAACGAATTTTCTATAAAAATATCCCTACCTGAAATCCCTTGTCTGTTGTCCTTTCTCCTATGTGGTTTTTGGAACGATTGAGCGCGATTTCAGTGAGTTTTAGTTCCATTGATTTTCTCTCTTGTATGTTGTATGGCGATACAATAAAAGTGTTGTCTTCGTTTCACCATCGATCTAAACAGTTTTTTGGAAGATACTGAATAAACAAACAACGTTTTGTCGTTGGATTTATCTGTCCGTAGCTTTATATGCTTAGACGGTCGAGTGGCTTAGTATTAAACTACAGTAGGTCAGATTTTTAATTACCCGAAAGATAAAGCCTAGAGGTTAGTTGTCTTTTCTGTGCATTCATAATTTTGAATTTTCTGCGTGGCTAGTAATCGCGGGTTTGTTTTCTCATCCATACACTTCAGTTCGAAACTTAACACGTGCGAGTGACTCACATTCATTTTGTGGGGGCTCAGTACATAGAGAAGCTCGACGGTTCGCCAGTCAAATAGACTGACAAGTTTTATCCAAGCGGCTCAGCGGTTCAGCGGCTCGCCAGTCAAATTGATTTTGATGATACAACTAAGAACGTGATTGAACAAAGCGTCTGATTATTACGCGTCTGTTGAAATAATCCAAGCGGCGGTGGTCCCCCGTGAGAAAACGATCGTCGCCCGAAGGGTAGAAAGAGACGTAAGCGATTTTTACGGATGATTTTTACCGATTGATAACGGAAATCGGTGAAAATCGATAAATTGATTTCATGTGTCAAATCGATATTATCGATTTTTCATGAAGTCCAACTCGAAGTCCAACTCGAACTCGAACTCGAATCCAAACTCGATGATTCCGGCCCTACTCCCTTCATTTTTCTGCTCCTTTCCCTTGGATGTTTGTACATATGCATCTTAAACAGACTTTGACATAACAGCTCGCAAAACAATATCTTTGGACAACTTTTAGAGTGAACTCGGTGCGGCTTCTTGCTAAATTGTTCTTACAGGGAAGGTAAAATCCAGGCTCGCTTAAAATCAGTCAGGATCTAAATGATCTAACCGACCGACATACTTACTTATCATCGAGAAACAGAGGTTAATTAAATGAAACAGTTTATGACAATGGCCTGAATGTCTTGATTTGAATTCATCAACCAGGTTTCAACGACAATGAATCGATGCAAATTGCTCCTACTCTTCATGGCAGCGCAACAAACCCGCTGACATGTTTTGAACGCCCGTTGCACTGATTTACAAGACCAGGTGCAGTCTGCGGGCTCGGATTGAACCAGATACGCCATTGATTCGATGCGATTCCAGCAAAACCAAGATGGTAATCTACAAAATCATTGTGAAGGCTCCCCCGCTAGACGCGACAGACATTCGACAGCTGGACCCCTCCCCCAATATAAACTCTCAAACCTGGGGTCGCAAATCTGGCTGGAAACCCGAGCTCAGTTTCAAATTATCTGATACCTCTGCTGAACTCAGCAAAGGTGACCCAGTACCTTACAGAAACAGAAGTCGACTCTAGTCTTCTTTTTCGCCACGGCAGGAATGCGACTGTTGAGTGTAGACCAAGCTAACACTATTCTAGAAGAGGTTAAAAGGCTCTAATTGATGAAAACAAATGTTCCTTTATAAAGTTTAATCCACAAAATGCCATCGGGTGAATTTAAAGGAATATACGCTTGGATTACTTTGAATTTTCTCGCAACATTCAGTCTTTGGATCCTTCTTTGATTAATTCGTCTTCACGCTCCGCGCTAACAATCTTTTTATTTCTTTTAACAGCAAGACGAAGATAGCATCCGTCAGTAGCAACAGCGAAAAGGATCCAGAGAATAGCGTAGAATTGTCCTAAAACTACAATTACACTAGGGAAAAAATTTTACCTGTCCTAAAATTTTCGAATTAACTCTAAGTGCATGTGACCCATGCCTTGGGGGTGGGGTGTTATATTAGAGAAAACGAATTCTTCTGCCCAAGTGAAAAGACTGCGTGACACCCTATAGAAATTGACAATTTTTTTTATGTGAAACCGTTGTATGATATTCTAGCCATTATTTACTTTCGTGATAACGACGCATTTAGCCAAAAAATTAAACTAAAGAAGAATTTTGGACTCTGGTTTGTAAAAGGGTTGGTGTTCGAGAATTGTTTCGAAAGGTTCGACAGTTGTCACATTATGTAACAATTCACGTGAGAAGACAAAGTTCTGGTCTGCTATATCTGTATCAAAGCAGACAGCTCGCTTGTCACACAACACTCGAATTGTAATGGCGTGGAAGAAAATCACGTCTTTCGTTGTGGTCGTCTTTTGCCGTTTTATTGTGTTTCTCTTTATCTCAGTTCTGTCATGGATCATTCTAGGTATACCAAACATTAACACTTGCTTCCTCACGGTAAGTTCTTGCAGTCTTCTTCTTTGAGCCAGTACTTTCTGTATTTTAATTCCCTTGATCACATTTCGAGACAGACTTTATCAGCAGGTCGATAAATTTTAGCTTATATTCGGCTGTGAGGGTATTAGCAGGGATATCTTCTTTCATCGATTTCAATCGCAATATCTTAGTATTGGCATGATTAAAGTTGGCTGGTCGGAGAACCTATTCAGTTTATTTTGGGTATTTTATAAGCGTAACGGTGATCGTTGTGCTATTATCCGGAGTAGACCATGTTATTTATGCTTTTTGTAGGGGGAGGGGGAGGGGGGATGGTTGGACATTTTTCTGCCCCCAAATAGGATTTGTTTCATAACCAAAAGCTTTCTATGAATTTTTTCAATAGGTTGAAAGGTATTTCTTTGCTTTGTTACGCTGTGAACAATTTTTTTTTTCTGCAAAAGCTCAAGTTTTAGGAAAGCTTGTTTTCTTTTTGCGGTATTCGCTCCCTTAGCCCTTGGAAGGGAGTACAATGTCCCGTAAGCAAAAGCTACATTTTGTAAACTAAATGCTAAGCAATCCACTTGTAAGGGGGGGGGGGGGGGGGGAGGGGGGAAGGCGCCCTAAATTTTCTTCGCATATGGGCTCGCATATTGGATCAGTGATTTTGTGAACCAACAAGGGTAATTAACCGAAAGAGTGTCTTCGCTTACGTTGATGTGTTAAAGTGTAGTAACCCGTGTGTGACCAAGCACAGAGGATGGCGAAATTCATGCTCCGTTGCTCAGTTAATGACAATATCTGGAATATTTTGAAGTTGACGCCGAACCATTTAAGTTTGTTCTCTGCTATAAGACGAATGCTCCTGTCCAAGCAGAAAGACTGCGTAACATAATATCATCCTACGCATTGTTGTTTGCAGGTATTCATATCTTACATGGTTCCTTTGCCTCCATCATCTTATGTAATCCTTCCTATTGATTACCTGTTGTCCAAAGCCTGCCTGGCGTTAAGGTGAGTCATTCCTTAGATACCGAAACGCGGGGAAAGTTCCCAGGGAGGTACTGACCTCGAATTTTTGGCAGAGGATGTGCGGCTCGTTGTAGAAACCCTGACCTTATTTCAGACCAAAACTATGAAATTTACCGGTACATTTTTTCAGACCTGGGTCGGGTTTCGTAATTTTAAAAAGCATCTTAAAGTAAGTGTGACAAAAAGAAAAACAAGAGCAAGGGCTATTACACGTTTAGGAAAATTTAGTGGAATCAATATATTTCCCTAATTATAACAGTGAAATCAGCCTTGCTCTTTTACTTGTTGAGGTCTATACCCAACTGCAGACCAAAACGGCTAAAAAAACACGCCAACTGGCGCACGTACCTATAAAGATTATATAGAGGAGTAACCCCCGATTGGGGAGAAGTGCAGACTGTCATCTGTCACACAACGCCACAAATAACGTTGTTGACCTGTCGTTGTGTTCCATCACCAAAAAATGAACAATCTTGTACCCAGAGTCCTCAGGCTTTTTGGTCAGCAGGTGAGCCCGAGGAGAGACTATGGAGAATTCGAAAAAATTTAAATTTTTTTGATTGGCTGCTCTGTATAAGATCCGTAACGGCTTCATTTTTTTTACCGCAGAAATCCTGCGGTAATAAAATTCCATTGCCCCAGAGTCTCTCCTGGCGCCCAACCGCTGGCCAAAGTGCCTGAGGACTCTGGGTACGAGATTGACAAATGAATTGAACTAAAATGCCTCAACGAAAACGTAAGTTGCTAAAATGAGTACGGCGTACACTTGCCTCTCATTCAACAAATAAAACGTATTAATATTAAGAGTTTGTCGCATGGGTCGCGTGACAAATGAAATGCATGAACTGTATGATAGACATCACAAAGTGCCCCCTAACCTAAATTCTTACCAAAAAACACAAGTAATTCTGTCAAACATGAAGTCATATGAAAATGACAAAAAGGTCTGTCTTACATAAAGTACCCAAATTCAAGGCTAGGTGCCTTTCTGAACATAAGTGGACATTGGAGTTGGGAAGGAAGAGTGAGGGCACGAGACAGCGGGGTTTCCAGGAGAAAAAAAGGGGAGAGGGTGGCGAGAACGTTTTTATTTTAAGAGGAGGAAAACGAGAAATATAAATGAATGGATGAGCAATATGGAGTTAGATACCAAGACAGATTGGGTGTGGAAACCTTGATGATACGATTAGAAGAAAATTGGGAGCACTGTACGACTCTTCTACCCAACTCAGCTTCCTATCTAGCTTACGTATAGAGAAATTGGAGATTGTGAAATGCTTGTATAACAGCAGTCGCTGTGTTTGTTTCATAGAGTTTACAGAGTTTACACTTTCGTCGTTACCGAAGTAAATCGCGTGATATTCATCACCTTTCCTCACTATCTTGTGCAGTTAGTCGTGTTTGGCTGGCTGGATTCTATGTTGCGTTACGCTGTTAACCATATAAGGTAAGAAATCTTTGAGCAAAGCTTACTTTTAGCTCAAAAATAATGATACAGTCGAAGCTCTCCTTGCTACCACTCTCGTAAGCAACCAGCTCTAGTTACGACCACCATTGTGAAACCCCGTTTGAATTGTCACCTAAACTCTGTAATCAAAACCTCTCGTAAGCGACCGCTCCCATAAGCGTCCGCGACCACTTTTGGGAATTACCAACTGGTCTTTTCCTTTTGTTTTTAAGCTCTCGTAAGCGACCACTCAAAGATTCTGATACGTATCACGGCAACTCTTTAATAAAAGTATACGCTTCGTGATCACATCGTGTGCTATTGGTTCTCTTAGCCCTTAACCCTTTACCCCTAATATCAAAGAACAAATTCTCCTGCCTTGTCCCCATACTTTTCTTGAAAAAGTACTGAGGAGAAGTTATTAACTATCAAGAAAATTCACCTAGGGTGATCATATCCTCAATTCTTAAAACAAGCATTAATATTACAAGGAGAACTTTCATACTGATCACCGTTAAAGCTTAAAGGGTTAAAGGGTTAAAGGGTTAAATCTCCTCTTAATCTGTAAGGTCGAAACTTTTGGTCAACCACCTCTCATGAACGACGTTAATTCCATAAAAAAAATTATTAACATAGGAACCTCTAATTTGGGACATTCTCTGAAACTTTTACTTCTGTTAAAGGGACCGATCGCTGGATCGCAGTTTTTGAGCACTCCCGATCGCTTATAGGTACAAAACTCCTGGCACGTCAGGAGCTGTCACGTGACCACCAAATGGGACCGATAAGACTCTATTCAACTTTAATCAAGTTTCTGCTGTATTTCAAACTCAAAAGATATGCACATTCTAATGATGATCTATTATAATATCCTTCAAGTTAAAGCTCAGCAGACAATTTCAACAATCCAACGTTGTTGTTCTAGTTTGCGATAACAGACGGCTTTTTCCGTTCTTTTTTGTGTGACCCGCCGAGAAAGCTACTCAAACACAAGCCACAAAAGGCCTAAACCAGTTACTGCTGCAATTTGAACCATGAATTTTTAGGGCCCAGCTTTTCGAAAGCCGCGATTAAAGCTAATCGCTGATTAAAAGTTAACCGAGGTGGAAAAATAATTACTGATTAGTAATTAAACTCGAATCAAACTTCACGTTAACCCAGGATTAGCTCGATCGGACTTTGAACAACTGGGCCCAGGAGACAGTCTCCATTATATTTCAGACTTCTTTCATTTAGTGACCAGTTCTCGTGGTTGATCCAGACACCTTTCCTGTAGTGAGTTGTTTATGAGAGTTTTGCCTTATTCTCTCCATCATTATTTAGATTTACAGTCCCGCACGTGACCTCCAAAGTGATCTTGACGGCTTCCAATGCGACCTGTACAATCTTTGTTCAACTTTTACCGTGGTTACAAACTTTGCCTGACCTGATCAGGACGAGCTTTCTGGTATTAAGGTTGGTAATACGTTCATGATTACCATTTGACTGCAGTCGTTTTTCCCCTCAACAATAGTCGAACGAGAAAACGAGGAAGGGTTTTCACTTGCCAGCTTGGTTTTGGCGTTAGTTTAGCCAAGTTTTTACTCTAATACTATACACAAGCAACCTGGCCACAAAACCCTCCAGTATTGTCGAAAATTAGAGCATATAGTATTAGGGTGAAATTAGGCTAGACTAACACCAACATCAAACAGGCCACCAAACCCTCCACTACTGTCGAAAATTAGAGTGTGTAGTCTTGGAGTGAAAATTAGGCTCAAATAAAGCCAAAACCAACGTGACCACCAAACCCTCCTGAATTGTCGAAAAATGAAGTGTTTAGTGAAAATGGGAAAAAACACGCCAAAAGCACCCTGACACTTAACCCTCCAAAAGTGACATTTATACTATTACGGTGAAAATAAGGCTAAACTAAGGCCGAAACAAACCTGGCTACCAAATCAAACCCGGGCATGAATTGTCCAAAATTAGTATGGCCTAAAACGTGTCTTACGGGACGTTTTTCGGGTACACTGATTCGATTGAAAGCTTAAAAAAAAAACACATTTGTATTTCGTCCAAAAATCGATATTTTTCCAAAGGGTAAGTCTATGGTTTTTGGCCAAAAATGACAAAATTTTGAGGTCGGCATTTTTCAATTGTTTATGTCCCTAAGGATCGCGGCGTGTCGTAAAACTCCCTTAGGAATCATTTTTCTGTGGAAAGAACGCAAAAAAACCGACTTTTTGCCAAGTGGTAAGTCCATGGTTTTTGGCCAAAAATTAACAAATTTTGAAGTTGGTATTTTTCACTTGTTTATGTCCCTTGGGATCTCGGCGTGTCGTAAAACTCCTTTGGGAACCATTTTAAATTGCAAGTAACGCCCTGACAAAGAATTTTCTGTTTAACTCTCACCGTACCCTGACTTCATTTCTTGTGGGCTATTTCTTTGCCCCTAGTCCCTTGGGAGGCCTAAAATGTTTCTCAGATGACATTTTTGGACACACTGATTCGATTGGACGCTTTTAAAAGAATATTTGTTTTTTGTCGAAAAATCGACTTTTTTCCAAGGTTTTTGGCCAAAAATGACAAAATTTTAAAGTTGGCATTTTTCACTCGTTTATGTCCCTACTGATCTCGGCGTGTCGTAAAACTCCCTTGGGAATCATTTTTAAGTGTAAATAAGTCTCTTGCCAAGAATTTTCTGTTTAAATCTCACCTTGACTTCATGTTGTGTTGGCTACTTCTTTGACCCTCGTCCCTTGGGGGACGATTTCGGACACACTGATTCGATTAGAAGCTTTAAAAGAATATTTTTCTTTTTCGTCCAAAAATCGACTATTTTTCAAGGGGTAAGTCCATGGTTTTTGGTCAAAAATAACAAAATTTTAAAGTCGGCATTTTTTACTTGTTTATGTCCCTAGGGATCTCGGCGTGTCGTAAAACTCCCTTGGGAATCATTTTTCAGAGCAAATAACGCCCTGACAAAGAATTTTCTGTTTAATTCTCACCCTGACTTCATCTTTTGTGGGTTATTTCTTTGTCCCTAGTCCCTTGAGAGGCCTAATAATTGTCTCAGGGGATGTTTTGGGACACACTGATTCGATTGGAAGCTTTTAAAAGAATATTTGTATTTCGTCCAAAAATCTACTTTTTGCCATGGTTTTTGGAAAAAAAAGACCAAATTTTGAAGTCGGCATTTTTCACTTGTTTATGTCCCTAGGGATCTCGGCGTGTAGTAAAATTCCCTTGGGAATCATTTTTAAGTGCAAATAACGCCCTGACAAAGAATTTTCTGTTTAACTCTTATCCTGACTTCATCTTTTGTGGGCTATTTCTTTGTCCCTGGTCCCTTGGGAGGCCTATAAAGTGTTTTTTCCATCATTGTTTAGATTTACAATCCCCCACGTGATCTCCAAAGTGATCTTGACGGCTTCCAATGCGACCTGTACAATCTTTGTTCAACTTTTACCGTGGCTACAAACTTTATCTGACTTGATCAAGATGAGCTTTCTGGTGTTAAGGTTGGTAATACGTTCATGATTACCATTTGACTGCAAACGTTTTTCCACTCAGTAATAGTCGAACGAGAAAACGAGGAAGGGTTTTTACTTGCCAGGTTGATTTTGGCGTTAGTTTAGCCAAGGTTTTACTCTAATATTATACACAACCAACCTGGCCACAAAACCCTCCAGTATACTGTCGAAAATTAAAGGATATAGTATTAGGGTGAAAATTAAACTAGACTAACACCAACACAGAACAGGCCACCAAACCCTCCAGTATTGTCGAAAATT
Organism: Pavona decussata; assembly: GCF_977016875.1. Classification (NCBI taxonomy): domain Eukaryota; kingdom Metazoa; phylum Cnidaria; class Anthozoa; order Scleractinia; family Agariciidae; genus Pavona; species Pavona decussata. Next base: position 876,687 of record NW_028145541.1, on the reverse strand, counting down.
AGAGTGTGTAGTCTTAGGGTATATATTAGCCTCAAACAAAGCAAAAACCAACCTGACCATCAAACCCTCCAGAGTTGTAGAAAAATGGAGTGTATAGTATTAGTATAAAAAATAGGCAAAACCAACGACAAAACCACCTTGACAATTAACCCACCAAAAGTGACATTTATACTATAACGGTGAAAATAAGGCTAAACTAAGGCCGCAAAACAAACCTGGCTACCAAATCAAACCCAGGCTTGAATTGTCCAAAATTAGTATAGGTGACAATTAGCTCTCACCCAGACTTCAGACTTTCTTGGGCTATTTCTTTGCCCCACTTCCCTTTGAAGGCCTATCATGTGTCTCAAGAGAAGTTTACGAACACACAGATTCGATTGGAAGCTTTTTAAAGAATATTATATTTTTCGAGAGTGCAGCAATTGATTTTTTCCCAAAGGCAGGTCCAGGGTTTTGAACCAAAAATGACAAGTATTGAAGTCGCCACTTTTCACTTGTTTACGTCCCTAAGGATTTCTGCGAGTCTAAAAACGCCCTTGGAAGTTATTTGTAAGTCCAAATAACGCCCGGGCAAAGAATCTTCTCTTTGACTCTCACCCTGACGTCATCTTTTGTGGGCTATTTCTTAGTCCCTAGTCCCTTGGGAGGCCTAATAATTGTCTCAGGGGACGCTTTGGGACACACTGATTCGATTAGAATCTTTTAAAAAAAAATGTTTGTATTTCGTCCAAAAATCGACTTTTTTCCAAGGGGTAAGTCCATGGTTTTTGGCCAAAAATGACCAAATTTTGAAGTCGGCATTTTTCACTTATCTATGTCCCTAGGGATCTCGGCGTGTCGTAAATCTCCATTGGGAATCATATTTAAGTGCAAATAACGCCCTGATAAAGAATTTTCTGTTTGACTCTCACCCTGACTTCACCTTTTGTGGGCTATTTCTTTGTCCCTAGTCCCTTGGGAGGACTAACAGTTGTCTCAGGGGACGTTTTGGGACACACTGATTCGATTGGAAGCTTTTAAAAGAATATTTGTATTTCGTCCAAAAATCGACTTTCTTGTCCATGGTTTTTGGCCAGAAATGACCAAATTTTGCAGTCATTATTTTTCACTTGTTTATGTCCCTAGGGATCGCGGCGTGTCGTAAATCTCCATTGGGAATCATTTTTAAGTGCAAATAACGCCCTGACAAAGACCTTTCTGTTTAACTCTCACCCTGACTTCATCTTTTGCAGCTATTTCTTTGCCCCTGGTCCGTTAGGAGGCTCATAAAGTGTCTCGGGGGACGTTTCCAGACACGCTGATTTGATTGGAAGCTTTTAAAAAAAATACTTGTATTTGGTCCAAAAATTGCCTTTTTTCCATGGTTTTTGGCCAGAAATGACGAAGTTTTGAAAGTATCATTTTCACTTGTTTATGTCCCTAGGTATCTCGTCGTGTCGTAAAACCCCCTTGGAAATCATTTTTAAGTGCAAATAACGGCCTGACAAAGATTTTTCTGGTTAACTCCCACCCTGAATTCATTTTTTGGGCTATTTCTTTGTCCCTTGTCTCTTGGGAGGCCTAAAAAGTGTCTCAGGGGAACTTTTCCGACACGCTGATTCGATTGGAAGGTTTTAGAAGAATACTTGTCTTTGTCCAAAAATCAACTTTTTTCCATGGGGTAAGTCCATGGTTTTTGGCCAAAAATGACCAAATTTGAAAGTTGGCATGTTTCTTTTGTATATGTCCCTAGGGATCCTGGCGTGTCGTAACACTCCCTTCCTTGGGAGTCATTTTTAGGTGCAAATAACTTCCTGACAAAGAATTTTCTGTTTAACTCTTAGCCTTACTTAATTTTTTGTGGGCTATATCTTTGTACGTGGTTCCTTTGGGAGGCTTAAAAGTGTCTCAGGGTACGTTTTCGAACACTCTGATTCGATTGGAAGCTTTTAAAAGAATATTTGTATTTTGTCCAAAAATCTTTCGTAATACTATTGACTATGGATTTTGGCCCAAACCCTGTGGTAAGATCAAAGCGCAAATACATCACCTGGTACTTTGATGTATTTTGACTTTTCTAACGCTCACCTTATTTTTTGCTACTTAGGCGGTTTTCAAGCTTTTTGGTACGAATGGGGACAAGTCTTCTTGTTCAGGCTTCCTGTTTGTTTTACAGACTGGTTCCGTTAAGAATGATACTCTTTCTAAGGTATACAACATTAATTTTGACAGAGATATTTGTGTGTATTGTACTTGTATGTGTAAAAGGCAAGAACAGGTTGTTTGTTTTCTACAGAATTTGGGCTTACTGTCAAGGTTAAATGATCGAAAACCACTGGAGCCTCGGTTTCGACTCAGTAACAAACATGACCGTTACGAGCGACGCGAGTAGCACTTTTACGTTCGTTTTCAATATTTACATGTGTACAGCGAGAATGGATGTAAAGCTACGGTGGGGGAGGGGAGCAGAAATCGACAGAAAGCTTGTTGAAAACGTGTTTCGTTTAAAAATCTGTGTCCACTTTCACATAAAAAGATAAAAAGTAGATCGAACGATAAAAAAAAGAGCAGAAACGTTAACGAGTGGTTAAGGCCTTTGTTAAAAAAGAGCTTAATTAATAATTGTCGTTTTATAGACCCTTATCACTCGTCGGCCATGTTGAGACTCGAGGGAATAAAAAGCTTTGTTTTCGCACGGCAAGCCTCGGCCAGACGCGAATTCAGTGCGAAGCTTGCCGTGCAAAAACAAAGCTTTGTTTTCTCCTGAGACTCAACATGGCCGCCGAGTGATAAGAGTCTATATATTGCAACCTGTCTTTATTGTATGAGGCTTAATTCTTTAGTTTATTTGTTTCCTCTTGTCTTAGGAGATGCCTCAGGTTATTTTTTGTAGCTGGTGCAGTGTTTGTATGTGTCCCTGGTCTGGAGCCTCTCCCAAACCTACTGGTTACAGGACATTTCTATCCCGGATCTCTTATCAGGTGAACATAGATCACAAAATTACACCCTCGATACCTTTTTTCATGGAGAGCCTTGTGGTTGTTTACCATTTACCAAAAAAATCCGGAAATTTCGGTTGTTACTTTTTCCATTTACCTCAAGAAACCGTAATTTCAATTGGGGCTCATATAGGTGGTTTGCATCGCCACCATGTTGGTGGACAAAACAAAAGAAAATTTGTTCACAAAGTTTGCATAAAAATGGAAGTTAACTCCCAGAAGAAGAAAATCTTATTGTTTCTGTCAACCAAAATGGCCGCCATGACGTCACATGCAAATCATCAATTTGGCACGGATGTGAAAGCCAAATGTCTGAAACTGTTCTGAAGGATGCGGGACATGTAAATGACACATGACTTTCGATTCGGAACGTCCCAACCGGAAAAACGGAATTACCTTGTCATAAGTTCCGTTTCTCCCGCGTGCCATTTACATTTCAACCGGAATTTCCGGAATTTTTTGTAAAGCGTAAAGAACCAGCGACTTTCCAATTTTCCTTCCGGGAAATGACATACTATCCTGCGGTTGAGTTCATTATTAGACAATTCTTCTATTCACTCTAAAAGCACATGAACTCGTTTTCTTGAGGTTTCATTACGCAATGTCTGAGACAGTAGTTTAGAGCGGTTCTTGGTTGAGTGTCTAAAGTAATTTTGTGTTTGCTTGGATTGTGCTAAAAGCAACCGGTGTAAAAGCACATGAACTCGTTTTCTTGAGGTTTCGTTACGCAATTTCTGAGACAGTAGTTTAGAGCGGTTCTTGGTTGAGTGTCTAAAGTAATTTTGTGTTTGCTTGGATTGTGCTGCCATGTGCTCGGTGTATTGGTTGAAAAAACTCGTGCCAGTTTCTCAACCAATAACAAGCAAAACTGGCAAGACCAATCGTGCGTTGCTCGCACGTATTTTCCTGCGTTTTACACCGGTTGTTTGTATTCTTCGAAACGTAAACAGTCCAATGAACCAATCAGAGTTCGAAGCGAATACACGTGACTGGTGGGCAAGTTACAATTGGTTTGGCTTCAAATTGGCTCTGAAATTGGCGCAAGTTTTTCAAACCAGTCAAAGAGTGTTGAAGTCATTCGAAACCAAGACAAGCCCGACATTACTTTCGACACAACGTGAAAACGCTCTACTATTAGGCACAACCCTTCAAGATAGATGAATCGTTAACTTATATTTCTGTTTTTTAAAGGTTTCAGCGATGTGCAAAGTACGATGACAGCACCTTCTGTCATGCCACGTTCTTGGAGTTTTCATACAGCGTATGGATCTTCACAAGAACTAGTATCTTTATCTTCCTGTGTGGGACTGCAAACGGCCACTCGTGGAAGCCATCAGGCTGTGACCTCACAAACGTCGTGGAACAATGCTTGATGCTAAGCAATAATGCTTACTTACAGCTATCCCTATGTGCAGCGGGGCTGCCGCTACTGATGAACGGACACTGTCTCCCGCAAGCAATTCACAATGTACTCTGCATAACGAGCCTGCTTCTGTTTATGGTCATCCTAAACGGGTATCACAGCCGCACGATGCTCATGGTGTTTTACGCACTCTGTTTCGTTGTCGTGAACGTTCAAAGCGTATTTGTTGCGGTGTACAATATCTACAGGAACTTACAAACTCAACGAAATGAATACGTGGCCACACTGCTGTACATTATGGAGTTGTATTTAATGTTTTTGGTGATAATTGATAGTAGTACTCGGGTGATAAGCAAAGTTAAGGACCCACAGAAAGATATCATGGCACAGGACGGTTGATGCTTATCTGCGTGCAACAGGCTTCTTAATCATTTCAGAGGGCAGATTGTTGCGTTGCATGGAACACAAATCATGTCACAAGAATGATACCATGCCATAGAACGATTAATGTCATCGGAAGGCGGGGAATCAGTTTGTCACGAGATCCGTAATCATGGCACGGGGCACATGATTATGTCACTTAGAAGTCACATGAAGGTTAATTAATTAACTAAATCAGAGGATATGGACAATTAAGTATATATCATGGGTGGTCATTTCACGACACGGTTATTGATATCACAGTATTGTTCATTTTTTTCTATTTGGGATCAATCGTGTCACTGTGGAGTAATACTGCAAGAAGGGTTTTATTTGTATCAGCTGCAATGGGGTTGATTACGTCTGAGGAAGGTAAATTGTATTGGGTTATAGGAAATGGTGTCACAAAGAGGGCACTGGGACGTTACTGGATGAGAATCAATAATAAAGTCACAGAATTTAAAACATTGTGCGTCACAAGGCCAATCATAGCATAGACTTGATTTTTCAAACTGTGTTCACCAAGCAAAACTCTGGTACTTTCTCTGGCTTCAGGGCATAGTAAGGTGAGAGGCCCTGGGAACGAGTTTGTTCCTGAAAGTTAATCGTATTGGTGCAAGCTAAATTTGATGCTGTTTTTGGAAGGATTAATCAAGTTCACGAATGGTTAATCGTGTCAAAAAACGTAGTTAATTCATCCTTATGTTTATTTCCTGATTCACATGTACAAATGTTTCTCAAGTAGTTAGTTTTATGGAACCAATAAGCTGTTTCTAAATAGTTAAAACGGTGAGCGTGAACATGACTGTTCACTTTGATCCTTTGAGGATTTTACTCCATAAGCACAATTTTAAACAGCGTGTATCCAAGTGAGCACCACAGAAAACATACAGCGCCATTTAACATGAGGAATTGTTTCCACATGATCACTGTAAAGTGATAGTTGCGACCATGATCATGTCGAAACGAGATACGCGGTGAATTAGCAATGGAGAAGAGCGGTTTAAAGTAGAGTATCAATAGCAATTTCGTGTTTGCTTTGGTTTTACTTTACTTCGCTGTGATTGGCTAGCAGAACTCGAATGCGTTTTCCCGCGCTTCGCACCGCCGACAAGTATTTCCTTCGAGTTCTGATTGGCTCATTGCTGTTTGCCTCTATTGTGATTGGTCAGAGTAATTGCTTTGGTTTTGGTTTTACGAAACTCAATCAAAAACTGCTCTAGCCAGCTATAGAGCCGGTTTTCCGTATTATCACGAACGGCATCTCACTTTTTGACACGGAAACCAGCCTGAACGCAAGATATCAGCTGTTTGCGCAAAAGATGGCATTTTCGTCTTTTCTAAGTTGCGACTTAACGAAGAACAACTCGGGACCCTTTCACAGTTTTAACAACTATCGTCTCAGCTATCGAAGATTTGAAACGATGTGATTTATGTTTTTGTAGAATGTTGAAAATAATAAAATAAAATAAACTCACATACTTTAGCATGTCATTTGTCTGCCAGGTTTGGTACAATTATTTCATTAACTTGTATTCTTTAAAGCAACCCTTCCCCTTCTTAGAGGTATAAATAAATAAAGCCCCAACCCACTTTTAGTGTTGATGCACTTTTAGTCAAAACCCTCAACAGTTTTCTTTAATAACCTGTATTTGCCAACTAAGGAGACCGCAACGAGAAATGGAATGAATGTGTAACCCTTTCAAGGGTTCTCCATACTGACAACATCACGTCTTGATCTAACAAGAAAATTCTCCCAAATAGTACCATACGAAATGTGAGCAGAACATGTATTGTGATACTCTGGGCCTAAATGCTCAATGGTAAGGAACATGTAGAGTTATCCTAAAAATAAAAATTGGCTCATCAAGGCCATCGTGGGACCCCTTGCAAATTTAAGTCATGAAAGGGCATCTAACATAGCTGTATTTTTCATTTAACTGTAAGTTGTTCCAATGGTATATTAACTTGTAGTGGAACTACTCTAGATCAGTGTCAAAGTACTCTACAATGTGAGCGCAGGCTGTCTAGTAACCCTTTAAACGTTAAAAATCAGTGCAAAAATTGTATGCCGATTTACATAAACTTGTAGGAGAGAAAAGCAACAGAAGTGGGAGGGCACTCTTTAATGTGGATGACCGAGGGCTTGTTCATTTTGGCCCAGCTAAACTGCGGGAATGTATCGGTTCATTTTTCAAAAGAAGTGTTCTCTGTTGCAGTTTCTTTAACTCTCTCTTGCGTTCTTGATTTGCGATGTAACATACACACACACACACACACACACACACACACACACACACACACACATTGATTGAACAAATATTAACACATATTATTACAAAGAGATTATACAATCATTTTCGTACCTAGAAAACGTCATTAATCTGCACACATTGCTGATACAAACAAATGTTTCACCAATCATTGGGCGTGCTAACAGACTCATGACAATTTCAGTGGAATGGATTTAACCCTAACTAGCCACGTATATTTAAATGACTCTTTTCCCCCACCTGTTCTATATTACTATTATTCTCTATTCCATTAACTCTGCATTTAGCAACACAAAATATATATTTACTTACTTAATTTAAGCTTCACAGTCAACGTTTCCAACGGCTTGGCGGCTGCGTGGCTCGGTGGCCAACGTATGGCGTTACATTCGTTCTTAATATTTTATTATGTATATTCTGTTTTAAGCTACGAGTTACTACGTAAGAGGTTTTTTTTCATACCGATCTGGAATAAGGGATTATTAAGTATATCATTTATTTAAATACAGCCTTTCGTAAAACTTCATTCCCTGATAAACACAAACAACGACCGATTTAATTTGATTTAAATGTCCTAGGGACGAAGTCGTAATCGGCTTTTATAACGGACTAATAAAAGTACAGGTTAATAATCCAATCGGTCCCATCCATGAATGATAAGAATGACGTAAGTGTTCACTATTTTAGTGAAAGAATGGCAGCTGGCAAGCATTCTTTTTTAGACGTCAGTATCCCCAAGATATTCTCTGAAGAGACAAACAAATGATACAAAGTTAGTCTGTCTTGCGGTAAAGAGGCTGCCTCATAGGTAATGCCACAGGTTACCCAGTGGGAGCCTGTGATAAGGGTAGTCATTGGGTATGCTGTGACAAAGGATGCTCGAAAAGTGAATAACGCATCTATCAATGTTAAGCTGCAGGGTGGGATGGGAGGGATTCCAGGCATCACGTGACAATACGTAGCATCTGCCAGACCTTTCCCGCATCCTTTCTGTGGCTTAACATTTCGTTATCCCTGCATAACCTCAAACTACCCCCAGGTGTCTCGACTACGAGCAATCCCCTATTTTTCTCAGGGATAGCAAAGCTAGGGAACCACGCAAGCGCGCGCGAAAATTACTCCCCGAGCGTCGCGTCACCTCGCGGGAAACAATTTTGTCGCGCGCCCTCGCGTGGTTCCCTCGCTTCACTATCCCTACGAGAGCTTAGGGACTGCACGTAGTCTACAAAACATCTGAATCTTACAAAAAACGTTTAAAGAGTTTTTTTTTTACTTCAGTTATCTATTCGATGAAAGTTTTAAGACTGGTCATTAATTAAGCAAGAAAAAAAAATGGTTTAAAATGAAAAAGTTTAAACTTCAGTGGTTATCATTTGACATGATTTCTTAACCAGTTTAACTCAGTTTAAGTCACTTCATTTAGTAAGCATGTTTTAATTTTTTTATATTTATAAAGCAAGTTTCTGTCTGAGGGAATAGTACCGTTTTCACACCTAGGCACTTCTAATTGAGACGTTTCAATGTTGCGAACCTGTAGCTCTCAAAGATAAGGGGGTCAGTTGCTGAGGGCGTGGTTTTGACTGTAAGGAGATTTGAGTGCTGGCGTTTCGAGCCTTAACCCCTTATCAGAGCTAATCAGGAAGGCCTAACGCTCGAAACGTCAATTCTCCGGCGAACCTCTTTACGGTGAACAAATTACCTTATCAACTCTTGATAAAACCAAACATTTGTAGCTCTGATAAGTTGTGAGGTTAATTTATCGCTGTTTAAAACATCGATCACGCCATTTTGCTTACCAACCACACTTGCAACAACTACGGACCTTGGGCCCGTTTCTCGAAAGACCCGGTAACTTACCGGGCCCGATAAGTATATTTTAAAATGTTTTTCGCCGATTACACAGTGATTACAGACATGGTACTTGGCCAATGTCTTCATAGAATTATAAGATTTTAAAATTTAGTATTCAAAGCTAACAAAAATTGACTTCTGTTAAAAAAAAAAAAAAAAACATTTATCACCAAAGACACTTATCGGGACCGGTAAGTTACCGGAACTTTCGAGAAACGGGCCCCTGAGCCGGCAATGTTTCGTGCAACATGTCCCATAATAGCTAAAAATATTGAATCATGGAGTTGCGAAACAAATTGAGGAAGCATGTTACACTAAGCAAAGTTTGAATTTTTTTGCAGCTTGGCCACTATCTAGATGCAAAACTAGAAGTAACTTCTACTTTTTGCAACGACTGCTGGGAACGTTGCGACACGTTTTTTAAGCGATGCGTAACGTAACAGGCATCCTTCAAGCTACTCAGTTCACAACGCCGTAACGCACTATTTTAAATTGTCCAAAGAGAGGTTACACAAAATATTTCTACGTGTAACAGCGCCTCAGGTCACTTGTTGAATCTGGTTTCAAACATGAAAACTGGCAGACTTCCCCAGACAGCTACTTTACGTGCTCGTTAAGCATGGCGATAATTTTATTCCTTTCAAATACATTATTCCTGTTTTAAAAATTTTAACACGGTAACAGTTAAATCACTCGAGATTTCTACTTAAAATTTTAGATTTAACATGTTCTAGGTCACGGCCTGCTGACAATGGATCTGCATTGCAAGTTCGCCCTTAACCGAAAAATGAGCGAAGCGAAATGTCCCAAAAAAGTTTCCCTTGTCGCAAGAACTCATTGCTCTTATTTTTCGATCAGGCAAAAATATTACCAACGATGTGGGCAAAGATGCAAAGCAGAACATCGTCAACAAGGATACCAAAGGTTATTTAATGTTATATTCAATGTTAGTCATGCAATAGCGGAGAACAGTGTTAAAAGTTGTTAGTTTACGTAGACATTATTAATGTATTATAAGGCAATAACCCTACCTCAGTACACACTTATAATTCCTTCGCCTCATTAATGACCAACAAATTGCGGCATTTTTATGCTGAATTATAGAAGGGCAGAAAAGACGTTAATTTTACACATGGAAGGTTATTAAAGGTTTTAGGTTGCGTGCAGTGAGAGGAACGTGTCTATCAGTCAGTTTTATCACGTGATACCTTGTCATGTGTCACTGGTTGGTCATGTGCTGGACATGTGCTCAGTGTGGACTCTGGAACTAATTGGGTTTTAACATAGACATCATTAAACAGTTCAACTTATTGAGGGAGGGGTGGGAAGGGAAAGGAATATCTTGGATCTGCCCGGCAAATTAAGCAATCTTGTTTTCCGCACAATCAGTCTTGAGTTGCAATAAAATCAAAGGATTGTGGTGATTCGTATTTGTGGTTTAAACAGTGGCGTATAACTTTTGTCACTATTTTTTGTCTCAGATTTGGTCACTATCAATATTTCTACATGATGTAGGATAGCAATTTTTCAAGGAGATAGAAATAGTTCTACAAGCTCGACTCGCAAAATGGAACCGGATTATCAAATTTGACAAAGTAAAGTTAAACTGAGGGTTAAACCTAGACCCTTGAGTGAAGAATTAAAGACCAATGAATTGGGCAATTGAGTTTGAGTTTGGTTCAAGATTAACTAATTAATTAAATTAATTAAATCAATTGATCAAAATTCCGTTGTTGGGTCCAAGCGTGGCCAGATCACGAAAAATAAAAATAACAGCTTATTTGGAAAAAAGCATAACATTTTTTGTCATCAAAAATTTGACGATTGAGCGAACGTCTGGCGAACGTTCATACATGTAACTGTAGACCAAGGGACAATGTTTGCTTTACAGAGCTCTTCCAATTAGTTACATTTGTTTGAACACAAAACGGTTTCCCTTGTCGAAAGGGTTCAGCAAAGTTCTCCTCAAAATTTAGTCACAAACAAATTAATTGAACGAAGAAGTTTGTGCAACGGCCGGTTGAATTTAGAATGCTGCAGAAACTAAACATGTCACGTCTGTTGCCGAATAAGACTCCTATGCAGACGCTCTTTGCTCGTCACGCATTCCTCCCCCAAGAAAAGAATGCGTGACGAACCCAAAGAGTGTCTGTTGTAAAACATGTTTTCCCATGACGTAACCACGCTTAGAGTACAACTAACGTTAATATTTGGGGATGAACAGTGCTTTTAGCATTTAGAGTCAAGCGATAATGATTATTTTAGCATTTAGGCTTATGCACTGATTTTAGAATTTAATCCTAAGCACTGATTTAGTGTTTTAACCTAAGAACTGGTTTTAGTATTAAGCGCAAAAGGCGTTTTCAAAATTTAAGACTGTAAGCAGCGACTTCAGTGTTTAGGGGGAAGGTAAAATTGTAAATGGTTAGTTTTCATATGGGAGTAAGGTTAACTTCTTAACTTGAACTAACTCAAACTCAACTCAAATTCGTAGATATTTTTTAATCTCAAAAAGTTTCAAAAATCACCATACAATCGTAAAAAACTATACTTACATTTCCATATGTTTGACTGCATCACTAGAGCACATGGCAGTAGTCTCATAATGGCAGTCTCTGTGAGTCACCATTTTACACTCTGAAGAAACAAAAGAGAGGAACACTAAAGGAAACCTCCACTATTGAAAAAAATTAACGTTAAATTGTTGAAAATACAATCTCATAATAAATTTTGTTGAGAGACATGAAAATAAGATCTTTGTGTCGGACAAAACAGGATTTGGTAATCACCTTTTTTCATTTTAAATTTCCAGGGCACCGCCATCTTGGATTTCATGACGTCATACGGTTGCTCAATTGTTTCACACAAAAGAACTTCTGCTTACTGACAATAGCGGCAACCGTATGACGTCATGAAATCCAAACCTTTTTAGCACACTTGAATGTCAGTTCTACTTTTTAAACTAAAATTATAATTTAAACACTATATCCAACAATTTACCGTCCATTTGTTGTCGGAGTGGAGGTTCCCTTTAATAAATAGGCAGCTTTAGCAACGACGATGGCAAAGGCAACGAGAACGTCAAAGGAGTAATAGGCTTAATAACCAAAACAACACTGCACGACTAGGATGTGAAATTTCCTGATGGGATGTTTTATGGAGGACGTAAACACTCGACACTTCTCGTTTCCAAACTTGGGTGCGGTCTCCAAGAATTCAACTCCAGGAAATTTCACCTGCATTTGACATTTAAAGCGAGTTGGAATAATTGCGACGACGTTTGAAAAAATGCGAATTCATTTCAATAGTGACGTTTTCGCTGCCGTCGCCGTCGTCGTTGCTTTAGGATAGCATGTGACAACTGAAGGTATTTTACTTGGATAGAGAGGGGCATTGTGGCAACAAACGTCTTAAAACTGTGCGAAATGGGTTCCAAAACTTTTCGAGAAATTCCATGACGCCCGCACAGAAGCTTTTCTACTGTGATTGGTTGGCAAAACTCGCGCCACTTTCTCAACCAATGAGAAACAAAACCAAACCCAATCGTGACTTGCTCGAACGTTTTCCCGCGCTTGGCACCTGTTGCATTTTTTTTCCTTCGAGTTCTGTTTGGTTCATTGCGCCATTTGCGCCAGTCTTTAAGTTTCATTTACGTCACTCAAACGAAATTTAAACTGTTCTCTAAATGGTATGTAAAGAGTGACACTAGTTGCATGAATTTTTCCCGTGGGTTAATTTTTTACAATCTGTTAACCACGCAATCGAAGATACGAAATTAAGAACCACGACAAAAATATAGAAAAAGGCACTAGTGCTGGTTGCCAACCCCTTGACCACGATGTCGTCTTGAAGACAAAAACAAAAGACCAGTTTTCGAATGCGAAACCAATCATTCCAATCCTAGTAATCGTCGATTGTCTTACCTCTGCATTGGTATCCCTGTTTTCCAACTTTTCCTTTAATTGACTTGCTACACACCGCGCAGTCTGGAGGGCTGTTTATTGGAAAGAAGACAATCGACACGGTGAATGTAACGTCTTTCGTGTCCAGTTAGAAAAAATGAGAGCTTCTACAAGATCGTGACCTGAACAGTCGACACTAAGTCACTATTGTTTTAACTAGCTGTCGTTGTTGCCAACCCCAAGCCTAAGTAACTTTGGTCACTGCGCACATCTTAGGCTTTTCATCATTTGCGCATCTCTTTTAGTGCAAAAAATGAAAATAAAATAAAAAATATAGAAGTACATTTTCTCAAGGTTTTCTTTATCCGACTATGCCTTTGCCACTGACTGAAAAATACCTCTATCACTTATTCACCAGGCATAACACATAACATCACATGTCTTTCACGCAATTCCATCAACATTCAAATCCTAGCAGTATGCAGGATGTTTGTCACATGAAGCTAGTTTAATGACCTTAGCTCCCGCGAGTCTCCTATAGCTCAGTGGTAGAACATCCAAACTAATCGGAAGGTCTTAGGTTCGACTCCTGTCGGCAGAACTCGGATTTTCTTTCTCCGAGTATGCCTGTAATACTGCCTGAAAAATACCTCTATCAAGTTTTCTCTTCTTTACAATTCCAAACAATAGTTCTTTCTTCAATAGAAGCATGCCCTGACAAACAGAAATGTTTTTGTTTACCTTCCTGTGAAGTGAACAGCCTTGAAAATATGATCATTGTAGATGTGCAGCTTGTTGCCTCCTTTCTCGTACGCTCCTCTTTTGGCCATCACAGGAGGAATATGTGAATATCTGCGGAGATCAGTGCAGGAGAATCAGTTGTCTTTTAATGTACTTAAATGCAATAGAACTTTGTTACGCAGGGCCATGCTGATCTCAGAAGCTTTGTTTTTGCACGGCAAGCCTTGCCCAGACGCGAATTCAGCGCAAGGCTTGCCGTGCAAAAACAAAGCTTGTTATTCTCCTGAGACTCAACATGGCCGCCAAGTGACAAAGGTCTATAGGCCATTTCCAAGTTGCTTTGAACCTCATTATGAAAGCGAGGCTCCGTGCGTACATTTTATGATGAAAATTACTTTTAATTTATTGGGAAACGAAACTAGTTTTCACATGAAAAGCTTTGCACTTCGCAAAGCAACTCAGAAATGGCTTATGTAAAGGAGTTAATAATAAAAAGCGCCCATGTTGCCCCGTGAGCAGCGGTACCATTACTATATGTGCGCATGTGCCAGGACTCCACCCCTCCCCTTCCCTTTTTATTTTCACTATTTCACCACTGTTGCCTGTTTTCTTTTCCTGTTTTGTGAGGGCTCAGGGTTGGGTTGCAAGGATTTGCCAGCCATGGGGCACTCTCAATCTAGGAGCTTGCTGTCAATCGTGGAAGCTCCTGAACGTCTCAAGTACTATTTAGCGATGTGGTTGTCAGTTCGCGCATGTATTCATTCTCTTGAAGTTATGTTGTTGTTGTTTTTTTTTCTTTGCTTTATATGTTTTTACTTTTATTTTGCGATTTGGTGATTTTTGTATGCATTTTTTGTTATCTGGATACACAAATGATTTCATCAGGAAACTAATTTTGATACCTAAAAGGAAACACATAGTTTTGAAAACTGTCACAACGAATAAATGAATAAATACACACAAACAAAAACAAGATACATGATTATTTCTGTAGTCACAAGTGAAAGCGAACAAATGGCGAACTGTAAACTCACTAAAACCATACAAGATACCCAGACCAAGTGAAATGTCCATAACAAGGATGCGTCCGTAGGGCGTTGTTCAAGAGCAGCACCAAAAGAGAATCGCACCTAACCAGAGAGCCTAAAATTACATGGTTATTAGAGCGGTTTCCAACTAAGTGTCGTAAATCCAAAACTCTGGCCAATCACAACAGATGTAAACAACACAACGAGCCAATCAGAATTCGAAGCAAATACATGTAACTGGCGCCAAGCGCGGGAAAACGCGTGCGGCAAAAACACGTTTGGTTTGGATTCCCATTGGTTGAGAAAGTGGCGCGAGTTTTGTTAACCAATCACAGCATTGTAGTTATTCAAAACCAAAGCAAAAGCGAAATTACTTTCGACACTCAATTGAAAACCGCTCTATTAAGAGATTATTTACTGGTTCCTACTTCTTTTGCCCTTTGTTCACGGTCTCTATGATCAGTGTGGAGTAGGGATTGGGAGAGTAACTGAGAAGAGAAGACTGGCTGGTGGATTTACCTGGTAAAACAAGAAAATACATGCTTATAGATCAAAATTGGTTCTAACATGACAAAATAAAACAACCCGGATCTCTAAAATCAGTGTTCTAGCTGATAGTGCAAGGGCTAGGGCTAATGCTCAGAATGAAATTCATGGGTTCACTTAAGCACACTGCAGGTCTACTTCTCTGATCCACCGTTCTAGCCATTGGTATTGTTAGCTACAAGGTTGAGAGAAATAGCAGTTAAAAAGCTACACTACTGGACAAAAGTCCTATGGGACAAAGCCTGAAATTTCAAGCACTAACACGTCGGAGATTCAATTTCTCCTCCTAAGAATGATACATGCTGTTTTGTACAAGTTTCGTCAACCACCCCTCCCCCTACCTCAAATCACTTTTGACTTTCAAGTTGTTTTCCGGACACAAGGGCTCAACATTGTAAGGGGGAGGGGAGGGAGGGGCAAAGATTTCCTCTAGGCGTAGCTATAGAGATAAGAGGAAATCGAGTTTGTCTTAAGACGTTTGTCCAGGATTATAGATTCCCTACACTAACGGGTCAAAGCATTCCCTTTCCAACGCCACCCTCTCCCACAAAAGCACCAGTATTATACTGTATACAGGCAAAGCCCGGTCTCCTGCAAGGTAGGGCTCTTCTCTCTCTAGTGTAGCAGCTCTCGTAAGCTTGTAATTGTTTTAATTGTGTAGTAGCTGCTGTTGTTTTTAGGGTTGGGGGTATTGTTCTGTTTTTTGTTCTTTTGTTTTCTAGAAGCGTTGCAAGCCAATCACGTGAGACCTAAGGAGAGCTGCTACATCCCCTCTAAAATCACCCCGAGCACACAACCCACAGAACACGAGTAGATACTCACGTAGATTAGACGGGTCTGGTACAGGCAGATCCCCTGCATGGTATGAATGTCTGACTGGGTCGTGTCTCGATATACCTCTATCCTCAGAATCCTCGTCCATTTTCCTATCAGCTGCAGCCATACTCTGTGGTCTCCTTTTAAACAGGTTAAACGACCGACGTAGCTTGGGTTTAGTGTCAAATCCTGCAGCTTGCTCTACGCTCTCTTCTTCTTCCTTTGCCTTCTGCTCGTCATCTTCAACCTCTTCCTGTATTTTTACATCTTCGTCTTTCTTCTCTTCTGCTTCAGTTTCCTTTACGTCTTCTACCCCTTCAGCTGGGGTTTCTTCTTTTTGACTTTCTTCTTCAAAACCACCCGCTTCTTCAATCTTATCTTCAACCTTTTCCGCCTTCTTCCCGGATTTCCTCCTCTTAAACAAGTTAAATGACCTGCGGTGCTCGTCAGCTCTCTCTATCTGTACTTCAACATCTTCTTGTTCAGCCTCCTTCAACTCTATATCATCAGCTGCAATATCTTCCTCTGCCCCAATTTCAGGAGTTTCTTCTTCTGGTGCATCTGTTTCTTCAAGTTTTTCTTCTAACTTTTCAGCAGTCTTTTCAACCTTTTTTCTTTTAAACAAGTTGAATGACCTGCGGTGCTTGGGTTTTAATCCTGGCTCTTCTGATTTCTCTTCTTGTTTCTTTGCTGTTTGATCCTCTTCATCCTTTCGTTCCGTTTCTTTTTCTTCTTGTACCTCGTCATGTTTTTCTTTGGTTTCATCTTCACTTTCTTTCTTCTTCTCCTCTTTGCTTTCCTCGGGTTCTTCCTGCAAAAGCCACAGAAAAACAACCCCTTTTATTTCAACCCAGTTACTGGTTTGAATTTTACACTTGTGGGTAGCTAAATACGTTAGGCGACTTAAGCAACGACGACAGCAATGGCAACAACAACGTCGCAAAACAATAGGTTTAATGAGGAAAAACAATCGCTCTACACGTGCGTTTTAAATTTTGGTACATTTCTTTGCCGTCCTCTGTAAAACGACAACGTGAAATGGCCAAATTCAAGGTTTTGTGGAGAACGTGAACACACAACAGTGATTTTTTCCCTTGGACGCCACTCCTACCAATTTGGTTCCTGGATAGTTACCGTTTCTGTCGAAGTTTGAGCAGCATCACTCCAATATTTCCCGAGATATTATCGATTTTGTGATTTATCTTTGTACTGAAATGATTTGTGACATCAGTTTCTGAACAAAAACTTAAATATCTCTGGAACGATAGAAGATATTCACAAAAAGAAAACACCATTCTTTCAATTTTCTCTTTGAAAGGCTTTTCAAATAAGCCTTAGCGTATACGTTATTTTTCGCTTCATATGCATTTTAAGAGTGACCTTTTAAGCAAAATCTGGGGCGCTTTCGATTTAGCTAAAGTTTTTGGTGGGAAATTCAGGAAACTTTCCATATCAAATGGAAACTTCCCAAAATTGCTATCTCATCGGAAGACCAAAACACGTCTGGAATGGCGCAGGTAAACAACCAAAATGGAAATTTGGTGCAAATGGAAGTGAACATGTAATCTGCGTTCTGAACCAATGGAACGGAAAGAGAAGTACCTACAAAAGGTCGTTCGTTTGTTGCGGAAAATTTAAGTTTGACTCGCGCGTTCCATTTGCATCTTTACAAGTTAAACCGAAAATTGGCTTTAGGGAACGCGCCTTTGGTTGTTCTGAATCTATCCCAACCAGACGTTCTTGGAAATTTTCATTTTAGCCCTTTAACAGTTATTCAAAAGATGTACCTCTTCTGTTAATTTTAGCATCTCGGCAATGGTCATTTCTTCCTCTTCTTCTTTCTGCTCTGAGTCACGTGACGGCCCAGCTTGTGGCACTGCTACAATAACAGGTTCCCTGTGTGGCTCAGGTTCTTCATCAGTTTCCTTTGCGCGACCAGAGTAACCAACTCTTTTAGGTTTTTCTTCATCACTCTGTTCATAAGCTTCAATCTCCATTGCCAGTTCATCCAGACTTGACTCTATGTAACGCTTACGGCGTGGAACGTGTCCGTTCACCACACCAGACTCCGCGCCGTTCATAAAGACCGCGGATGGTTCATCCAAGGGGGAGCTTGGGGCACTGGTCCTTTCAGCGTCTGAGAGAGAACAAGAGATACAGTCAAACACACTGCTTCTGGAATTTAAACAGCATTTCAACTTGGTCGACTATTCTAGTTATTCTATTCATTCTCATTAATGTAACTGGATCACGAAAGCATGTTTTAGAATTTCCTTGTTTTGCTACTCATCAGTAGCCTACATAGTTGAAAGCCAAATATTCCACCCAAAGTTGTAACAAAAAAGAAGGATTCTGTAGCACTTTGGAATCCGCACATATACATGTCTTTTCCAGCTTTTGTTTCACCCGCAAAAGCCGGAAAAAGGCGTCTGCTCTTGCAGGCTATACAGTCATGTTACATGTGGTAATTCAGTTACTTTATTTCTGATATTTAAGTGTCTAAAGTTCCTCATTCATATGCCTATGAAACTCATGCTAAGAAAACCAAAATACCTGATTCTCTGATGACCATTTAACTATAATGAGTGACTGAAGTTTAACGAATGGTCTTTCAAAACTATGGGTCTTGAAATCTTGTATTTTGAGTAGTTCTTTACGTTTCAAATTTTTTACAAAGCTGTCTCAGATTCTCACTGTTTTTTTTTTTTTTAATTCAGGAAACTGTGATAATGTATAAAATGGCTACCAGAGGAACAGCTAAGGTTGGAGGTCTTGTATACTTATCTCTGAAAGTCTCCATTTAGAATTTTAAAGATCTTATAGGCTCAGGTTCACATTTAAGAAACTCGCAAAGTCTACATGAACACGACCAAGATGACAGCACGAAAAAAGACTTTAGTGAGCATGCGTGTGGCATAACCGCGTTTTAAGAAGGTAAAACGGTCGTGAAATCGCAGAGAAGTTCTAGTCTTACCATACATGTATTACAAAGTCCAATTTGACCATACACTATCACTAAAGCTCCTAATGTACTGCTGTTACAGTGAATGACCAACTGACAATTTGCATAATATAACATTCATGCTAAGAAAAAAACCATTCAAGCTAATACTAATAATTACAGTCAATCCACGTCACGCGTGACCTGTATTTTTGAAATTTGAAGGGAGTTTTGAAATTTACAGGTCAGTTTCGAACATCGCCAACGAGATTTTAGAGTTCCCACAGAAATTTTCCTAGTTTATTGACGGTATAAAGCTATGACTTTTTCTTTACATTACAGCATTAACTATTTCCTTGAGTATTTTGAATCTTTTTTCCCGTTAATGCGTCTTTTTCGGAAAGATTTCCAGAGAAATGTTCAACATTCCATTCAAATGCGGGACATTACAACGAGGATTTCGAATGTTCATTTCATTCTAGGAAATACTGGTCACGCGTGACGTGGATCGACTGTAAAAGCCTTACCACTTGAATGCACTTTCCGCTCTAAGCCAGTGATAACGGGTAGGGTGGCATCAATCACTTTCCCATCCTTATCAAAAGTGAACTGAAAAAAGAGAGAAGGACAAACAACATTCCTTCCTTCTGTTTTAATGGCTAATTTACATGATTTTACGAACGTGATTGAATAAAAGACCATATTTTTAATGTGCACAGTAGATGAAAGAAACTACAATTGCACATGCAACTTAAAAAAATTGCAGAAAGACAGCCTGAAAAACAGCCACGAATATTTTGGTTTTATCAACTGAGAACTTTGATCACCTTCTCAACTCTGTTCATAAACCAAACATTTGTTTCTACTCCCCACCGAAGCGGCGCCACAGTTTCTTTCAAAACTAACCCTCTTATCTACTTGAAAAAAACAGTCAGCCTTCGACGAGATTCCAACCCTTGAAACCTGCGATAAGGGAGTTTTCGCATAGGGCTAACCTCCAAACTTCCTTTTCTAGAAGTACTTTTCTTCTTAGTTTTATTTGTATATATAGTCTGCTTCTGGAATTCTCTGTCTGTCTGTCTGTCTGTCTGTCTGTCTGTCTGTCTGTCTGTCTGTATGTATGTATGTATGTATGTATGTATGTATGTATGTATGTATGTATGTATGTATGTAACGCAACGCTCCCTGGGGAGCGTTGCGTGACTCCGGGCGGAGCGGCTGCGAAGGAGACTAGTCAACTGGGCCCAGTTGTTCAAAGCCCGATTAAGCTAATCCTGGATTAACGCAAACTTTGACTCGAGTTTAATTGCTAATCAATAAAAATTCTTATAAAAGATTTTTGGCCCTCGGTTTTTACTTAGAGTTTTCTTTACCTTTAGCTAGAAAAATTAGCCTTTAAAACCATTTTTAATGAGTGAGATGAAAGCCTCGATTAACTTCTAATCGTGGATTAGCGTTAATCGGCTTTCGAACAACCGGGCTCTGGGAGCTGGTCACTTTGCAAGTTCAAAATATACCCACGAAAACTTTGCAAGTTCAAAATATACCCACGAAAACTGAATGTCTATATTCGAAGTAAATACGTAAAATATCACGTGTGTGAACTGCAAATGACGGATCAGTTTAATACATGAAAGAAGTTGCACAAAGAAAGCCCAAAGAAAAGCTTCAATTGCCTACATATTGAATGATGGTTTTCAGTGATGTTTTTGTTTGTCTCACCTCTAAGCTGATGTCTCCTTTAGAGTGCTCACTCTTGGACGATCTGGGCAGGACAGGCAGGATAAGCCGGCATGTCTGGTCTCTGTTCACAGTTGACAGGGGGACAATTACTTGACCCAGGTAGTCATCTACAAAAGCAAGACAAGATGAGAATCAACAAACAGTAGCTAACACTGAGCAGGGGGTAGTATAGTGAGTTGTCAGAATGGCTGGTGAGAAAGGTAAAGTTACACTTTGAAAATACGCAATACAGTGAAGGTATCCGACACAGCAAGAGCTTAACCCAGCTCTGCAGTATGCCAGGGATGGGAGCGTACTCCAGGCTTCAGGGGGAGGATCCGCCCAAACAGGACACCTTTTTTTACCCTCATAGTATGCAAAAGGTTAGTGAAATTCAAAATGTTTAGTACTTTCAAGGGTCACAAAAATAGGCAGAACGCGGTGGTGTAGAAGTTAACACGGTGGACAACAGATCTGAAAATCAGTGGTTCAAAAGCTAGCCTTTGCTGTCGTGTTGTTTCTTTAGACAAGACAGGCAGTAACTTTACTCCATGCTGCCTCTCAGCTCTGCAATAGCCTAGCATCTTATCCATGGGGAAGTAGTAATTGCCACATGCTAAGGAAAACTAGTGAAGTTTTGGCTGTGTGGGTCACCTGTGGCTCCTCTGCAACTTTAGGTCTACAACTACTGGAGACGATTAACGGTCTGCTAAGAATGATCATAAACAATGATCTACTTGAATTTATACTGAACAGGAATTAAACAATTAAAAATTCTTGAGAATGTCTTTATTTATGATTATGCTTGGAAAACAAGATTTATTTGGTTTTCAAACTCCACACTTCTAAGTTTAATCCTCTGTTAAATCTTAAATTTGCATTTGTGGTCATCCACATAAAGACAGGTCTTATCAAGAGAACCACAACTGCAAAATTCCAATTCAACTCAGAAGTCATGGTTGAAAAGACGCTGTGGAAATGACACTGGAATTCCCATTTGTTTTAGATTTTAAACCCTTGAGAAAATGCATGGAATCCCTTTAAATAACACCCAGCTTTACAAAAATCAAATGCCTGATACGACCTGTTCTTGAATGGAGGGTCAGATTTTTATTTATTAGTATTTGAACGACCTGGTGCAACAAAGAGGTAAGTGATTTGGGCTGGTCATCCAAAGTCTGAATGAATGCCAAATTAGAGCAAAATGCAGAGAAATCTGGATGCCAAGGCCAAATCCTCAATCCCCTTCGTTTATTAACTTTATTACTAGTCTTTGTTATCATGCTTGTTTCAATTTTTTAAAGGAGAATTTCCAAGTTTCTTTAAAAGGAAATAATCTTGTTTTGTTCACCTTGTTCTTCAGTAAATTCATTGTCATCCAAATGACCATTAGCATCTGTTCAAAAAAATTTAAGATAACAATCTGAAATGTTTAGGTTACTAATTTTAAAGTTTAAATGCATCAGGGGTTAAGAACAAATTAGAAATGATTTATATTGTTTAAATAATTTAATAGTTATGGTTTTAAAAACGGTTTATTGTAAATGGTGTTTTATGATTTTAATGTTTATGTCTTTAGGTATTAACAAAAGATGGTAAAAAAAATTCCAACAAAATCAAATAAATCAACGTTACGGTAAATATTAAAAGTTTTCCAACACAAAACATTTAATGAACAGAAAATATGAAATTTAAATGAAATTTATTGTGCAAACAGAATTTTAAAGTATTGTGGCCAATGAAAAACATTACTATAGCTGTTTAAAACAAAATATCAATGTAAAAATATAATTATTTGAAAAGGAAAATTAATGAAGAAAACGTTACATGATGATCTTGATTAAAAATATTTAATTATTATCAGTCAAAATTAAATGAACCTGACAAAATGTAAATACAAAGCAGCCTTGCAGCCAGTATGGTTAAGGACGCACCATGAGATTCAAAGTAGCCAAAGTATCCGAATCGTCTGTAAAAGTTATTCATCGCTGCTTGGCAGAGACTTACCCCAGCGGATTGGGACTTTTTAAATATTGTTGCCGAAAAAGTGTAAAGTATTTGCAGTAAATAAAAGCAAAGATTGAACCTGTTGACGTTCTTTGTGCAATGTCACAAAAAAAAAGCAAATAATGTAATAAAGCTATGAAGGTGGGCAAAGATACATGTAACCTAAAGGCAAGTTGATTTCCTAGTTGCAGTAGAATACCATCCACTTAAGTGTTGCAAAATACATGTATGACAAAAAGCCATATTCATGCAGTGACTCCCACTCGTTCATAGTTCATAGTTCGTTCAGTCCATTGACTGATGCATAGAAGACAGGAAAAAGGCAATACAAAACTCACCTTTCTCAGTTTTTTCATAGTCATATAGATCAAGTGTGATCTCCTTGGTTTTTGGAGTGATGTCACTAGAAAAAAAAAAGTGACAAAGATTAACTTACTAAGGGGAAAGTCAACATTAGTTGAATTTTCCTACAGCTACAACCTCCCTATAATGATGGCATTTCTTTGGAGGTATTTGTAAAGTATTATTTTTGTCCACTCCCCCATATTATTTTACTCTTGCTATTAACTTATACAGTGTAATAGACTGGGCAAGTACCTGGAAATATGGGGCTCATGGCTGGGTTGCAAGGGATTTGCCAGCAATGAAGCAGACCGTCTGGTGGCGGGCTGACCACATTGGAGGCCTCTGGTGACCATCTGCCATTATGTTATGCAAGAGAGTGGGCTAACATGGACTCAGTGAGCATACACTTTCTTTGTAGTGTTTTCAATTAAAATTTTTGTAATTTAAAACTTAATTAGTATTGAGAATTGATCAAAATCATAATTATTTCAATTGATTTGTGGTTGGTAAAGCACAATCAGAACTGTTTGGTACATGATTAATGACTGGTTGTTGGATAAACTTACAAAGTAAAATATTCATTCCAGAATGGACTGTCATTATCTTTGACCATGCTGGTTCTCTTGCGCTGTAATGGACTGCTGGTTGATACAATGCAGTATGGACTGATGGGCCCTTTAACAGGTCAAACACAATTATTAATAGCAATGATAAGAGAAGAAAAGAGGCAAATTATGAGCTTATTACATTGAAAATTAAGTACAGCTGTATAAGGATGGCTAACATTCTCAGGGACGGAATAAAAGACAGTGACACCCTTCTGTAAGAACATTATTTTTCTTAACACTCCTAAGAAAGATTGAGTTACTAAAATGCAAACTGTACCCCCTCCAGACCTGGAAAGGGATGTACTTTAGTATGCCGCATAGTTAAAACAACCCAAACCCCAGTCTTTTTCATTTATACCTTAAAAATCACCTATTGTTGGTTTTTAATATTGTTACAAAATGTCTAAAATTATAAACAGAATATGAAGATCTAGGTGGCAAAACATTAAGCCAAAATTACATGCAGTAAAAATAATGCTGAATATGAACCCTTCCCCCTCTCCCCCACCCAAGAAAAAGGGAAAAAATTTAAACTAGCCCCGCTAAATAATTAACCATGTAAAACCATGGACTGCTGTTTTAGGCTCTTAGCTTTTTATATTTGTCAAGCCCTACCCATTTTGGAATGAAAATTTTCTCCAATAAATGTTAGCTCCCAGCCTGAAAACAAACCATCCCAAAAGTGAAGTCCTTTTGGCAAATTTAAGCTGTAGCGCTTCACAATTTGATAACTAACTGTCTTACGGTGGTGTTCACAATATTTATTATTAAAACATAACTAAATATCAGCAATGAAAATAAAAATTCTCATACCAGTTTTATCTTTACCACAAAGACCAGATGCTTTTATGACTATGAAAAAGAAAACAACATAAAATTATACACATTCATAAATTTTAACGAGCTCCAGTGGGATGAAAATCACATCAAACAGTGTAGCTTCTTGCCAAGGAAGACATGCCTGGTAAAAACAGAAGTGCTGTAGGGTGTTGGTTCTAAGATTTGAGATTATTTTAGCTTAAATGGAGTCATAAAATATTGGTGTCACAAGCAAAACGTATGGCCACTTAAAATTAATTAATTAATTATTTCTTGCATACTATAGTGCAGTTGTGGACCCAGGCCTGTTAGAATTTCTTGTAGCTCTAAGTTGGCTCTATTAAACTTACAACCCAAAATCAACATGTGTATTCTCCTCACTGTGTCCATACATTTCTTATGGGATTAGTTGGGAGAACTTGTTTGATCAGGAACAGATACGTTATTGAGAATGATGTATTATTCAGTAAATTATGGCACAGGGAAACTCAGAGAAAAAAAATCTGAGTGCTCCCAATTCAGGAGTCAAACCAAGATCTTCCAATTACTTGTTTGGATGCTCTGCCACTGAGCTACAGGAGACTCGTGGGAGCTAAGGCCATTAAAGGTTCATGGGACAAACATCCTGCATACTGCTAGGAGTGGAATGTCAATAAGTGGCATATGTGCAATGAAAGAAATGTGATATAATATTTTAAGCCTGGTGAACAAATGAAAATGATGTATTATTCAGTAATGACACAGGCAAACTCGGAGAAAAGAAATTCTGAGTGCTCCTACCAAAAGGTTAACCTAAGACCTTCCAATTACTAATTCGGATGCTCTACCACTGAGCTACAGGAGACTCATGGGAGCTAAGGCCATTAAGATAAATTATTGTAACAGAAGTTATTAGTAGATGCTGGTCACTATAATTGTGATTTAAAGGATTAACAAAAACTGGTCACACTTTTGAAAGTTTCGCTGTAAGCAGTTACAATTAAATATAACTAACCTTTAACAAGAAGTTTTCCTTCTTCTCCAACACATGATATTGATGATTGAGAATTAAGCCTTTCCTTAGATGAAGCAGAGCTCTGCAAAACCACACCAAAAGAAAATACAACAAAAATTAATGAAAACAGCAATGCACATTGTTTTATTGTATGCCTGTAAACAACATCTGACCAGTTACAGTGTAGCTCATTTGTGAAGGCTGGTGGTCCAGGAACATGTTTCAAATTTGCACTCAAATATAATTATATATATTCATATAACTGTGTGCATAAACAATGTTATGTGTACTGTATCATTACCCTTGAGTTTACCTTCTATCAAATGAATTCATTTCAATTTAAAGATGAACAGTGTGCAGCATTGTGTTAATCAATGACACAAAGTCCATCTCAAGATACCCAGCATGAAGTGACTAGGAATAATTTAGTACTCCCCCTGGATGGGATGCTAGTCAATCACAGGATACCCAGTATGAAGTGACTAGGAGTATTACTACTTCCCCCTGGATGGGATGTTAGTCCATCACAGGATACCCAGCATGAAGCGACTTATCTAGGAGTATTACTACAGTTCTCTCATCCCACCCCACCCTCCCAACTCATCAAATGAATTGCCCAGGACAAAACGCTAGGGACAGTTCTCTTTTTCTAACAGTTATGTGGGTTTTGTGTCCCTTACTACTTGTAGTGGAGGCAAGTTGTTGTTGTGGTTTAGATGTCAGACTTTTGACCAGAAGATCAATAGGTTGGTGTGCGTACCGTAAATGGGTACTGGCAACGTACTGCTGGAGGGTAACCCTGCACTGTGGGCTACCACCCTATTCAGGGGGATAGTGGATGTCTGCTGTTAATGCAACACCAACAAACTGTACCATAATGTGACAATTTCAGTTGAAAATTATTTTTTTAACAAAAGAACCAAGACGTTAAAAGATATTTTTGCACAGTTTAAGAAATATCCAAACCAACCCAAAGAAGGTCAATTTAGGGCTGTCCAATACACTCGAAAAGACTCCAGCCGTAAATCCTTGTAGTCCACTGAATTACTGAAGTCTAGTTGTTTTGTTTTGGGGTTAGGATGTCTTACCAACAGTTTTCCATTGGAGTCGCATGGATCACATGATCGATCACGAGTGGAGTGGAAGAGAGTTTATTGGACTCACTTGAAGTTTAATCGTACGAGACTTAAAAAAAAAACCATCCGATACATGTACATGACTTTGTAAGTAACTGAAGAGGGTAGAAATGTCCACTGAAGTTGCATGGATTGCACAGTCATGAGTGGATAAAAGAATGAAGTATAATTATTTGTACTTGCATTGGCTTACGTCCGGTTAAGTAGTTACAACTAGACTTCCGCTAAGTCCATCCCACTGTACTTATTGACGACTGGACTCAGATTGTGTATATTGGGCATACATGTGTGGAAATTTCGACAGAGACAGGGTGATCGTAAGCCAAAGTTTCTATTAAGAAAAGTACAGTATATGAAGAAGTGACACTTGATTTTACAGAGGGTATGGTGGGATGATCCAAACTAAGAAACCTGCTGGGAAAGGGGTAAGGACAACACAGTAGATAAAAAAATTTCCATTTCCTTGAAATTAAGAAACTCAATGTTATGATACCTTAAGGAAAATAGTGAATTGCAAAAGTATTTAATTCAAAAGCAGGAAAACCCGAACAGTCTGCTTCTGACTAAGACAACTTGGCGTTGTCTCAAATATGTTGCTAATTTCATTTTTTATGTCCTACAGCTAAGAAAACACTTTAGTTAGCAATTATTGGCTAAACAAAAATATAACAAAAATATAACAAATTTAAAAAAAATTATATTTACACATGTAATTGCTGTATTAAACTAACAGTAACTTGATATAATTCCGAAATTCAGTTTAATGTGTTTTAACAAGCAGATTGAGACAGATACTACATTGCCAACCAGTGCTAATTTTAAAATACTTCGTAGCTTTTATAACTTTATGTATATACGTAATTCAGCCTCTGGCTGCAAAGTATGTCAATAAGGTATCTGTCTAGCTAAGGTATCTATCTAGCTATCTAATGAAATTATTTATTTATTTCCAAATAGCTGTTATGTGAAAACACATTTCTCAGGAAAACTATCATTGATAAGGAAAATGTGAGCATTTCTACCAATAACTGTACAATGCACTGTTTGTGATCCACTATCAATAGGAAATTGATTTGGTGGTGTGATCTTCAAAAGCACATTTTATTCTTTTCACATGGAAAAAAATCAGTGATCAATGAATTCTCAAACAAAAGAATTCTGATCACTACATGTATCCAGCTCGCTTGTAAAAATAATAAAATATCATCAGTGCTGTATTTTACATTTTAAATCAGCTTTTGCACTAAATACAGACATACCCAGAAGAATTATTGCCATAAATTAAAATATAAGTTGTACATTTAAGATAACACGTAGAGAGATTTAAAAGATATCTTCATAAAGGCACACAGTTTGACAAGAAAATCTCACCTTACCTTCAGCCGTCTCCTTTCGTTCGTAAACACATAAACGTGAACGTTGACAAAGTAGTTGTTTTCAATCTGAACAAGAGAGCTTTTCATATTTGCCAAGTTTAAAAGTAAAATCTGTTTATCCAAGAGAGTGGTCTAAAGTATGGGCAGAGACTTCCAAGTGAAATAATATTATTATTGTTTCCTCAGACATCACCAAGCTCTCAAAAGTAAAATTTCCACAGGAAGTGAGAGTCATAGCAATAATTAAGGGCTGAAAATTCAGCTGGCTATTAAAAATTATTATTCAGAATTGTGACCAAAATATTCATCAATAATAAAATATTGAGATGAATATTTATAATCCCAAGAATAAAATGCCAGCATCTTGTACAAATTTCTCTGAAGTACACCTAGTAGACTTACTTCTCCATCTTAAATAATAGTAAGACAGAGATCATTCAAGGATGTAGGAAAACAGAGAACCGAATCAATTATTTATACAGACTACATTTGCATGACAAGGGATGGCAGGTGGCAGTTTTATTGGGATGAAAGAAAGTCTTTTTCACAGTTTGAATTTGGCATCAACTTTACTCCACCAGACGTTCACCCAATTCAGTACCAGTTTATAGGTTTAGATAAACATCAGTGAGAATAAATAGCGTGACTGCAAAAGTCACCAAAACACAAAACCTTATAAATCCACCAAATACTAAATGCTTTCAATAAAAGAGATCATATGGACAATTGCAAGAAAAACATCTGGTTTTTATTATTAATAAAGCTTAGAAAGCCTTTATGATAATAAGGAGAGAAAATGCTGTATTCAACCACGTTTATTAATTCCCGACTACTCTCAATTTAATCTTGTGAGGTTTTAGCAAAAGTAACATTTAGTTCTTTCATCAAATTCAGGCAGGTTAGAAAGAAAGTATCACGCAAATTTGATCTCATTTCAAAACCCAAAAATGTTAGACTGTCAACAGAAAAAAAAAAATTGTAATTGTCTAGTTTTTGTTATAAATTATCACCCCAGTGCAATAAAATTATCGATCAGTGCCTCTGGCTAGAGACAGAGTAGGTTGGAATGGATTGAAACTTGAAAAATGTTAGGCTAATGTTTTTCAAGTTCTCATATTTTTGTTTCCAAAATGCACTAGAAGAGATCACGGGTTGTTCCTAATTGAAAAATTGAGTTGATTTCTTTCCTCCTGTTGTTCTACAATTTATTTTGTAGATATAAAGTGAAGGTCTTATTTCACCATTTTTGACAAAACCTCATGACACTTACAACGTAACCTTTAAGGCCAAAAAATTAATAAAGAATTAAATTTCTATCATCACGATTTTTAGACAGTCTGTCTTAATCGAAGATAATTATGCAGATTCTACTGGCCGACTTAAATTTCACATTATTGAGCAAAAATGTTATTATCTGTTATAATTTATGCATTTTGTTATTAATCTTGGGATTTTTATAAAAGACTCACCAGGCTTTAAGTTTCTTTATTGGACTTTTCATTGTAATTTTGACAACAAAGAAATCAAAACAATGAACTTGAAAGTTGGGTTTGAGTTTAATACTCCTTGTCACTTCATGCTGGGTATCCTGTGGACTAGCATACCATCCAGGGGGGAGTAATAAAATAAATATTCTTCGTCACTTCATATTTTCGTAAGTTACATGACCGTACTACAAAGCAAAGCAAAACTCACCACATCTGAACTTAGCCGTTCCCTAGATGTGGCATCAGTCAGAGGAATACTGGTAATGGTTTTGCAGATCACTTCTTTGACTTTTTCTTGTACTTCATTGCCATCCACTTCACTATCCTGAGAATTTTAAAAATCACGATGAGTTCATCATTAATTTTAAAATCTTTACCTCCCCGGTATCATCATCATCATCATCATCATCATCTTGATCAATGATCATCATAAACTTTCTTTACCCTCGAATTTATGCAGTATCACGTATGGCTGATTTCTTTGAGCAGACTTAATCTAGACAATATTATTATGGGAAAATGGTAACAGCTATCAGGAATATAGAATAATAGAATTGTTTTTTCCTACATGCACTTAATTATTTTAACTTTACTGACATTTATTAACGTATTTCTAAGTAAAAATAATTAATTTCAATTTTAGATTATTTCCTTTACACAAAAAATTATCACCCATCAATTGAATACTAACTATGGTAAAATTCTGAATACTCCTTCCTCTACGCCTTCTCACTGCACCTCATCACAAATATAAGCCTCCAAATCTCAGACACTAAAATCCTTCTATTAAATACAAGTGTTGCACTGCCAAATATAAGCCCCGCGGACCATTAAGGTTAGCTATTTTAAGCTTTAAATTAGCTTAGTGTTCTACTTGCCATTATTTTTATAATTATAAAAATAATAAGCCCATAAAGTGTCCTTTGAACAATTTTTATTGGAAACATTGACGAAACGTTATTATTGTTATTTATAGATGTATTTTCAGTCCGTGACACAGGCATACTCGGAATAAAAAATCTGAGACCATTTATTCACCAGGCTTTCTTTCACCGATGCATTATTACTACCATTACTATTACTATTATTATAATAATAATTATTACTATTATTATTATTATTATTATTATTATTATTATTATTATTATTATCATAAATTATAATTATCATCATCATCATCACCATCATTTTTAATCTAACATTGCAAGGTATTGAGCTCATCCATAGAAATTTGTGCAGTATATAGTAAGTTCATCATCATCATCATCATTATTACTAGTGTCTGGTCAATAGGACCGGGTATCTCAATGGGTGCCAGACAACAACAGGTTGCCTAAGGTAACCCACAGTTAAACTTAACTGTAACATGTCTTTAAGCGCTCTAACACCTTCCTCAAAATTCTGGCTGTTGCAAGGATGACATTTTTTGTATAGCAATAATACAATTTGTATAATAATAATAATAATAATAATAATAATAATAATAATAATAATAATAATAATAATAATTATTAATTATTATTATTATTATTATTATTATTTGACATTCTGCAACATCTTGATCTCAGTTCACAATTCTCAGCTCCATTTAAAACTCCAACGCAATTCTTGCAAAGGAAATCATCCCTTGGCTTGTAAAATGAAAACAAATTGAGATAAAGCAGTTGTGAAGTAACTAAATAGCATAAGTGAGACTTCCCAGAAGCAAACGTATAACATTTCATACATTAACATGTCACTTTACAAAGTGGATGGTTGTCTATGACAGTCAGGCTAATTCTACAGTTTACATGTTATGATGTAGCAGACTCATTTCTGAGTTTAACATGAATTTAAACCTCAGACATCTATACGCAATAATTACTACTAATAATAAATTTTTTAAAGTTATTTCTTAATAATAGTGTTTCTGGCATTATAAAAGGACTTGCTATATTTTGGTATTGACTGGCAATACTTAACAAATTGTATAGTTTTTGTACCATTAAGGGAGAAAATAAAGTCATGCAAAATTAGCACCTAGGATTGTAAACATAGAAGAAGCTTGAAAGAAACAAATAAAGACAATCTAACAAATTCGATTTAAATGTTAAGATACACTAATTAAAAGGAACTTGATACACACATAAGTCACTTCATGACAAATTAAACACAGTCAAATAGATCTGGAGTGTCCTTTTACAACAAAGAAGGCATTATAAAGACTAATACTGAACACAGGTTGACAGCAAAGCTGATCTTGACAAAACAAGGTCATGGATAACATTTCAAACTAACAGTACCTGTTGCAGGCAAGTCTGGGGTGTGGGCGACACGAAAGACAAAACCGATCATACAGTAACTTACCCCATTTAAAACAGAGGAGTCTCCTGATGTCTTAACAACACACTGAAGTTTTGTTTCCTCACTCTGTTCCAAAACATCATTGCCAATCCCTGCTTCAAACCACAACAGATATTTTACTCACTTTTCTAAAACCACCACATCAACTAGAGAACAACACAGGCCATTCTTCACCATTTGAGCAATATTCTTTACCTTGCTTTGAAGAATCTTGTCCCATACTGGGATGCTAACAGATTCCCTTGGAACACTGTCACTTTTAGGGTACGAATTCAAGCTAATTTAAAAATTGGTAGTATTTCAAATGAAACTGGCAGTGTATTTTTTGTCAAAGCTGAATAATTAATGAGCTACAAGCTTGTCAAGCAGTGTTCAGTCACATTTTACTAGTGTAATGTTAGAACAATGTTTTCTGGGACGGGAAGACAGAAAGGGGTCTGGAAAACAGTTTACATTCCAGTAGAATTAAATCACTTGTGTTTTTTTTTTATATCAACAAGGCCAGTTTAGAATTTGAACTTAAAAAAAAATCTCCATTTAGCAGGCAGGGTCTGTAGTATTGAAAATCACTGTGTTATGCAGCTCTTTACAGAAAAAATTTAATGGCAAATTATGACATACAACTTAACAGTATTGGAGATTTAGAGGTAATTAGAGTGTGGCAGTTAATCTATAATATTGTTCATCATTATGCATTAAGCTCTTTTGTTAAATCGTTCACTCCCGGAACCACAGTTCTAACTTCTGGCTCTTGAAGCAAAATCCTATTAGAGCATGACCATTGAAATTTCAGCTAATAAGCAGAATTTAACTGGTTATGTAAACTTTGTTTTCCTACATGTATATCTGTGAAATGAAAATTAATTTTTCCCAGTTTTGGACCCAGAGTAAAAAATTGGATTTCTTGTAAAATAAACATAATATAGAACAAACTTTCAGATCCTCTTCACTGTAAGTGATCAATGTTGAAGTTCTTCTCACATTATCAGTACTTTCACAACAAGACAAGTAAAGAGAATATAGACAATCAACAACTGGAACATTTTTAGATGAAACACCAAATTCTTATACAAATAAATATCAAGGTTAAACCTGTAAGACAGTCAGTTTAGAAGAACTTAGATATTTTCACATTCTGAGCCCAAGAATCTTAAAATCAGTTGATTGTAGAGACACTGTTTGCTCATAAAATGAGACAGGACTTGGCAGGTGGTTAGCAGGTACATATACACTTGTATATGTAAACAATGTTGATTTAGCTGCAGATCGAAAAACATGTCGCTCAATCACTTCGCATGCAGCAATGCAGGCACACATTGTAAAGTATCCTAGACCTTTTCATCTAAGTGAAGAAGCACTATCAACTCACAACACGTCTTACTGATAAGATAATTATTATTACAGGTGACCACATACCCTAAACAATAAATTACCATTTTTATAATACATCATTGCATGCACACACTTAACTTAACTACTCATGGATGCTTTGCACCCAAAGATATAGAATCAAATTCAAATTTTGACAACAAGGACCAGAAAAAATACAATGTATATTACAAAAAAAACACTAAAAAATACTAGCATTTCTAATCATATTGAACATGAAAAAACTGAACTCATTGATAAATGGCAGAATGATGCAGAACAGTTACAATGTTACTCATCTGAGAGGAAAGTATATTGAGGACTGGCATGACACTATAATTCACATATTTTTATCAATTAGAAATATTTTTAATATAGAATCTATCATGTACACCGTAAAATGAGGCATAAAACTACCGGTAATACCTATTAATTTTTGTTTAACCCAAGAGGCACAGCCTTGTTTGGTCAATTTGTTCTTAATTTACCACTTCTCACAATGCTACAAAAATATTATTGATAGGAGAACTTTTTCTCTTTCAAAATTTGTTTGCAACTGCAAGCTTGCATTATTTTTAAAAATCTTTTGGCAAATTATTACACATAAAGTAGTTACACTGGGTGGAATGCACAGTTTACCTTAACTGTACATGTACAGTGCAATCACAATGAAAGATAAAGCAAGTTTAAGTGTCAAAAACAAGACAGTATTTTAATTCTGGGTTCTGATTTGGCATTAATAATTATTATAATTATTCAAAACATTGTCCATTATGATCCTCTATTTCATTAAACATGTAATTAAACATGAACACAAAATTCCCCCTCCCCTCTCCATCTGTCAGTTTTCCTATAGTCAGCCAGCTACAGTACATGTACAGTGTAGAATCTTATGGTGCAAAACTTAGGAACAATTCAGAAAGCACTGACAACCTACACGTCTTGAACATCTAAATAAGAAGTGCCAGAAAATATCCATACCTGTTACACCCTGTTGATCAGCATCAAATTTCTCCTTATAATATTAATGCTTGTTTAACCCCTGAGGTCATGAGAATTAAGGATGTGATCACCCAAGGTGAATTTTCTCTCCCTAGTACTTTTATGAGAAGTATGGAGACAAGAATTGGAGAAGTTGCTCTTTTATATTAGGGGTAAAAGGGTTAAATTATGTTTTGGCCTTTGAGCCATACCCCCCCCCCCCCACCGCTACCCTGCCATTTCCAATCCCTTCTATGGGTGGGGAGATGAGGAGGAGGAAGGATTTAGATATTTTCTGGAATTACACAATTTGCATCAGATCCAATGCTTTGTAGAACAAGGGCTGATCAGTATTGTTCTACAGTGAGATGCAAATAAATTATTATTCATGGCTGGATTTTCTGTTTACCTTTGTAAGGCATTTGGTTGACATCACAATCTCTGGAAGACCAATAAACTGTATGGATACTTCCACCTTTGATGGAGCAGTACTCAACTGAAGGGCAACCTTGAATCACAAAACAACAAAATTAATCATCAATAAGAACATAAGCTTGCAAGGCACAGTTAAAAAAAAGTGGAATTATCTTAAAGAAACCTGTTGCTAGCATACCTCTCCAGTGAGTTTCACCACCTGAGTTTCAAACTGAGTAGTTTTAGGTCCATTAGCAGTTTGATGAAGGACGTGAATCTGGAAGCCAAGATCTGCTGACTCCACATGAAATGTGATGCACTAGGGTGACAACATTATACACTTTAGAAAAATGTGTACAAAGTTTTACATTATTCAAAAGTTTCAAGTTATTATTTACCATGCATCTACTATAGCTTTCTATCACTAATGTTGAAACGTGATTGGTTATGCTGCTCATCATCTATTCCAAGACAGGCAGTGAGTAGTGAAAAGGTGTTCAACTTGTGCAGTTTAAACTTTAAAACAACAATGTTACTGTTGTAGTTGAAAGTTTTTGGTTTAAAATTTTTTTTCAAACCTGTCTAATTTTATTTTCCTTTGTGCAGTAATATTCATAAACTATGGTAATTGAACTGAGTGGAGTGCAATTTGGTCGTGATCAAAATCGAACGAGTTTGATTTGAAATCACACGTATGATTTCAGACCAAAATTGCACAACAAAAAGTTCAATTTCCACTTTATTACCCCAATTTTGAAATCACAGAGTATCATTGTCAATATTAATATTCTATTTTTGTCAATTCATTTCCATTTTGATGGGCCAGAGAAAGGATGTGATTTAGAGCAAAAAAATGGTGCAATTTAAAAATAAATCGAACTGTTGAGAGCCAATCAGATTGCAAGGATCACCAGTTATTTCAAAATGGGTGTGATAAATTACCATAATCTAAGACAAGACAAAGGGAGATTAGAATCAAACTGGTTTAAACATTTTTTAACCAAAAAAAAAAATTTAGTAAGATTAAATTTAGAGATACAGTTGACTATAAAAATAAGCAAAAAAACGGAACAACGTTTTGGTGTCATCCTGGCACCATTATCAAGTGAAGAATGCAACAGAAAAAATAATAATTTATACATAAAGTAAATGTGTGAAATAGAATAAATTAAATTAAGACTAAAAGTAAGGGAAAGCTTGATTGCTTAATCTTTGAAATGCTTTGGATCCGCAAGAAGAAACCGCGTCTAAACACCCAGTCAGACTCCATTCGCGCGAAACTATTTGTCTAACGGACATAACTCTCATTTTATAACACCTTCTGAATGAACACCGGACAATTACAGTACTTTTAGTCTTAATTTAATTTATTCTATTGCACGCATTTACTTTATGTATAAATTATTATTTTTTCTGTTGCATTCTTCACTTGATAATGGTGCCAGGATGACACCAAAACGTCGATCCGTTTTTTCGCTTATTTTTATAGTCAAAAAAAAATTTGCCCACAAAATAACTGAACCAAAAGGTCAGGATAGATTATTTTTTACACGCACACACATACCTGCATGTTTCCGCTTACACACAAACAGTAAACACTTGTAAGTTTAGGAGGAAGACATCCTGGACTGAGGCTGTCTATTACAATCCTCTGATTTTTCTACGTCATAAGAAACAAATAAAAGAAATATATATAATTGTCAACACTGCCAATCACAATTTTACAAAAACAATAATGTTAAAATTCCATGCACTGATTGGTTCATAGCTATTGCAAGGCTGTTGCCTAACAAGAGCCCGGTAGCCTGGGACGCCCAAGAAAATTCTTAGGGTGCCTAATTTTTTTGCAGCAGCACCTAACACTTGACATGTTGGGATCCCAACTTCTCGGCTTTTGGCCTTGTGGGCCCCTGGAATTTTTGTTAGGCAACAGCCTTTTATTGTCTGTAAGAGTACAGACAATAAAAATGCTGCCAGATGTAATGCATGTGCGCCTTCTCAACAGAGAATAAAGCCAGTTCTGCTCATACTTTTCCATGTTATTGTAAAAATACAAATCAACGGCTGCTTTCTATGGTCCATACTCTTATAGATGGGGTGACCAAGTCTAGCATGTAAACATTTCACTGAGTGTGTTTTGTAAAGAAATGAATCAGAGAAGTCAGCCTGCCTAGGCCCATGACCTGGGTCCTTAAAATGCAAATGAATTCTTAAGTGTTCAGTGTTTCCCAGAAAATCACTGGTTTATCATACAGTCGTAGTTGGGGCCTGATTACAGTGGAACCTCGATTTTATGATATGGCAAGGGGACAGCAAAGACATATCGTTAAATCAGGATATCATTGTAAACGAACTCCTGGTATATAAATAACTGTTGCCGGGACAGAATGTTGATCGTTAAATCGGGAATATCGTTAGATGGACAATCGTAAAATCAGGGTTCCACTGTAAAAGAAAAATTTCAGCCTGTTAAGTGGGGCTGAGATTTTGGCCCAGCTTGTAATATTATTACTGCAATTACATGGAGAAAGTTCCAACCCAGGTCAAAACTCAGCTTTTATTGAATGAAAGTTAAATTTAGCGTTTTTTTAAGCCGAAAAAATTGTCGGTATTTTATTTCCCATACAAAGTCTTATAACGCGTTCAAATTCTCAACGGCTGCCCGTAACCCAATACCACTTTGCACTCAAAGGTCATCGTCTCACTAGTTATTAATTATCACATGCTCTCAGCTCTAGTGACGCCGCGAACTTGGCAGTTTTATTCGTTTTATTGAGTGAAAGTTTAATTTAGCGTTTTTTAAACTTCATAATCGACAGTATTTTATTTCCCATACAGAGTCTTATAATGCGTTTAAATTCTCAATGGCTGCTTTCACTCAAAAGTCATGATGCCCACTAGTAATTAATTATTACACGCTCTCTTGTGACGCGAACTTGGGATGCCTGTGTTCTCAGTAAAGCTTTTAATTACTGAATGTAAAGCATTTTTAATATCTTTTTATTTAATTAGGTGTGTCATAAATATACTGAGCAGCCTATGACAAGCCCCCTGACTATGCCCCCAGGCACTGTTACAAGCCAGGGCAGAGTTCACTTCCCCTCCTGCCCCTCAGTTCACCAATTTTTTTTTTTTTTTTTCACAAGCCATCATCAGCTGTTACAGGTGTAGTTGGTCAGCTTGAGTTCTATAAAGAAATTACAATACTTTTGTTCAATCATTATTATATTGAGTCTAGACGAACATCTGCTTTAGAAATTTGATTGTAAAATTACCTGGAGTTTTGCATTTATTAGCATAATTTCTCCCTCCCCATGTTAATTTTCCCTCCCTTTGTATTCTTCAGACAATGTGCACATAATCTTATTTTGTATAATTAAAACTTTTTTTTTTTATTTAAGACTCCTATTTATCAAATAGATTATATTCGACCATGGCATTTAAAAGCTGGAGGTGCTTTTTACTTAACAATTTACACAAAAAAATTCTAACAGAAACAAACGTTTTGATATCGGGTCAACAAATCAAGACCTTAAGATTATTACCAGAGATAAAACAAATAAATACTCAAGTTGGTTAAAACCAATATGGTCAAATATAAGCTTACCAGTGCGAATCCGACACAGGACCGGTAAAGTTATCATTTAAAGATAAATAATCGAGATAGGAAAATTACCTTTTTGTCTTTTTGAAGCTGTTTATTTAGAGCGCGCAGCCACAACTTGACGATGTTCGGAGTGCGATCTTTCTCATCATTGCTATGTGCGTGCAGGTAGAACCAGGCAAGCGTCGAATTTATCCATTCGCAAGACTCGATCGTTACCGCTCGATTATCTTTGGTAAACGTTCTGCTTTTGCGGCCTTGCCGAGCGTCTTTCTCGCCATTTTTGCCCTTGAAAGGTCTTTGAAGAAACAAAATGACTAAAAACAAAAGAAGAAGGTGTACCAGACCGACGTATACTTTGACAGGAAAGGACAAATCCTGAACCGACGGTTGGGTTGACATTATAGATACCGCGTCGACAAAGCTTAAAATCTTTAAGATTATAAAGCAATGGTCATAAATGTAACCCGACACGCTAGTTACAAGCCATGAAAATTCTTGTTTAATCCTGCCTGCAACGAAGGAAAGTGACGCGTCGCGAAGGAGTTAAATTAATTGTTGGCGGGAATATGGCGGAACTTGATATGTGAAGAGCTACCTTCGTGTTGTTCGACCTTTAGGCGCGTGAGGCTCGCCACGAGGTGTTGTTATGAATTGTTCGCAGCCTTTGATCCGCTTACTCGTTGATTCACATGTTAATATGCCTTATCCATGAATATTTCAGAAATCCAGACAGACGTTGATCTTTGAATCATGCCAGCATGAATACATGCCATTCGTAGCAATCTTTACCCTTTGGCTTGTTATCGGAACTGGATGCGTCCTCGAGCTTTACACGGTTTTTAGTTCAGAAGAAAAGCCTGTTCCAATGTTCATATCTCCTTGTAGTGCACTTTCTTGGCAAAAAGTTCCAACTTCCAAGCAAGAAAGGCACCTTTCCTTGTCCCTTTCCGTATGAAAAGTGAACGGGAGACTGGAAACTAAAACTTTCAAGGAATTAATTTTTGGCATGGACTTTTGGACACTGGGATCAAAAGAATGGACTACAGAACTGAACCCCGTTAACTCGAAATCCCAAGGGAAACAAAAAATAGTTCAAGTTAGCGGGAGTTCGAGTTAGGGCC
>NW_028145541.1:802500-832500 GCF_977016875.1 Pavona decussata | reverse complement strand
CGCCGTAGTAGCTTCTTAAACTCCCTAATCTCTAATGTTGTAGCGGTTAACGCTGGCACGGTACTGATAACAAAATTCCCCACGTACCACGGTACGCTACAACATGGACATCCAACAAAAAAGTTTATGCAAAATACTCAAAATATTTGCTTTCTGTGTTCCTAGATCATTTCCTGGCCTTTAAAAGGGCACTGATTGCGAAAGCTAACACAGTTTGATATCTTGGAATTTTTTAGCTGAAAATTTAAGACGCATCAAGCCGTAGGGAACGGAATCTTACTTAATTTTTTGATTACTGTTCATTAATTGTAACCACTCTTTACAGTTTCTTTTCCAGTAACGACTATCTCTAATTTGGAAAAAGCGAATTGCGTCTGTGACGTTCAAGACATATCAAAAACTGATTTCATCAAAGCTCGCGCTTAGAACAATTCTTTGTTACGTCAAATACAACAGCACCAGAAACTTTTGAATGCGCCTGGTATCTTTCTAAACAGCGATGGGTCAAAGTTTATCCTGTTTAAGTTGTAAAAGCCGTAACACAAAGGTCATGCCTTTCGGCACAATGCCTAAGACAAGGAAATATTCCAAGTCGACATTTTCGGTGCAAAGAAATGCTAGTTTTTATCGGCCAATGCGCTTCTCACTAGAAAGGCTCTCTGCACAAATATCGACTCGTTCGTCCCTCGCTACTATTTCTCTCGGATCAGTCCAGACGTTATCCTCGGTAAAAGACAAGTCTCCAAACAAAGAAACTACGATAGATGGACACAAGGATGGCTCCCCTTCCGAAAAAAGACATCCCGGTATGTTTTAAATTTTAAAAACACACAGAATTTTGGTTTTTGCCTTTGTCGTTTTCTATAGATAGGTGTTTAAAAAAATTCGTACAACACGTACTAACCAGTTAGGCCAAAAACAATCTACAGTAACATTTACTCATAGGCACACTTTAGGGCGCTTATTTCCTTGAATGTTTCTCCGCGTTTCTCATCGATCGCATCTCTTTTGTGTGTCTGATAGCACTGGTTCAAGCCCAGTTGCCTGTTGTCTCCCGATTGCCAGTTTTCCCGCGTTTGGCGCCTGCTTCGCGTCATTTGACAACTTTATTAACTTTTCCCGCGCTTAGCATCGGTCACATGTTTCCCCGAGCTTGACGCTGGTTGCATTTTTTCCCGCGCTTGACGCTGGTTGCATGTTTTCCCGCGCGTGATGCTGGCTGCATGTCTTCCCGCGCTTGAAACTTGTCACATGTTTTCCCGCGCTTGACGCTGGTGGCATGTTTTCCCGCGCTTGACACCTGTTACATGTTTCCCCGCGCTTGACGCTGCTGGCAAGTTTTTCCGCGCGTGACACCTGTTACATGTTTCCCCGCGCTTGACGCTGGTTGCATGTTTTCCCGCGCTTGCGGCTGGTTGCATTTTTACCCGCACTTGGCACCGATTACATGTTTTCTCTCGCTTGGCGCTGGTACAGCTACTTTCACGCACTTAGCACCGGTTACACGTTTTCCCGCGCCTTAGCTTATATTTATTGACCTGTATGCACGATGTACACGTTTGTTTGCTGCATTTTATTTTAATATCCTTCTGGGATTAACGGAAGCCAGAAGTATATTAAACTAACTGAAACTAAGAACTGGTTTCATATTTCCCCACATTTAGTACCGGTTGCATGTCTTCTCGTTTGCCTGTTTGTTTGTTGGTTTGTTTTTCATCGATTGATTTGGAAAACTACCCTCTCCTTATTTTGTATTTCAATATCCGTTTCTAACAATTTTCTTTTCTTAGTTCTAAAATTCCCCTTGTCATTTTATTTGGCAGGACTCCTTACTCCCGAGCCAGACGAAAATCTTTTAAATTCTACATTTTCACCAGTCGGAACAGCTCAGTGCTGCAGCTCTCCATTGCCTCAGGTGATTGGTGGAAGGCAGTCACGTGGGGAGCAACCGTTCCCTATCGGTTCATCTGTCCCTCGAGTTCCCACCCCGAGACCAAGCCAGGCAAGGATAATAATGGTCAAACCTTACCAAGGTGAGAGAAAGGCCTTTATTGTATAAGAATAATAATATTGTATAACTTTTTGAAACCCTGGTGCACACAACAGGAATTGAGGGAGTCTCAACTTTTATACAGTGAACATTTTTGAACAAACCCAAAACAGAATATTCTCTCAATAGCTTTAAGAAGAACAGTCATACTTACGAGAATTCAGTCCAAAGACTTATAAGGAACTAGTTTTAAGTTTTCAATTAGCACTGAGCACAGGAAGGTGCCTCTCGATACCTTTTATTTGTACAGCGGACCCTCTAATAGGATTTCATCTACAGACTCAAAGTCAGAACCACCTTGCACAGCACAGTAAAGAAAAGTATCCTTTGAAAGCCGGTCACACTTTAGGATTCCATCTTGTCTCAAAAGCAAAAACCAGCTTGTACATCAATTCACAACAAACAGTACAAACGGAAGGCAATGAAAGCTCGTACTCTCAGATTTTAACCCTCATCACACAACTTCAGCAAGGGGGTTCAACTCAGTTTTAACAGTAGAAACAGTAAAATACAATGTTTTAAACATTTCCCCATCGTGTTCACAGGTTCTAGTGTTGGCATTCCGGAAGAGCCTGAGCGCATGTGCAAACATGGTATACCGCTGTCGGGTGTGACTGGAGATCCACATGAGGTGAATTGCGCGTTGTGCGAGCGACCCATCTCTAGAGGGGGGAGGGTTCTAGAGGGAATGTTGGCATTCCGTCAAGCAGAAAGAAAACGATGTAAGAATATGAGGCTTCTGAATCGACAAAGGTTGATGGAGGAACAAGAAACTGAGCGAAGAAGAACATCAGAAGAGTATGATAAGGCACTTCGTCAATTTGCTGAGAGACAACAAAACAGTGGTTGAGAAATTTCCGGTTAGGGAGTGACGAAGTAGCGCTGGGATAGCGGCCCTAGTGGGTCTTATAAAAGGCCTCAAGAAGGTGGTTACTAAGGTGTTGGAAGGAGAAACGACGACGCAAATACGTACTGAACTAAAACATTAGTCAGTAAACTACAAAATATGTAGCTTCAGTAGCCAAAAGAGGAAACAAAGCAGAATAAATGCTGAAGTAGAGTCCTTCTCTGGACTGAGAAGATGGATATCGGAAGTGGACGCTTGCGTACAGTGAAATATCCATGGGTGTCCTGTGAAGTCACAGGTAGACCAGTATTGCTCTCACGTGCTGTGCTCCACAGATAGAAAATGTTTTTATTTTAAACAATTAAAGACAATTTTAAAACCATAGCACATGAACGAGTCTTATCAAGAGCTGTCTTTTTTCCTTCGACAGGATAAAAATACGTAAAGAAAGTCGGTGAAACGTTTAAAAATTTCAATACAAGAAGTTATACATAAATAACAAAAATATAAAGAACATTAAAGCTAAGAGCATAACGAAAAGCAATCTTATGTTAAAGTGGTGGTGTCAGTGTAGGGTTGAAAAGAATGTTGTATTTTCTGGTTTTGAAAGTAC
The DNA here is from genome assembly GCF_977016875.1 of Pavona decussata. Lineage (NCBI taxonomy): Eukaryota > Metazoa > Cnidaria > Anthozoa > Scleractinia > Agariciidae > Pavona > Pavona decussata. Next base: position 828,990 of record NW_028145541.1, on the reverse strand, counting down.
TCCGGGTTTCGCAAATATGGCTTCGCGAACTTGTGGCGCAAGATATTTTTGTAAATAACTTAAGACCAGCTGATCCTCTTTTGGAGGCCGACTTTAGTATAGGAAGTTCTTGCTGCACACGAAGGATGCAGCGTGGTCAAGTGGTTAGGGCGCCGGACTTGCAATCCGGAGGTTCCGGGTTCAAGTCCCGCTCTGACCACTATCTGGAGTTGTTTCTCAGAAGCCCCTGGTTCAACTCCTCGGCCGCGCTTGTAAATAGCCAGTTGGTCTGCCTCCTGCCAGCTGGGATTCTTAATGCTGTATTTGAAATATTTGTTTCTTCCTGTTAGTTTCATTGTCCCTGCAAAGCCCCTTTCGGGGAGAGGATAATAAATTAGGCATTTTTTTTTTTATTGGCCTGCTGGTGACGCGTGGCTGTTTGGAGTTGGTATTCTTTTAGTAGTTCCTTAAAGGGGCAGTATCATGGGAGATCGATGGGAGATATCATGATTTTTGGCCAAAATTCAGTAAATTTAAACTTTGAACACTGTGTTAATTAATTTGTCAATCGCTAATTTAAAGAAATATTAATAGTGATTCTAAGACGAAAGATTAAACCAAACTATAGTACAACCAGCGATTTTTGGCGCGTTACAACAGCGAAATTTGAAAACGTCCGCCAGACGTTTTCAAATTTGAAAAACCTCTCTATCTTGGTCATCTGCCAGCGAAAATATACTTGGATAGTTTCTTTGCATTCTGATAGTTTTTTTAATGGAATTTTGTCATATTATCTTGGCTGCTATCAACCGGATAGCGTCTTTCCGATTTTCGATGTGTTACTAAAAATAGCGTGATGCCGTCCCTTTAAGGTCTTTATAATTAAAGTAAGAAAGAGTCGCAAATTTGCGTGAACGCGGTGGGACAACGAAATTGAAAAAAAAAAAAAAAAACCCAACTCATGAAAAACATAAAAAAAAAAACCATTGCGGTTATTTTTGAAGTGCTGGCACTGATGGTGGCAATGACTTGTTTCTTAAAATTTCCACGAAGAATTTGGAGAGGTGGGGAGTGCAGAAGTATTGCAGCAGTAATTACCTTGTGTTTCGCGTAATGATGTGAATCGTAATGAAGACATACCAGCCAGCGTGATTCGATTTCCGATAGACACTTAATCACGAGTTTGCCATTATCGCTTCGGACAAGAGTGTCAAAGAATGATTCTTAGCAAATAATTCCTTCTCTTTACATTTGTACCCGTCGAATACAATAGACAGGTTGTCAAAACTCTTTTAACAATTTTTAACTTGAGAACGGTTTTACATATTTTTAATGCGATGAAAACGAACTGGGACAGATTCACATTAATATGTCGTTACTGTCATAACGAGAAATTCTCATCGAAACTTGCACTTCTAACAACATTTTGTTACATCAAATTCTGGCCAATTTTAAAATCCGGCACCTGAAACGTTTCAACGCGCCTTATAATTTTCTGACTAACGATGGGTCAAAGTTTTCGTTGTTTAAGTTGTGAAAGCCGTAATACAAAGGTCAAGTCCTTTGGTACAGTGCCTCGCGGAAAGAAATATTCCAAGTCGACACTTTCGGTGCTAAGAAATGCTGGGTTTCATCGACCAATGCACTCTTCCCTGGAAAGATTCTCTGACGAAGTCTCGAGGCGTTCGTCCCTCGCTTCTATTTCTCTAGGATCAGCCCAAACGCTGTCTTCAATAAAAGTCGAATCTGCCGCAAACAAAGAAACTACTTTGGATGCCGGAAACAAGGATGGCTCTCCTTGTACCAAGAGACACCCGGGTATGTTTTATAATATATTAAAACGAACTAAACGAGTTTTGACGTGGTGCCAAAAGGTAACTTCCCTGGCAAGGGGATCCAACGAGAATACTTCAAGAAACAAACTTCAATCGTTCTCTGTTTTTTCAAGATCGTTTGCTGACCTTTAAAAGCGACATTTTTTTATTCTAACACAGTTTGATCTTGAGTACGTAGATTATGATCACCTGCGGGTAAGTGTAGTCGTGAGAAGGGTTGTTTGAGGTGACAGGCAAAGTCAACTCAAACATGTCCTTCTCATGTCTACGCTCACCTGGATGATCATAATTTACTTACTTATGACATAGCCTGAGTATCAGGAAGGCCTGATATACTCAGGTTACTTATGACATGACTCCTAGGTTCAAACCATTTACAGTTTTAAATGTTCAAGTGAAATCTTTAGTTTTTACAGTCGCAGAAAATTTAAGTGAACAGATCCTTATCCCCTGAAGTTACAAGCTGCTGTTTGCTGTTGGCTTGTCCTATCCGGCCTTATTTTCTCCTTAACGTCATTTTTAGTGCCTTCAAAAACTAAAGGAATTCACTTTTTCTCACTACTAAATTTAGGCGACAAAACACCAAAGAAAACGCTAAGTTTTCTTTACAATTGAATCCAAATTTCTGATGCGATTTGGGCCGCCTTTCGAACAGAGGTTTTTTAACCTTTGTCAACAATTCTCTATAAATAGGTTTTGAAAAAAAAAATCATGCAACACGAACTTACCAGAGTGACTAAACATGTCAAACGTGTTTGTTGTTTTCAATCCACCAAGGTGTTAGAGAACGGATAAATCGCTATCCATGGAGCGGATAAAATGTCCTCCAACCAATACATTTTATCCGCTGGATAAATTAAAGTTGTCCACTCCTGGCAACTGAGGCCAGGAGAAAGATGGAATCGACCTGTAACTAGGCACGTTCAACCGCGCTTGATATCAATCACTTGCATTACTGTTGGCACCTGGTACCGCTTGCAAGTTTTCTTGCGATTGGCAACGGTTGCATGTGATCCATGCTTGCACCTATTGCTTTGTTTTCGTACTTTTCTCACACTTGGCATTGGATGTATAATTTCCCTCTCACTAAACCAGGAACGCTTTCCGTTAGTCATAATTTTAGGTTTGTAGCTCCGAAAAACTTCCGTGTCAAATAAAAAGCTTTTTTTTTCACATCCAGAGGAAGAACCCGTTTTCAGTTACAAACTTGAACTCCCATTAGAAGACCAAAAACTTTGGTGATAGCGCACGAAGTAAACAACATAGATATGAACATTTATGTAAACGAGGCCTTATCACGGTTTTCGACGCCATTTTGACGAGTAGGCAAACACGTCTTGAAATAACAGTGTTTGTATGGAAATCCAATGTCAAATAATTTTCATAAATGAATTGAAAAATTTTGGCACTAGGAAAAGGATTTTAAGAAAACAAATTGGAGGGATGTAGCTGTGCCAGAAGGCGTCCCGTCGTGTTTCGAACTTTCCATACATTTCCCTATATTTTTTCTCGCGAACTATTTTTAGTAGCAGTTCACGGCTCTTTCAAGGCCTCTACACAAATATCTGGATTTTTTTTTTCAGATATTTAGAAAATTTTAAGACATTTAGAAAATTTTGGGATATTTAGAAAGATTTATAGCTTTTTTTGCTGTTTTCCAACTTTTCCTCGCTATTTTCATGACAGATCAAATACTCAGTTCTATCATTCTATGCTAAAAATAATCCAATTCAGCGGTTTCCACTTGAATAATGTATTCCATATCACTAGCAGCCATTTGTCAAAATGTCGGATGCTGGAAACAATGAGCCTTCTTCAGGCTCTGAGTCTGCTCCTTCTACTACTGAAAATCCTTCAACAGGGTTTTCAACTGTTTTGTAAAGTAGTGGACATACTTTTGAAAGCACCGGACGTGAATGTTTTATTGACGCCGTAAGGCGCCTCGCGAGCGGGGAAGGCGCAAGCACCTAGGGGGGTCTGGTGGCATGCTCCCCCAGGAAATTTTTTTAAAAATAGAATACTCAGAAATGCCATTTCCAGCGTTTCTGGAACCAAGTAAACAGTTTCCTAGGCAATCCTGGCGCTCACTAAAATTCTCTGTAAAAAGTAAATTACTGAATGAAAATGGTCAGTTGGTAGGGGGAGGGGGAGGGAGAATGGCAACAACAGAATTTTCATTGGCTTATCATTATTCTGTTATCCTCTAGTCAGTATGTTCATGAGATGCCTTAGTAAGAAAAATATATAATACAGTAGTAAAAAAAAACGCCAATGTTGATCTCAAAGTACCGGACGTGGAATGGCAAACGACTGGACGAAATGTCCGGCCTCCGGCCTCAAATGAAAACCCTGCTTCAAGACCTGAAATACGTAGAGAAAGAGAGGTAGTTTCCCTGCTGGACCTGCTGAGATCGCCAGCTGCGAGTGAAAGTTGCTTTATTTCCATAATGCTAGTGCAGACAATAGTCTGACATACTTTTCAACTCCTACTGGGGAAAATTTTGGCATAAGAGATTCAAAATCAGCTTATTTTTAAAACAAAAATACGAGATCTTTCGAGATATTTAGAGGATTTTTCGAGATATTTAGAAAATTTTTTTGGATATTTAGACATTTTTTTGAGAATTTCCGGAAAGATATTTAGGCAAATTTACGTGATGTTTGTGTAAAGGCCTAGCTCGTTCGCTATACACCCAAATGTGTGGAAATATCAAAACGCAACTAAATGCTTTGTAGCACAGCTACATTCCTCAGTTATTTTCTGTAAAATTCTTTGCATATAGTGCCTAAAGCTTCCAATTAAGGAATTTTTCAGAAGAGATGTTTTATGAAAATTATTTAACATCAGATTTCGATATAAACAATATTATTTAAAGACGTGTTTGCCTACTCGTCAAGCTGGCGTCGATAACCGTAATAAGGCCTTTTTCGGTTCCAACCTGTTGGAACGGTAAAAGTGGAACAGAAGCTAGGCCACTCGTTTGTTCCGGAACATTCCTGGAATACCTATTTTGTTCAATTTGCATTACAACCAGTTTAACAGGAAAGCGCCCAGCCCGGCTTTGTGCTTTCCCACACTTTGCAAGGGAAGCAGATTTTCCCGCGCTTGGTATACGTGCCGCCGGGTTAACCGGTGCACGTTTTCTGGCGCTTGGCACCGGTGCATATTTTTCCGCGCTTGGCACCGGGGCATATTTTCCCGCGCTTGGCACCGGTGCATGTTTCCCGCGCTTGGCACTGGCGCGGTGCATTTATATTTCCCGCGCTTGGCACTGGTACATGTTTTCCCATAACATAGTTTCCTTCCAATTCTGATTGGTTTTGACATTTTTGGCTATTTCTCTCCCCTCATTTTCTAACTATTATCTTGTCACGGTTCTAAAATTTCCCGCGTGATTTTTGTTGGCCAGGACTCCTTACTCCCGAGCCAGACGAAAATGATTTAAATTCTGCATTTTCACTAGTCGTAACAGCTCAGGGCTGCAGTTCTCCATTACCTATGACTGGCGGAAGGCAGTCACGTGGGGAGCAACCGTTCCGTATTAGTTCATCTGCTTCTCAAGATCCGTCCCCGACACCAAGCAAGGCTGGGAAAATAATTGTGAAACCTTACAAAGGTGAGAGAAGCCAGGCTGGGATAATAATGGTGAAACCTTACCAAGGTGAGAGAAGGACCTTCATGGTTCATTATATGAGATCGCATCCAACTTTTTGAAGCCCTGATACACACAGCAGGAATTGACAGAATCTCAACAACAACGTCAATTGTAAAGAACTAACTGTTGTAGCAGAATGAAAACTGAGTAGAGAAGCTCAAGAACACTTTCCGATTGCTTTTGACTGTTTGGTAACACTTCGAATTAGATCACAGACTCAAAGGTTAGGGCTTGTACAGCATAATAAACAGCACCACATGAAGGTATTTCTCAGTAGCTTTCATTTGAATGGTCACACTTCCTGATTTCATCCACAGACATAAGCTTTCATCCCAACCAATCACACTTTCGGGAGGCTGTGAATACAGCTTGACTTCTCATCTATCTCCGCCGCCGCGGGCGTTCGCGACAATTTCGGATGTCATCCACACACTCCGGAAAAAAACGCAATGGTTACCGTGTTTTATTTATTTTTATCCACATCACATTATATAACGTTAGCAGAGAGATTCGACTCACAGAGACTGAAGAAGGAAAAATAGACTTTCAGCAAAACTCTTTAACTTCTTTCCATCGTGTTCACAAATTCTGGTGTTGGCATTCTAGGAGACCCTGAGCGCATGTGCAAGCATGGTATGCCTCTGTCCGGCGCGACTGGAGACTCCCGTGTGGTGGATTGCGCGTTGTGCGAGCGACCCATCTCCAGAGGGGGGAGGGTTTTGGCGGGAATGACGGCATTCCGTGAAGCGGAAAGAAAGCAGAGTAGTATTAACAGGCTTCTGAATCAACAAAAGTTGATGGAGGAGCAAGAGAAGCAAAAGAGAATGACAGAAGAGTATAACAAAGCCCTTTGCCAATTTGCCGAGAGACAAGAAAACCAGCGGTTGAGAAGTTTCCGGTCCTGACTGTTGACCAGGAGTGGCAGCGCTGAGATAGCCCCAATGGGTTGCATGCAAGGCCTCAACTGAGTGGCTTCGATCCAATCTCGTACCCAGAGTCCTCAGGCTCTTTGGCCCGCGGTTGGTCGCAAGGAGAGACTCTGGGGAATTTGAAAAAAATTTAAATGTTTTGATTGGCTGCTTCGTGACGGCTTCCATTGTTTTACCGCAGAAATCCTGCGGTAATGAATTCCAGTTCCCCAGAGTCTCTCCTGGTGACCAACCCTTGACCAAAGAGCCTGAGTACTCTGGGTACGAGATTGCTTCAGTAAACGATGACGTGATGGAAGGAGAAACAACGCAAACTCGTACGAAGTGAAACAAAAAAGAAGTTGGCAAACGAGAAAACAGGATGGGTTAATAGTAAATTGAGAAAATATGGTAGTAGAGTAGCCATTCCGAATTAGGATCTGGATGGGGATGTTAATTCGGAAAGGCGGTTGTGCACAACGAAATATGTTTTGGGTAAACTGTGTCAAAGTTGAGAGTTACAGGCCAACCAGTGTTGTCGAGTTTCTAGTCCATTTAGTAAAAGATCTGGATAGCAGTGAGTGAGCTAAAAGTTTAAGAAAACTGACAACAGTTTGAATTTTTGAAAACATGTTTCCATTAAAGTAAAGTTAATTTAAAGACAAATATTGCTATTTAGAACAAAAAAAAAAAAAACAATTTCACCACTCAGCAATAGATTGTACTGTTCTCAAGCATTGTTGTCTATTTACACAGTTTTACTCACAATTAGTTACAGCGTTTTAAATTTTGACTTTAGAAGCAGGGCGAAGTATCCGAGCTTATCCGATTAGATACAAACATTTCACATGTGTTCAGTTAAATAATAAATATTGAGTTTTCATTAAAATGCAAACAAAACTCATTTTCAAAGTAAAAAGCTTTGCAATTAGCCTCGCTTTCTTGTTTTCAACATAATAAGACAGCTAACATTCTAAGTACATTTTGCTTCTGAAAAAACAGAGTCATCATTAACAAGATCACCATTAAATTCTTATTACTTTTGACATGTTAAGATCCATTTTCTTGAACAGTTGAATTACGTGCATGACCTCTGAATGCAGCAGTCTCAGTGTCGTTGCTATGGTTCTCTCTCAATATGTTGCATTCGTTCCCAGTGCAACAACGGACGCAAACCTTGCTCGTTCCAGACCCTACGAGTTTCACCTCTCTCCGACATCCCTCGCCGCACGTGTAACCACTCAATGAGTCGTCACTTGAGCAGCCGAGCATGATGGGTACAGCGCTAAGAAGCAAATGGAAACTGATAAAAACCAGACGTGTTGAGATGTCAATAAGAGTAACAGAAGTTCCTATTTACATTAAAGCTAGTCGCGAGGGAAGAACTGAACACCCAATCGATCATATAACAACTATATGTAATATGCTCTATCCTGGCTTCAAGAGCTCGAAAAAAGTGAACTTTATCAACGACAACTGCGACTACAACGAGAACGTCACTTGAAAATGTACCTTCATTTTATCTCAGTGTGTAACTTCGCGATTATTTCAACTCATACAGTACAAAAACAGCGAACAACCTAAAAACCAAATTGGTAGGAGTGGCGTTTCGAGTTAACAAAGAGAATGAAAAATTCACCGTCCTCAGCGTGCTCACGTTCTCCATAAAACCTAGAATCTGGTCATTTCACGTTGTGTTTTTGCAGAGGACGGCAAAGGAATGTACCAAAATTCAAGGCGCACATGCAGAGCGATTGTTTTTCTTCATTTTAACTCATTGCTTTGCGGCGTTATCGTTGTCGCCATCGTCGTTGCTTAAGTTCCAGTAACAAAGAACGTTTGCATCGGAAATTCTTAAATGCTAAATGAAGAGTGAAGAGGGTTGGGGAGGATCCTACCCTGATAGCAGATTATGCGCGTGCTCGCTCGCTTCCCTTTTACAAAGTCTGTTGTAAACTTGGCCTGTGATTGGTTAGACCTCAGGCAACGTGATATAAAGCCTAGGGTATCAATTAGGCCTTGTCTCAATTGCATATTGCGTGCAAGTAATTACAAAACTCGATTAACTTACCTGGAGTTCGTTCCCGCTACACTTTGCTTCTGATTCAGCGTGACGGCAAAGCATTTATCGCCTGGCGAACACTGTTTTGTTGTCAAGTGTTCTTCAAGGCAATCGGGTCCCTGGCAGCTAAAGCACTTTGGGCCCGCGGTCATTAGTGTCAGCTGGAAATATCTCTTTCGGCTCCATACACAGCATTGTTTCCCAGGCCAGACGCGGCCACCTGAGGACGAGTTAGTTACCAGGTTTCGTTCAGTTCCAATTGCAAGACACGCCTGCTCACACGAATAAAGTCTCTTTTCATCATCTCCTTTCTCGTTCAACACAGTTTCTTTTACCGCCGAAACGCACAGTTTCCGTCCACGGAACTTTGCCTTGAGATTGTAATCAAGGCAATGCATTTTGCCATCATTTGATATTTTGCGATGAACAGTCGATAGTAGGCGAGGCTCATCCCTGCGGAAATTGACTGAAGAATCGTCGAAACGTTCAACGCGAACAATGACGGAATCCATGCTACCGATCAAACCGTCTCGCGGATTGCATGACGTAAAAAGTGATGATGGATTGCTGATCGCTGGACTGAGACAAGACCACAACACTGTACTTTGAAGAAAAAGGTTCAGAAGAAATACTCGACATTTAAGCTCGAAAGCCATGTTGCTGTAGGTAGATACTTTTGATTACTGCAAATCGTTCGTTGATTGCGGATATTTATGGGCGCTGAATCCTTCATATCATGCGGTCAAGTGATGGGCGTGATCAAGCTCTATTAACTGGACTTCCGGTGCAAGTTCCACCTTACCAAAACAATAAAATCGCACCAAAAAAGTACAATTATTATTCCAAGGAGAAGTCGACAATTATGTAAAAACTTGAGAATAAAATCTGACAAAAAAGGAAGGGCAAACGTTCCACGCACGCTGAGCAAACAGAATAGAATTAAAATTTGTTTTCACAACATCTTCCCCTACGGTAACTTAAGGTTCATAACTGGCTTAGAAAGATTCCCAATGAAGACACGGGACATAGCTTTTTTAAGGATTTCATCCACGGATTCATTTGTTAGAGACATTTCCTCTTCTCCTCCTTACCTTTTCCCCCTCCCATTGGGAAGGCCTGCCAGATCAGTCAGGCTAGTTATTGGCCTAAAATGTTACAGTATGTAATGACAGTGGTTCCAAATTCGGTCGTTAGTTATTGGCCTAAAATGTTACAGTATGTAATGACAGTGGTTCCAAATTCGGCCGTTAGTTACTGGCCTAAAATGTTACAGTATGTAATGACAGCGGTTCCAAATTCGGCTGTTAGTTATTGGCCTATAATGTTGCAGTTTGTAATGACAGCGGTTCCAAATTCAACCGTTAGTTATTGGTCTAAAATGTTACAGTATGTAATGACAGCAGTTCCAAATTCGGCCGTTAGTTATTGGTCTAAAATGTTACAGTCTGTAATGACAGCGGTTCCAAATTCGGCCGTTAGTTATTGGTCTAAAATGCTACAGTATGTAATGACAGTGGTTTCAAATTCGGCCGTTAGCCGTTAGTTATTGGCCTAAAATGTCACAGTATGTAATGACAGTGGTTCCAAATTCGGCCGTTAGCCGTTAGGTATTGGCCTAAAAGGTCACCAAAACGTTCAGCCTCAGTTCTAAAATTAGACGTTCTTACCAAAAAAAAAAAAAAAAAAAAAACCTGGAGTGTATGCGGAAAACGAAAACGTGAAGTAGGCCTTGTAATTCCGGAATGTTACAATGCTAAGACAAGCCGAAAGAAAATTGCTGATATCCTAAGCACAGATCAAGAATATTTTTAAAAGAGCGCTATCCTCACTTTGAATTGGAAATTGACCAAGACGCAACTCGCACACCGGTGTTAATTAAGCAACAACGCAAATAAATTGATTGATTGTATTGTACATCTGTTTCTTGTTAATGAGCGGTTTTCAGGGAAGGGGGGCGTTTAATACAAACTTGTCAGCTTAGGGGGGGGGGGGGGTGTCAACATGTTATTAATTACCACTTTTACACATAATGCTTGGAAAAAAGGATAATGGGTATGGTCTCAGACTGAAAAATTCGTCATCACGATGATATTAATTGAAGGCGCTTTGCGTTGGGCATTAAGATGTGAATGGAATATACTTACAAAATTTGGAAAGTAAAATTGAAGCAGTCAAAGACAAGCTTTAATGATTCTAAGTTATAATATAGCGCACGTGCATCCTAATCTAATTCCTATTGGCGTTGTCATGGTACATTTCTCAACATACGCACGGCCGTGCGTCCACCCGATGACGTGTGCAAGTCAGATGGAGAAGCATGCGCGCGCTATGTCAGTTATAAAAAGCTTTTTAGAGAGACAACACTATAAAAAATGTACATTTATAGCGCAGCTCCGCGCGTCGAAGGCGCGCGCTCGAGGCCCCATTCATAAGAGATTTGGGTTAAGGACGGTGCCTACTATTGTTACTGCGCATACGTTCTGCGCATCTCGAGATACTCGGGTTTCCTATGGGTAGTGCTCACTAATACGGGGATATTTTTGCGCGGTTTAAAATTATGCGGAGAAAGCAGAACTTAGCAAGTGTTCTTGGTATCCAAAAAGAAAATTTGGGGTAACTATGCATTTTCCAGAGATAATTAAGCTTCTGTTTAGGAAAAACTGCCATACATTGCTTTATATTTTGGCGCTTTGTGGAAATATTGTTGCTTAATTATCTCTAAAAAATGCGTGGTTACCCCCAATTTTCTTTTTGGATTTCAATAGCCCTTGCTAAGATCTGCTTTTCCTGCATTGTCATAAAGCGCACAAAAATACTTCCATATTAGTAGGCAACGTCCTTAACTTATGTATGCGAAAAATTTTGGTTATGACGTCACTGTCCGTCCGGCGTACGTGCGTACGTACGTCCGCCCCTCTATGTAAGCTACTGTGAAATGTCACACTCAACTTGTGCGGCAACCGGCGTTTTTTCAGCGGGAAGTGGGATGGCTTAATTCTTTGAGAAAAACAAACGAGAATTTTGAAGAACACTTATTTTTTGTATTCGTTGAATATGTTGCCAAACTACATATGTCGAGAAAGCAGGGGACTAATAAGCAAATTTAAAACCCGATAGCGACGAACAAACAGGCGAAATGTCAGTTGAAAACAAATATGTGGTGAGCAGGGTGAGTAAGCAACTCGCAACTCGCATAGAAATTAAATGCATTTTTGCAGGCAACTGTCGGTAATTTTCCATATTTAACATACTTCAAATTATACACAAATACTTAAATCGTTGCCATACGACAAATATTCGTGGATAAATTAATTTTGTACATTCACAGAGTTATGATTTGTGTTGGACTTGTGTAATTCATTCGCAGGGCACATTTGAAAACACGCAGTAAACGTTTTAATATTTCGGACCACAACCTTACATTATTTTTTCCTGTACTCTCCTTTTGTTAACGTTTACTTGAAGACTTGAATTATTTCTGTAGGAGAAATATTCACAGAGTTATGTGTTGTTTTGAACATTTTGTGTTGGACTTCTCTAATTTATTCGCCATTTGCAGCGCATAAGTTTCGTAAACATGCACGCTCTAATTTTAAGCGCTTACTGAAATATTTCGGACCAAAACCAAACATTATTTTCCTGTTTTCTCCGTTTGTTGATGTTTACTTAGAGGCTAGAATTATTTTCGTAAGAGAAATATTCACAGAGTTAAGAATTGTTTTGAACATTTTGTGTTGGACTTCTCTAATTCATTCGCCATTTGCAGCGCATAAGTTTTGTAAACACGCTCTAATTTTAAGCGCTCACTGATATATTTCGGGCCATAACCAAACATTATTTTTCCTGTATTCTTTTCTTAAATTTTAGTGAGAAACTAGAATTCTTTCTTTAAGAGAAATATTCCTAGACGCATTAATTGTTTTGAACATTTTGTGCTCGACTTGTGTAATTCATTCCCAGCGCATATTTGTAAACAGTGCGCCCTAATTTTAAAGTAAACGTTCAAATATTTCGAACCATAACTAAGCATTACTTTTCCTTTATTTCTTTTCTTGTAACGTTTATTATGAGACTATAAATATTTCTGTACGAGGAATATTTACAGAGTAATAAATTTTGAAACAAAAATTTTATTTTTATCCGAGCGGCCAAATTGCACGCGCGGAAACATTACTCGGCAGCCAAATTTTCTTAATTGTACGCATTTCAAACTTTACACAAATGCATATAGTTTCCACAGGAGAAATATTTGAGAAAGTGCGTAATTTTTTCATCCACAAGTGTTTTATGGTCTCGAACGTCATGGGAATTCAGCAATGTGATCTCGCACGATCAACAAGAACAGCTTATGGTCCAAAACATTTTCCGCTGACGCGTAAAAAGTTTGCTTTATATGCACTTAAGATATATATAACTCAAGACAGGATGAAGAATTTGTAACGTTATTACGTTTATACAACAAGCAGAGTAGCATGTATATAAGTGCTATTAAAAAGGAATTGTGGAGCTCCGCTTTAAGGCTTGGCTAAATATATATATTAAGAGCTTGTCGAAGTTTAATGAAACGCTAAGATTAAACCGATATGAGAAACTACTTTCACCTTTGTGTTTTTGTACAGCACATTTAGGGAATTTTGTAATTAATCAGAAACAAAAAACCTGTTTTCCACGAATCATATCACTTTATTTTCACTTTGTTATAAAAGTATTGGTTCATGCTTTTAGCAAAGCGTATATCAAGTTATGGATGCACTTGTGAAGTTTGGAGAGCACTCAAGAAGCTAGAGTTGCTCTCGGCTACGCCTTCAGCAACTCTTACGCTTCTCTCGTGCTCTCCAAACTTTCCGCGTGCATCCCGGGTGATAAATCGACGATATGCATGAACCAATTCTTAAGTAACACATAACGAAACATATTGAAAATAGTTGGACAGCCAGACCTTTCTCGGTGATCAAACATTATATATGTTAAATACAATTCAAAGGCAGATGGGAAGATATTTGAGCACCAAAAAATGTGAAAGGACGGCAGTCAGTGAAATTCAAGCCCAATAATCAAGGTATTAAACATTTCAACATTTTAGGCCAATAACTAACGGCCGAACTTAGAACCGTTACGATTACATACTGCAACATTTTAGGCCAGTAACTAACGACCGAATTTGGATTAATACATACTCAGGTGACATTTTAGGCCAATAACTAACGACCAAATTGGATCCGCTATCAATACCGGCATACTGTGACATTTTAGGCCAGTAACTAATGGCCAAATTTGGATCTGCTACCAATACATACTGTGACATTTTAGGCCAGTAACTAACGGCCGAATTTTGAACCGCTACAATGACATACCGAATTTGGAACCGCAATACCGCTACTTGCACATACTGGAACATTTTAGGCCAGTAACTAACGGCCGAATTTAGAACCGCTACAATGACATACTGCAATATTTAAGGCCAATACGTGACTAACGGCCGAATTTGTAACCGCTACTAGCACATACTGCAGCATTTTAGGCCAATACCAGGCAGGTACAAAAGTCGGACCGGATCAACTCGGACCGCCAGTCCGGGTCGGATCAACTCGGATCGACTTGGATCGCCTCGAATCATACTATTAATTGTAATCACTTACTATTGTAAGTATTACATTAGTTGTGGTTACACTAGCCCTTTTACCCATGGGTAACTAGTATTTTCCTACAGGAAAGGATGTTTTTGTGTGTAACCGCGCTTCCTAGACCAAAACTGCCTTTGAGTTATTTTCATGGATACATCAAAGAGAACAAAACAAAAGTACGGTTTATCTGCTCCCTTGGCCAGTCATCATGCAGAACGTGGCCTAACACAGGAAATCGCCTTCTATGCTCTGAGTTGACCTCTGATACGCTTGGCTAATTTCGCGCTTACTGGTAGCACAAGGTGACATGGCAGGGTTTCGTGCATCACTGTGAGCATTTCTTTCTTTATTTCACGAGTTCCCTCTTCAGACTATCAGTTACGAAGTTGATCAAGTTGTAATCTTTTTATTTATCTGTTTATAGGAATGCTAGTCAAAACGAAGATCCCTACTACAACGGGTATTTCTTTGAGAGAAGAAACCAAACAAGGACTCTGGGTACACAAACTCACACGAAGTAAAACAAAATAGAAGTCGGCAAACGAGAAAACAGGATGAGTTAATAGAAAATTAATAAGAAAACAAGGCAGAAGAGTAGCCATTCCGAATTAGGATCTGGATGGGGATGTTAACTCGGCAAGGCGGTTGTTGACCGTTGTGCATAACGAAATGTGTTTTGGGTAAACTGTGTCAATTTGAGAGTTACAGGCCAACCAGTGCTGTTGCTTTTCTAGTCCATTAAAGTAAAAAATCTGGATAACAGTGAGTAAGCTAATAGTTTAAGAAAAACGACAACAGTTTTGAGTTTTGAAAACATGTTAAATTTAAAGACAAATACATGTATTTCTATTTAGAACAAAAAAACAATTTTACTACTCGCGGTTGTACTGTTCTCAAGCATTGTTGTCTATTTACACTGTATTACTCACATTTAGTTACAGCGTTTTAAATTTCGACTTTAGGAGCAGGGCGAAGTATCCGAACTTATCCGATTAGATACAAACATTTCACATGTGTATCAGTTAAATAATAAATATTTTCCGACTTACAATTTTCCTACAATCTTAGTTGTTCACATGCACAGACCAACATATCTAAACAGTATTATTTTTGCCCGGTTTCGGTTACTTTACATCTCATTAGTGCGGAAATACAATTTTCTTATCAACCAATCAAAAGGACATTTCGGAGTTGCCCTGAACCTCATTATGAAAGCGAGGCTAATCGGAGGTTTTCATCATAAATATGAGTTTTCATTAACATACAAACAAAAACTCATTTCATAGTAAAAAGCTTTGCACTTAGCCTCGCCTTCATAATGAGGTTCACAGCAACTCGGAAATGGCCCATTGTTTTGTTTTCAACATAATACGACAGCTAGCATTATTAGTCTATTTTGTTTCTGAAAAACAGAATCATCATTAATAAGATCACCATTAAATTCTTATTACTTTTGACATGTGAAGATCCATTTTCCTGAACAGTTGAATTATGTGCATGGCCTCTGAATGCAGCAGTCTCAGTGTCGTTGCTATTGCTCTCTCTCAATGTGTTGCATTCGTTCGCTGTGCAACAACGAACGCAAACCTTTCTCGTTCCAGACCCTACGAGTTTCACCTCTCTCTGACATCCATCGCCGCACGTGTAACCACGCAATGAGTCGTCACTCGAGCAGCCGAACATAACAGGTACAGCGCTAAGAAGCAAATGGAAAATAAAAACCAGACGTGTCATTGAGATGTCAATAAGAGTGACAGAAGTTCCTATTTACATTAAAGCTAGTCGCGATGGAAGAACTGAACATCCATTCGATCATATAACTACTAAATGCGCGAGAAATTAAGTGAGCAATCACCATCTTGTAATGTACTCTATTCTGGCTTCAAGAGCGCGAAAAAAAGCAACTTTATCAACTACAACAGCGACGGCAACGAAAACGTCCCTTTGTAACGGGACGGATTTTAAGAGTCCAAGGTTTGTGGTCCAACTGGTTTTATTCCGTGGTGAAAGTAAACGTTTTACAGTTCAGGATCAAGCGATCAAGTGATCAAGTGTTAGTTGGTTACAACTTGAAAATATAACTTGATTTTATTTCGGTGTGTAACTTCGCGATTATTTCAACTCATCCAACTAGTACAAAAACAGCGAACTACCTAAAAACCAAATTGGTAGGAGTGGCGTTCGAGTTAAGAAAGACAATGAAAAGTTCACCGTCCTCTGTATGCTCACGTTCTCCATAAAACCTAGAATCTGGTCATTTCACGTTGTGTTTTTGCAGAGGACGGCAAAGGAATGTACCAAAATTCAAAACGCACGTGCAGAGCCATTGTTTTTCCTAACTTTAACCTATTGCTTTGCGGCGTTCTTGCCGTCTCCGTCGCCGAACGTTGTTTCGTTTGCATCGGAAGTTCTTATCAGTTAAATGCTAAATGACGACTGAAGAGGGCTGGGTAGGATCCTACCCTGATTCAAATCCTCCCTTCCCGCGGAAGGCAGTTTTTGCGCATGCTCGCTCGCTTCCCTAAGAAATATAAGGTACCGCTCGTAGTCTATTGTAAACTTGGCCTGTGATTGGGTTAGACCTCAGGCAACGTGATATAAAGCCTAGGGTATCAATTAGGCCTTGTCTCAATTGCATATTGCGTGCAAGTAATTACAAAACTCGATTAACTTACCTGGAGTTCGTTCCCGCTACACTTTGCTTCTGATTCAGCGTGACCGCAAAGCATTTATCACCTGGCGGACACTGTTTTGTTGTCACGTGGTCTTCAAGGCACTCACGTCCCTGGCAGCTAAAGCACTTTGGGCCCGCGGTCATTAGTGTCAGCTGGAAATATCTTTTACGGCTCCATACACAGCATCGTTTCCCAGGCCAGACGCGGCCACCTGAGGACGAGTTAGTTACCAGGTTTCGTTCAGTTCCAATCGCAAGACACACCTGCTCACACGAATAAACTCTGTTTTCATCGGCTCCTTTCTCGTTCAACACAGTTTCTTTTACCGCCGAAATGCACATTTCCTGTCCACGGAACTTTGCCTTGAGATTGTAATCAAGGAAATGCATTTTTCCATCATTTGAGATTGTGCGATGAACAGTCGATAGTAGACGAGGCTTATCTCTGCGGAAATTGATTGAAGTATCGTCGAAACGTTCAACGCGAACAACGACGGAATCCATGCTACCGATCAAACCGTCACGCGGATTGCATGACGAAGAAAATGGCTTGCTGATCGCTGGACTGAGACAAGACCACAACACTGTACTTTGAAGAAAAAGGTTCAGAAGAAATACTCGACATTTTAGCTCGAAAGCCATGTTGCTGTAGGTAGATACTTTTGATTACTGCCAATCGTTCGTTGATTGCGGATATTTATGGACCCTGAAACCAAGGAAGCTCATAGCTGATAATCCTTTACATCACGCGGTCAAGTGAGGGGCGTGATCAAGCTCTATGACTTCCGGTCATTGCTTTTATCGAGGGCTGGACTTCCGGTGCAAGTTCCACCTTACCAAAACAATAAAATCGCGCCAAAAGAGTACAATTATTATTTCAAGGAGAAGTCGACAATTATGTAAAAACTTGGGGATAAAATCTGATACAAAAGAAAGGGCAAACGTTCCACGCACGCTGAGCAAACAGAATAGAAATAAAATTTGTTTTCACATCTTCCCCTACGGTAACTTGAGGTTCATAACAGGCTTAGAAAGATCTTTTCGCAATAAAGGTACGAATCATAGCTTTTATTTTATTTAAGGATTTCATCCACAGATTCATTTGTTAGAGACTTTTCACAGCATAATAAATAGGTTTCATTTGAAAGGCCATAATACAAGAATTCATTCGCGGACTGTCAGAACCACCTTGTACATCATAGCACCAAAGGAAAGTGATCACACTTTAGTGTGACCGAGTCACTTTGCAGTTCCCAAAGGCAATTTCTGAATCATTTCTAAGATCGTTTAAGGATATTTTCGTGTCAGGTTTAGTGGGCTAGAGTGGTTATTTTTATCATTGACCTATTGCAGACGTGAGTGGAGTCGGTTTACATTCAGTTGTGGTCACACACACCTTGGGTTTGGGACGTTCCGGAGGAAGTGTAAACACTTACAATACGTGATAAACTAAGCCAAACTAAATTAAACCAAACTACAATAGTTGTGGTTACACTAGCCCTTTTACCCATGGGTAACTAGCATTTTCCCACAGGTAAGGATGTTTTTGTGTGTAACCGCTTTTCCCAGACCGAAACTGCCTTTGGGTTATTTCAATGGATACATCTGAAAGAGAACAAAACAACTTTCCATGACAGTTCCTGAACTGAAAAGTACGGTTTATCTGCTCCCTGAGGTGGTTTTGCCAATCATCATGCAGAACGTAGCTAACACGGAAAATCGCCTGCTATGCTCTGAGTTCACAGACCTCTGATACGCTTGGCTAATTTCGCGTTTACTGGTAGCACAAGGTGACATGGCACGGTTTCGTACATCACTGTGAGTATTTCTTTCTTTATTTTCACGAGTTTCCTCTTCACCAACAGTTACGAAGTTGATCAAGTTGTAATCTTTTTGTTCATCTGTTTATAGGAACGCTAGTCAAAACGAAGATCCCTCAGTCTACGACGGGTATTTCTTTGAGGCAAGAAACCAGGGAAGTTCAAAACACGACTGGACGCTTTCTGGTACAGCTACATTCCTCCAAGCTTTTCCTTAAAATCCTTTTCCTAGAGCCAAACGTTTCCAATTCATGAATTTTTCGGAAGCGATGTTTTATGAAAATTATTTGACATCGGATTTCCATCAAACACTGTTATTTCGAGCCTGTTTGCCCACTCGTCAAAATGGCGTCGAAAACCGTGATAAGGCCTTTTTGCCGCCAATTCGATTTGATTGTGATCTTGATGATTATTTCAACCAGTATAAACACTGTACATATGTACTAGGGTTTAGTCAGTAAATGTTTACTTCGGGAAATGCCCAAGTGTAAACACAGCATCATGCATGATGAATGGAGCAGAGTGAGCTGTGTAAGCTCGCTCCCCAGAGGCAGTTTTGTTCTGGTTAGTGGATTTTGTGCCGTTGTAAGAATGTACATAACTCACGCACGTTTTTGTACTAAGATTCCTTCGTTTTATACCAGTTCGTAATTTTTATTCCTTTTTTTTCTATTAGTTCGTTTCCTTTCTTTTTATTTTGTTGTAATTAGCTTAGGGTTTCGCTGTAATAAATGTTCGTTTCAGGAGCCCACTCCTTGCATTCACGAATTCGTGTCTGTTGTGCCATTGCTCCTGCACTCCAGCCGTTGGCGGCGCTAGACCACAGGCTCGCGCTGCCATCGGTTACATTAGGATTTCATCCACAGAATGATAAATAATACTAGAACCATTTTTCAAGCCTAATTAACAGCACAGCAGTTGGGATTTCCGCACCTCAAAATTCGATGAAAAGAATTGAAAAACTATTTAAGTTCAGTTAATTAACTCTAAGGTGTCAGGGTAATTTCCTATCTCGCGTTCTTGACTGTTTTGGTTCACTTAGTACAGCAGAAAGTAATCTGACTGCAAAATGAATGTTTTAACTTAGTTCTGGCTCGTCTCTCTTGAGCTACCAATTTGTTTATGTTTTGTAGACGTCGTGAGAAAGCACATAGTGTCACTAATCTCTACAAAACTTTCAAAAGGGTCCAAAAGGGTTTGTGTCAGGCACAACCATATTTAGAAAATTTCAAGAGGAAAAAGAAGATGTAACGTGATTCCCTTTCCATGGATCACACCACAAAACATAACATAATCCCTGACATAATCAAAATACCTTATAAGTCCATGTTGCGTGACATCCGGTTATGAAGTCAGGTTCTCAGACGCTGAAACAAGCTGGGAAAAATTCCTGTCACATGACTGTTTAGGGAAAAGTAAAACGTTCCCAAAAATGAGTAGAAACTAGCCGCTATTTGGTCAACAGTCCGGGCTGGTTCTTTTCACCAAAGACCTAGAATAGCCCAATTCGATATATTAAAATTCAGCCTGAAAGAATAACCACTTCGAGGCTCTTGGAAATAAATCGTGGAGCTCGATATGGGTTCATTCACCAGAGCCTCGCAGTGATGTATGTTGTTTTAGGCTAAATTTCTGAAAGTAAATCTAAATTGGGCTACTAGCCAAAAGGACTGACTGCCACCAAAACACAGACAAACAAAGAAACAAATATTATCCTACGCACGTTTAATAAAGGACACCGGCAAATCAGTTTCGTTCTTAAAGCCCCGTCTACACGTGCAATTTTTATACGGCAATTTTTATGTGGCAATTTTTATTTGCCCGTGTAGATGATGAGAAATGACAAATTTTTTATGTGACAACTGCATTTGCTGAAAAGCTGGCGTGTTAGTTTTTATGTGGCAAATAAAAATTGCCACATAAAATTGTCCGTGTAGACCAGATGCCACATAAAAATTAATGTGACAATTTTTTTCAACGTCTGGCCCGTCTTCTGACTTTCGCCACCTTTCCGTGGTCATCTCCGTTGTGCGAAATTATTACTGACGAACTTAACAACAAATATTTGTCGAGCCATCTACACGGGCAAATAAAAATCGCCACATACAGTTGCCACATAAAAATTGCTCGTGTAGACGGGGCTTAACTCGTTGGTTTAAAAAACAAAATGATTTTTCTAATGTGCGAAATTACAGCCCACAAATCGTAAATTATTTAAAACGTTAAAGATAAGGAGAAGTATGAGCATTATTTTTCTGGTTTTGTGAGGTTGTTTGCCACACTGCTGTCTATAAATTTCATCACACTTTCCTAAAAAGGGTACAATGGAAAGGAATTTAGACCAGATAAATCTGTGACTGATATTATCACAATGTAACGCGGTGACGTTATCCTAATTTTGTTATTTTAATCAAGTGGGTTAGTCTTCTAACGACCTGTAATGACCTTCCTCAGTCGGCAGTCATGGCTGCTTGCACGCTCAACTTACGCTTAACTTTTAAGAAATAGTAATTTCATAATGAAAGTGATCGCTGGCGACATGTTAGTATAGATGCACAGGTTTCATTGGATATCATTTTTGAAGTTTGCAATTGCTGTTCTGAAAAGACTGAAAGGATACATTGTTTCAGGAGTACCCAACGACACTTTAAGAGGAAATTAATCGTATGTTGCACTAAACACTAGCTGAGTGTCCCTTCGTCAGTATTGGTTACTATTTAACGTTCCTGAGAAAAAAATACCCGCTCTACACTGCCAGCGCGCAAGACTTTCAAGAAATGAAAATTTCAGCCAGCTGTAACTGTAATCTCTGTCAACTAGCCAGCAACCAAGCAACTAGCCAGCAACCAACGTGTCTTTCCATTGATGCAGGTCAGTATTTACATCGTCATTGGCTAGGATCGAAGAGAGGTTAATTGCTGACAGCAGACCCTCAAAGTCGCCTTTGCATAATCATTGACAAATCTCAGGGTTTTTGGTAGGGCTTTTATAAAAGTGTTAAACTGGAAAATAATGACGCTGTGGTCTGTAGCTACCCCCTATCTTTTGGAAACAATCAGCGTCGGTAACATTGACACGGTTCGGCACGCTCGTGATTACAAAGTCAAGAATGCTGTTGCCGCAAGTGCGTTTTTTATTGAGTTGTGTCAAGAGGTGTTCGTAAAGGGTTTCAAGAAAGGCTAGTTCGTTAACACCCGACGCGCTGTCAATGGAGTCCCAGAGGATGTCTGGCAAATTAAAATCACCCGAAATTACCGTGTTGTCGAACTGGTTCAAGCTTTACTTGGTTTTATCAACAGAGTTTATAGGCATATTTGTGTAAGCTCATACAATTTGATCTGTTCGTTTGCTTTAACTGAAAATTTAAGTCGTTGAAAATTTTAGGGAATGAAAGTTTATTCCCCGAAATTACGATCTTTTGTTCGTTTTACGGAAACGCTAGCTGACTTTTTTTTTCTCGCATTTTTTAATGAAATATTTGCTCCTTACTAACCGAAAGAACTTAGTTTTCCAGTGTCTAAAAATTCTGAGCTGAAATGTTGCCGAAGCCAACCTTAAAATGTTCTTTGCAACTGAATCCGAATTTCTGAGGCGATTTAGATATTTATTATTACACGGAATGCCCGCAGGGCATGACGTGTCTAGGTTTCGGTCGGGTATCTTTTTTTTCATCGGTGTCGCAAATGTGCACATTAATTTATGCATTAAACTCTGTCCTCCCCCAGTAAGGATATTTTGTTTTGATTGTCTTCAACAGAAGCGGCCCAATCAAAATCTATTTTTCAGGCACATATCACGAGAGAGGGGACCCACTCATCACTTCTGTGTGACGTCAAATTATCATTTGATTTATTCATTAAAACTAGATTAAATTCTTCCCTCTCCCAGAAGGGATCTATTGTTTTGATTGTCTTGAACAAAAGCGGCCCAATCAAACTCCATTATCTGCGCGTATATCACGAGGGAGGGGACCCACTCATCTCTACTTGTGTGACGTCAAAGCAAATCATCATTTGGAAAAGTTGTTTTCGTTCAATGGCGGCCACATGTCTGAATTTAAGACTCCGGATCTGCCGTTTTCAGAGAGAAAACCAACCTTTTTCAAGCAGTAAATCGAAATAATAACTTCTAGGTAGTACTCGACAGTTGAAACGGCGGAAATTGGGAGAGTTCACAGCAAAGAAAATCCGCTTTAAAAAACAGACCGAATGATCAACGCGAAGGATTAGAGCTAGAGGAGGCCAGACCAGTTCAGCGAGGTCATGACGTTATTGCATAGTTATTTCTGGTATGATTCCTAGTAACACAACGATAAGTATCACGCAATATATCTAAATAAAACCATTCAGACAATTATTTCAATGGCCAAGGGAGGATATTTTTTAAATATCTACGAAACATACAATGGGGAATAATTGGGGCTACATTAAGCATTCCGTGTAATGCCATTAGAGGGGCATCTTGTTTTATTTAGATATCCATCGATCTGAAACGTTGGGTTCCTCTGTCAGTAGTAGAGTTCAGGTTTTGAACGCCAGGGCTGCTAAGCTGCTGAAGCTGCCAAACTCTGATCGACTGTAGCGTCAAAAAAACATGTACACAGACAAGGCCAAACTTCGAACAAAAGCACACACACCTAACCGTTTCTTCTAAGTGGTCACGTGCGTAGTATCGAATGGTATCAAAGCAACCGGTGTCGATAATATCGAGTACATGTTATCGACAATGGACCACACTCAGTGACTCGTGTGTAAAGTGGCAGTGAAACAGGAACGATAGTTTCAACTCTTCAGCAGTTCTCTGATACATGACGTAGCGTAACACGATGGCTCCAGGCTGAACGAAATTTCAACATCGTTACAGCGGTTATCACATTCTCGCTGCACCTCGGTAAGTTCTGTCGTCTTTGATGCAAATCGAGCTGAAAGTTCTACTTCGTCCTCGTAACAATCATTTACCGCTATTCGCGCCCTTTTTATGCCACTCTCCGCAGGACGTGAGCCCGTTTGTGCTATGGAGTGACCAGCGGCGATATTTGCCGTACACGCATGCGCGTCTTCAACATACTTCCAGGACAAATCAGTCGGAGTGGCGACAAGCTTCCTATAAGCACCAGGTAAATTCATACCAAGGCCCCTCAGTCTACGAGAAAACAGTCAACAATTAGGACTCCTCCGGTCAGGAAAATTGTGGCCGGTGTGTCTTCAGTACTAGAACTGAAATGTCTGAACACCCACCTGAAGCTTTTGGCGGTTAAACCGTCTGATTCGAGTCTTTTCTTGTAACTAGATGAAAGAAAGATTAAATTACTGATCCGTGAAAGAAACAAAGAAAACCCCCGGCTTAAAGTGTATACCACATCCAAAGGAGACTCACGGGCAGATATGGGGACGAATGCATATGAATACATGAGGCATATATTTGCACTGCGAGTGAAAGATTAAATAGAAGAAAGGCCATCGCCTTGAGAAAAAAAAATCAGGCTTGAACGGAATTCGGGCCCATGACCTCTGCGATGCCGTTGCAGGGAGCTGGCCACATTTAGAGCTCGTAATATACCCGTGGAGGATGAATAAATGAATATGAATATACTTAAACTGCGGTTGAAATATTAAATAGAAGAAAGATCCACGCAGTTATATACCTGAAAAAGTTCAGGCTTGAACGAGATTCGAGCCCATGACCTCTACGATGCCAGTGCAGGGAGATGGTCATATTGTGAATTAGTAATATACCCGTGGAGGATGAATAAATGAACATGAATATATGAAACATACATTTAAACTGCGGTTGAAAGACTGAAGAGAAGAAAGACCCTCGCAGTTATTTACGCAAATTAAGCAGTTGCGAATTAAAGGAAAACCTGAAAAAAATTCAGGCTTGAACGATGGTGGGGACTAAAAAAAATGTCGACTTACGCTTCTCCTACATCATTGGTGGGATATTGAACGCTGTATCCTGGTAGTGGTAGAACTACATCCTTTAAGCTATGTTTTTCTTGCTCGTGGTTAGTTAGACATCTCACGTGATCTCGCCTCACACCACTGTTCTCATCTCCACATGAATCCAAATCAGCACCAGAAACGTTGCCAGCAGCTTCTCCATTATACTCATGCGCACTGGCCGACCGATCTACCACCATATCTCCTTGAACAGCCGCTGCCCGCCCATACCGCTGTATCCTGTAGGACGTCATCAGGTTCCATATGAGACTGCAGTAACTGTGAACGTACAGCAACCGCATAGAGTATGGGATATTCAGCAGTGCCTTGCGGCAGCCATCCTGTAAAGGAGAGGAGTTTATTACTGATACAACCTGAGTTGAATTACGAAGGAAACGAGAATAGTTTATAGGTAAATGTCCACAGGTGTGGGCTCAGAGCTCCTCCGCAGCCCTAATACAGGCTTGCTTAGTCCACATTAATGCATAAATGTAAATGAAAACATTAAAATCAACGCCTTCATTCCATACCTCGTCAGTCCCATGTCGGTGAAGAGCTTTAAGCACCAGTGTTTCACGGACTTTGTAGCTAGGCATTTTACCCAGGGTACCTTGCACGTCACCTGACTCACAGTAATACCTGCAACCAAGAGAAAATTTTCTCTTGCTGCAACCAATAAATAATGCAACGATCATGAATCGTTCAATTAACTGGTCCCAAGCACTGCAGTCACAATAGGCCATTTTACAGTTGTGCGCTTAGTGACCTGGTCTTGAATTGAAAGCGAGGCTGGGGTTGACCTTGTTTTGATACAGACCTCACTGCTTTTCATATGTAAATGCAAATAGTAAGCATAAGAACAGTATAATCTACATATGAAAAGCAGTGAGGTTTGTATCAAAACAACGTCACCCCCAGCCTCGCTTTCAATTCAAGGCCAGGTCACTAAGCGCACAACTGCAAAATGGGCTATTGGCTTTAGTTTTCCCTATATTACACATTGACATTCAAATCTTCGCAGCATGCAGGATGTTTGTCACATGAACCTAGTTTAATGGCCTCAGCTCCCACGCTTAGGTCAGTGGTAAAGTATCCGAACAAGTGATCGGAATATCTTAGGTTCGACTCCTAATACACGGATTTCCTTTTCCGCGATGGCCTGCATCACTCACTGAATAACATATTCTCAGATCAATAGATAATCGAACAAGTGGATGAGTGACTCAATGACTGAATCCACGAGAGAAAACGAACGCATGAAGAAATTAATGAGTAACAGTGAATGAATCAAGTGAATAAATGAAAATGAAAATGATATCTGGGATGAATGTTTCTTGTGCTTTTTTTGCATAACAAAACTTGGCATGTATGCGGGAAGAACAGATCACTATTTTTTTTTGTGGTTCTTTACGTCAGAGTGAGTGAACAATAGGTTGTGATCGTCTGTAATCACATGGAAATCAGCATTAAGGAGAGCTTTACGTAATCGATTAAGTCTTACAAAATAATGCCTGGGGCATTCATTACCTTTTAGCTGAGTTTCCAGGATGGTCCGGATTATGCTCTGATGGAGTCAAGAGTAACTTGACAGCATGAACCTACAGAGAAACACCAGAACCTTATAACACTTATTTGCATCACATCTATGTAGTAAAATGCAGGACAGGCGTTATTTTTTGGTGTTTTTCAGGCGAGAGGAGGCGAGCGAGTGACGCGCGACGGAAGGGCCACCCGTCGCGTGTGACACTCGCGTAACACTCATTTGCATCACAACTGTGATGTAGTAACCTGCAGGACCGGCGTTATTTTTTGGTGTTTTTCAGGCGAGAGGAGGCAAGCGCGAGTGGCGCGCGACGGAGGGTCCACCCGTCGCGTGTAACCCACGCTCCGCGCTCGTCTCGTGCTTCCCTCCACTCGCCTGAAAAACGCCAAAAAATAACGCCTGTTCTGCAGGCTGTGATGTAGCAAATTGGGTTGACTATTGAGGTCA
>NW_028145541.1:625000-797500 GCF_977016875.1 Pavona decussata | reverse complement strand
GCCTTCTTGTCCTTGATACCAGCATAACTAAAGGCGGATGGCTGGACATTTAAACAGGTTGATAAACGGTGAATGGCTTCAAGTGTTTCCTTGAATAATGCACAGTAAAACAGTCATTAGAGAGGGTCTTATAAGGGCAAGTGTTGTTTCACTTACAAAATACTTACATGTAGGGTTACCCTTAAGAACTATCAGCAGCTGGTCTCTTTTATAGAAGAAACTACTTGCCAGGTAGCTTAGGGTTAGGTTGGGCAGTGAAAGCTACAAGCATTTTAAAAATGGTTGAGACAAATATCTTACTAAAATCATCATCTCTTCTGAAAAATACTCTCTGAAGCACAATCTAATGATACAAACCATTTCTGACCCTCTCCCCTTCTCAACGTTGTTACCCGTTTGTTAGGAAGTCCATTGGAAATTCCCTCAACATTGATAAGAGGGGAGAGGTGGGGGGGGGGGGGGGGGGGGAGATAAAAGGAATTTAAGATATTGAAAAAAGATGCTCTTTGCAGTGAGTGTCTCAAGTCTTTTTCCTGAAAACAAAACCTTTTTGTTTGATTTGAAATAATTATTAACATTGTTTGAAGCTTAGTCAGAACTAAAGATAACGAATTGCAGACTTGTAAATTACCGCAGTGGAAAGAAATTACAATCACATTGTTATCCCTGGCCAGTAGTTATAAACTGTTTTACATCTCACCATATTCTTTTTACATAAAACAAATCCTGTGTATTCATTGTGAATCTGTCTGAAGGAAATAATAAAAAAGAAATAAATGAAAGAAATAAAATAATTATGACAAAAAATTAGCAATTAATTTAATTAGTTCATAATTGAAAAGAACACTGAGCTGCTAGGTAAAGAGAAAAAAGTTGAAATTTCAATGTACTGTACAATAACTCAATAAGCCAACAGTACCTTGTCAAATTATTGGACATTTTGCTGTTTTGTTGAGAAGTTGGCTTTATTCCTTTGGCCCTCATCCGCACCTGAATACAACTTTGTCCAGCATTTGTTGAGCTGTGTTTACTGTCCAAGTTGTTGAAGGTTTTGCTCTCAAGAAACGAACCAAAGTGTTTGGATAATAATCTGTGAATCTGTAAAACAAAAGATGTTGGTTTTCTCTACTGCTCAATGATTTCAGCTCTTAAGTGAATTGCTGTGTATTATTTCTTTTTTATTCGGAAAAGTTAAGCTGTTGACTTTGCTTAGATGAATGTAAAAGCCCAGAATACTACTTCCTGAAAAGCGTAATATTAATGAACATGCTGATCTCTTTGAAAAGAGGAAGGGGTGACGACAAACCCACATGGCTTTCAGACTTCCAGATAAGAGAGGTGTCTCAGGTCAAAAATCCAAGAAAGCTGGCTTTATTATAAATAAGATATTTCAGCAGGGAGCCCACGTCACAAAACGTGGTTTTCAGTGAGGCCCTGCATAAATCTAACGTAAGAATACAAAAAAAAAAAAAAAAAAAATACAAATATAGCTATCTAAAAATAAAAAGTAAAAAGGATAAGATCAATAAAAAAGTCTACATGTTTCTAATCAGACGTCTAAAAACTAAAAAATTGGAAACGTTCCTAATGCCGTCTGGGAGAGTGTTCCAGTCATCTACCGCATGACAAATAAAGCGATGCTGACCCCATGAGCGCTTTGATTGTGGTTTACAGATGTTATTACTAAAATGAGTGTTATAATCATGAATGTCTGTAGAAATTATTAAAATTAAAATTCCAATCAATCAGACCATTCAAGGACTTAAAAACTAAAAATAGGCGATGAGATCTTCGCCTTTTTTCCAAATTATGTATCCCAACCAAGTAGATCAAGGGCTTCTGTAAACTAACAAATTGGATGGTAAAATTATTTAACAAGATCTGGAGAGAGCCAGTTGCCTACTGATCCTTCAAAATTCGTCATTGACTTGTTGACTTTGAATGTTATATGAAACACTGGGCTCTTTTAAAACTAAAGACTGATGTTTACATCTCTTTGATTACAGGACCGTTCTTTCAAAGAGAAGTAGAGAATTTACCTTAGTTCGCTGTTGTTTATCTGCACTGCTTACATCAAGATTAAGTGTGGAGGGTTTTCTTCTACTTTCCCAGTGGGCAAAGCATAGTAGCCTGATAAAAGAATAATTATTTGAAAACACAAATGCATGTGAGTGAGTATTACTTCCCCATGTCCTTCCACCAAAGAAAAGGATACAGCTGAACCCTTGCTAAAATACATTTAATCAGCAATTAGTAAATGATTCATTAATTTTTTCACATTGTGTCATGCTTGGTCAGTTATCAATGCATATAATGTACAAGTTAAATGCACCATCAGTTCATGTCTGTCATTACCTGTCTACTTGATGTCTGTCACTCAACAAGTCACTAAACTCCCAATACACTTTGTCACTGCCAGCAAATATCAAAGGAAGCTGTCCCTTGAAGAATGAGACAAACAAAATTGCATGAGCATACAATGCAAGAGCTTACTATTTGATGGCACTCAAGTCTAGAGGAAGGAGCGTGGGGAAGGGGGGGGAGGGGTGGTCAATGCAGTTCTGTATGAAAATGTATACAGTATGATGTGGGGCATTCTAAACCAACTCAGGATCCTATAAGGTTTTGTACAATCCTGTAAGATGGTTTCTACACAAATTGTCAGTGTCTTTTAGGGTCCTTTCCAGAATCCTTATCTAAGATTTTAGACAATCATATCAACTGGTATTTAACATCAGATTTACCATCCTATGTTAAAAGGAACCCAACAGTTTGGATGCTCTACCACTGAGCTACAAGTGACTCATGGGAGCTTACCATAGTTGAGTTTTTTTTCAAGATTGATTTCATGATTTGAAATAAGCAACGTCTCAGTAACAACTTTCCCCATCTGTTTGAGATGCCCCCCGCATGAGCTCTGTGCAATATTTAAAGTTTTTGGCTGGGTAGTTTACCTCCTGTTCATTTTTTATGGTTTCAGTTTGAAGATGAGGAAATGCCAGCCTGACATTCCTGTGAAGACAAGTACGCTCCTCCTTTGTCAGCTCAGAACCTATCACAAGAAAAAATCTTCCTCAGACACTTCTTATTAAACATCATGTACAGCACCTAATCCATCATTCAGAACTGAAGTCTGTTAAACAATAAACAACAGTCCAAGGGTTGAATAAGCCTTGTTATTGTACATAGACAAGAGTGTTTTACTGGAAAACACACTACTTGTAAAGTTCATACGAAACCACATCCGGGACCTGAGTGGCATATTTTCCATATCCTCACTAGTGAGGATATTGATGACGTCATTTCCCCCTTTTTCACGGTTGTTTGTGCAAACAGTCATTAAAAAGTGGTGACCAGTAGATTTGTCTATACATGTATATAAAAAAGAAAGCTACACAATAGCTTGAAGATATGAATTTTATTTTCTCGTGTTGTCTTTGCCATTTGAAAATAAAATTCTTATCTTTGTGCCGTCATACAATATCCTCTATTACTTGAATGCCAATTTCTGACCCAGGGTTAGTGTAGTCCATATTATGCTGAAGGTCCAACATGTTAAATGACCTATTTAGACATACACTATAAGCATGGAACATGATACAACATTTGCTTCAAATAGTAGTCAATATTATTCTGTTAATCAATAATCTTGAGCAATTTGTCATTGACTTTCATAATAGTGACTGCATGCAAAAACAAAACCTTTTGTTTTTTGAGGATATACATGTATATAGTTATACAGTCGAACCTCCCTTTGCGACCACCTCTCGTAAGCGACCACCTCTCATTAGCGACCACTTTTCCAAAATACCAATAGTTTTCAAGTCAAATCATTAAAGGTAGAACCTCTCGTAGGCGACCAACTCTTGTAAGCGACCACCTCTCGTAAGCGACCACTTTTAGAGATGATTGTTTAAAAATTTCACTTGTTTTTAACCTCCCGTAGGCGACCACTTGACGACACACAATCTGGTGTATCTCTCACGGGTGGAAATTGCAAAATGTGTCGCTGTAACATACTGGCCACATCATTACAGCAGACGCCGTATTAAAATCTCACAGCCGGAGCTACCGGAAGTGTCTCCCCAAATAGCTTAGCATTAAAACAATCGATAGCATACACATGTACTATTGTACACTGAGATAAACTTTAATCAGGTTGAATCTCTTGAAGGAAAGAAACTCTCTTGTCTTGTAAATAGCATGTATGTACATGTATGACCGGTAATGACTCTCTCAACCTTGTATTACTCAACAGAAAAATTGTGGCAATAAAAAAACGTCAACTGGATTATTTAATAAACAAACAAACGCGAAAGTTGTAGATGTTTTACACTTGAAATGTAACATTGCAAAAATGCCGTTTACTGTTTGCTCCTAAATCAGACAGTCTAAAGAAACGTTATTAGTTTGGGTTTCGATAAGCACTGTCAAAATGGTTAGGTCTCCACAATTACCATATTTAAATTACCCGAAATTTAGACGTCCTGTGGTCTGAGCTCTGGTAAGCGACCACCTTCCGTAAGCGACCACATATCCTTGACATTATGGGTGGTCGCTTACGGGAGGTTCGACTGTAATTGTTTAAAAATCATAATTATAACTAGAAATACGTGACTTGCAAAACCTCGCGAAGCTAGAGCTGGGTGGAAAGCCCACGTTACTCGTATTGTAGCATCAAATGAGGAGATTAAAAGGTTTCTGAACATAGCAACTATTTTTATGAGCATGTTCTTTTCGACGTTCCACAGGCTAGTTTGTGGTTGAAAATCTATTTCTGACCCGACGAAATGAACAACGTGAGTGAAGCACTGTCGTGTTCGATGAATTTATTTCCCACGGAAAATTATTTTACCGCGGCCACAAAACGTGTTATTTCTTCAATGTAATCTTTCACAAAAAAAGATTTCTGGAAGAAAGGGAAAAGATTCTGGAGAGATAGTTCTGTATCCAGTGAATATTGATGAACATTGCAGTTGAAATTTGACCCGGCACGCAAGCTTTCCTGATGTATGCAAATTTTGCTCCAGACGACGCCAGACAGTCTGACGTCATTCATACTTTGTTTTTCACTGCTGCTAGGCAACAGTGCGGACACCTTCAACGAAATATATAAATATATTATCGCTCGAATTTGCGCGGCTTAGCTCCGCTCGGGCCAGCTCGGCCCGACAAATTTATTAACCTCGCTACGCTCGGGCCTTCGGCCTTCGCTTCGCGAGGAATTATAAGTGCTCACCAATACATATCTTTTTATTGCTGTCTCTGTTGGTTTGAACAAACAAAGCAAACTCTTCAAGTTCCTTCAGTCTTGTACAGCTCAGATGCTTGCCGAAGTCTTTCAAAGCATTATCTTTGAACTTTTGGAATGAATCTGAAATCTAAAACATTTTAATATTTTAATTTACATAATTATGCCATTGTAAAAATTAAGCAGTCTAGAGCAATGATCAGTGTACAATAAATTTTTAGTCAAAGTATTAACAACAACATTTTCAAGCACATACCGGTACAGTACCGCTCGAAACTATGGGACCATTTGCACGCGGTAAAACCTCGTCTTTGCCGAACGTGATTGCGGCGAATTCACCGCGGTGGGAAGAAAACCGCAACCGCGGCAAAGACGAAAGCAACCGAAAGCCGCGGGGAATTAGACGCGGCAATGCCTCGGTAAAAATACAATGATGGCTAATTACTATTGTCAGGGTATTGTCAAACATTATCTCACCTTTCATCCTAAAGAAGCCCTCAAACAAAAGAATTTGTAAAGACTCACCGAGTCGGAAACCGAACGACCGATAACAATTCGTTTGGCAGTCACTGACGAAAATTTCTTTTCTGCATTTGGGACATGTTCAGTTTTTGTCACGCTACAGGCAATAATCACAGAGCAAAAGACATAGTTTTAGTTTAATTCTTGCTGTTTACGCCACACAGTCAAGAAAGATATTCTATTCGTTTGATAAACCTCCTGATAACCCTTTCTACTGATGTAAAGTGCGCAACAAAGTTCAATCGAAATAGCGACGCTGAATTCAAAATATGCAATCGGATTTCAGTACGGACGCGGAGAAAAGCAAAGTGAAAATCCCTCCAAATGTATTGCCAATGTAATCCGAATTCGAAAAACTAAAACTTCGTAATAGATTTGATTCGGTATCGAGTGTGAGCGATAAGATCGATTCACTTGGAGCAAACACAAACGCGGAAAATTACCGCAACGCTTAAAGTATTTCTATTAATATTTACTTTGGATAATAGGAAAGCAGCAACTTTAGCAAAAGGGAAAAGCCCCTTCCGATGTTTTAAAACGTTGAGAGAAGCCGTCGTTTGGACGTAGAAAGGACCGTGCCATGATGAAAACACCGGGAAGATTTCAGTCACGTGCTAGGCAACCAAATTCCTTCACGTGTATCAAGTTTCATTCCGCAACAACACAACGCGGAAAAAAATTATAGTAAGTTAATTTACGGCGATTCTTGGTAGGAAATCTGGACTCTTGCAGTTTGTTATTCAGCCACAACGGGAGTAGTAGTGCCTTTTCACTTATGCCCAACTAGTTCCATTGTAATTGCTTCAAAAAGACCTGGAAGCGCTCTCTTCTTTCGTCGACTAGCATTCGAGCTTTCACTGACCTTTGCAGTTTGCGTTGCTTCGCGTATCGAAAGGAATTGTGCGAGTGAAGTTTAATGAATTGTTTTGCACGTGAAGCAAATAATTTTTGGCATAATCCGAAATATTATTACATTTACCAGTTCAATTCACGAGTTCGCTCACAGAGCGCTTTGATTATTTCCCTTGAGAGCGAGTGCACTTCCGTGAAATTTATCACACCTAAAACCCGACAATTCGATTATTGTCCTCGAAGAACATGAAAACAAAGCGAACAATAGCCTATTCAAACCCAACCGCGTCCTGCCTTTCACCGCGGCTTAAGTCAACCGAAAAAAACCTAGGTGAAACCGAGGTTTTTATTGCGGTTAGACGAGGTTTTGCCTAGGTGAAACCGCAGGTCAAAACCGCGAATCGACCGAGGCAAATTCGCGGCAAATGGTCCCATAGTTTCGAGCGGTACTGTACATCAGATGTCAAATCTGGCACAAATTTGCATTAAAATTTGAATTTAAATAAATAGGTACTGATTTATAAATTAATTGATTAAAAATTAAATAAGACGTGAAGAGAAAAGAATTACAAAAGCACAGGTCTTTACACCAAAAGCAGACAGAGTTGAGTGTAGAGTATAGTGCCTCCAGTACTTAGCATACCCAAGTGACTAATCTAACTGTCACACAGAGTTATGGTCTCATTCACTGAGATTAGCTTTTCAGAGATTAACACTAAGGAGACCTCATGCCAGCACTAGGGGTGGTCACAGCAAGGGTTTGCTATGTACTCAGTGATTCTTTTCAGTCCCCAAATTGGAGACGAGACCGCCATTTGTACGTGGTCTTCCATGCCATATGAAGGGGTAACCATTTGCAGATGTCAAAGCAAAAGCATCTTCTCCTCAGTTATTTAAAGACCCTGAGTGTTGGCCCAGCTGAGGTTTGAACCATACTCAGAGACCCTGGGGCAGTCAGTTGGGGGGCAGGCAAAATGGTACAATGAAAGTTTTCAAGAATGGCCTTTACCTGTTCTTCAAAACTTTCATTGAACCATTCTCCCCGCCCCTGACTGTCTACCCCAGGGTCTCCGAGGATGGGGTTTGAAACCTATGCTCTCCCACTCAGCAGTCTGGTGCCCTACCAACTGAAGTAGTACCTGTGTTAAAAATGGAGTTTCACCTTCCACATTCTTTCCCTCTGTGCTTTCCTTGCAGCTCTTCTGTTCAGGACACTTTTGATTACCATCTTCTGATTTCCATTGCTCTTCTTCTTTTGCAGAGGAGATTTTGCCAGGGATTAATTCTACCAGTTCTCCCCATTTATCAATTTCAGTCACAACAAAGTCTTGCCATCTAAAATGTGTTAAGCAAACTCTCTCACAAAACTTAATAATACTTAGTCTAGTAATAATCAAAGATTAGGGAGTGCGTTGATGATCTTGATCTCAGGCTCTCTCTCCTTAGCCACGTTGGACCTGATCATGTCATTCACCCCTGCAAAATATGTGGGGAATGCCAGATGCATGTCCCAAGATCCATTCATTTGTTGACCAATTATTATTGATTGTCCAATACAATCTTGACTCCAGTATGCATTAGGAGTGCGATTTCTACATCATATGCAATTATTGTACTTCTCTGTTACTACATTATAACTCCCCAAGTTTGTCAGATAGCTATATTAATAGTAGCCTCCAGGCTATGCAGATGCTCTTGGGTCAGTCTCCCATGTTCGTGAGGGAGGAATTAATGCGTGACAAGCCCAGAGGACATCTGCATAGGAGGCTATAGTAATGGTAATTCAGTCAGGCATTCAACAGTCAGTCAGTCAGTCAGTCAGTCAGTCAGTCAGTCAGTCAGTCAGTCAGTCAGTCAGTCAGATAAGCAATGAGTCAGTAAATCAGTCATTTGGTCAGCCAGTCAATTATTCAGTCAGTTTGTCAATGAGTCAGCCAGTTATTTGAACAGCTACTCAGATTAGTCAATTTGTCAGTCAGCCACTCAGTTAATTACATGTATAATTAAACAGTCAGTCAGTCAGTTGATCAGCCAGCAGTTAACTTGTCAGCCAGTCAGATAGTTAGTCAATGAGTCAGTCAGTCAGTTAGTCAATGAGTCAGTCAGTCAGTCAGTTATTTGAACAGCTAGTTAGATCAGTCAATTAGCCAGTCAACCATTTAGCCAATTACATGAGTGTATAATTAAACAGTCAGTCAGTCAACCAGTCAATCAGTCAGTCAGTCAATGCATCAGTCAGTTGTTTGGTTGGCTAGTCAGTCAGTCAGTCAGTCAGTTAGTCAGTCACTTAATCAATTACATGTATACTGAGTCAGCCAGTCAATCTGTCAGTCAGCAATCAAATAATTTCAACAAGATAATCAGTCATAGATTCTTAGTTTTATGATGTAAGGTACACTGAAAAAAATGGCAGGAAATTAAAAAAGAAAACTTAACTTTTGTCTGACTCTGGGTAAAAGACTCAAAGGTACAAGCTACTTGCTCTGCACAGATTACCAAGCTCCCCATGTAATTCATAAGTCATACTTAAATTTAGGATACGTTTGCTTGATTTGTCCTGTGAAGCTCTTTCTCTCGCAATCAAGGTAACAGTCTGCACCAAATGACATTTTGCGGATAGCGAAAAACTACCAACAAACCCCAACACTAACACCGCGGTAATTTGAATCAACCTTGAGAAAAACAGGTCAGGCGCTATTCTAAATACACTATAAATACGATACATGAAGTAGTACCTGCTACCAAGTTGAACGCTGACTTGTTTCATCATTGTCTCACAAATAACATGGCGGTTCTTCGCGGGTTTTTATTTTGATGTCGTTCGAGGTTTTTGGCCACTTGTATTTTGGTATTTTCGAACCAAAATGGACCTGCTTGACTGTGAATGGGGCTCATGCGAAGAAAAGTTTCCTTCCTCGGAATTTCCCGACTTTAGAGAGCACATAGAAAGTCATTTACGAGAGGTTTTACCGCAGTATCGACGAGGCTTTTCCGAGGACACCATCCCGGAGAATTTCGCTTGTAGTTGGAGAGAATGTGGTTGGGATACGCCAATAGACGCCAGCGATTTGATTCGCCATGTTTTCTTTCACGCATTCCACACTAGAATAAAGCTCGAAGGCTTCAAAAAGCAACAAGAAATGAAACTGTCCCCTTGCACTTTGGACAGTCAAAGCCGCAATTTAATTCCCGAGAATTCAGATCCTTTCCTCTGCGAGTGGAGGGAATGCGGTGTTGAATTTAATTGCCCGACGCTGTTTTACCGGCATGTTGACAGTCATGCCTTGGCTGTGGACAAATCTTTATTGGAAGTGAGAGATGATGGAAGAAGGAAATTTACTGTAACGTGTCAGTGGGAAGGTAAGCGAGGGAAATCTCCCGTCTGTCTGAAACTTGACACGACTCCATACTTTTGTGGTTAGCTTATGGCCAAACAACATGTCAGAAATTAATAATGGAAAGATGTCTGCACAGCCCTACACATAAATTCTACATGTACCACTATAACACAAGCCCTCTTCCAAAAACAGCAAGTGTGAAAGGGAAATCAAAAAATTCTCCAAAATCCCCTATGTGTGGGTATGGAGGGTGGTTTCTGTCAAAGAAACAACAAAATTTTGCCCCCCTCGGATGCAATCCTTAAAGGTGCTGACACCAAAAAAAAAAAAAAAAGAAAAGGGGAGGGGGGTGTAGGAATCTGACCTTCCATTTGGGGGGTGGGGGGTGGGGATAATACAGTTATGCAAATGTAAATGAAATGTCTCAATAAAAAAATGAAACATCGCAAAAGGTATACATCATTAATGTATGGATCTCTGCTGAATCTCAGGAGTTTAATTTGGAAGAAAGGTTAAATAATTTAAGTTCAGTTTGGATTTTCTTGAAAATTTCTTCCAGAAAAGTATATCTTACAGCTGGGGGTGGGGGTGAGGCAGGGGGACTTGTCTGAGTTTCTCAGACTATCCTGAGATGTAGAGAACATATGCTTAACAACGAAAGAAGGCAATGTCCTTAATTGTGTTATATATATATATATATTTTTTTACTACATTAAAATTGCTAGTGAAAGAACAAAACTTACCAGCCATGAATTATGACTAGTCTGCGGCTAGGTGGCTACTGTAGTCTCGAGCCCTGACGGTTTCATATACAATACTAACAGGGCCTATTGCAGTTAATCTTTAGTTCCATTCATTCTTAATGAGGCTGTTTTGCACTCTTTTTATTTGTTTTCAGGGTGTTGTTTCACCACTTCAAATCATTATAAACTGAAGGAACATTGCCGGAGTCATACCAAAGAAAAGATTTTTGCTTGCAAGACCTGTGGTGGAATGTTTGCCAGCAGAACAAAGCTAGTGGACCACTTGGTTCGACAGAATTCCTCTGGATGTAAGTGATGAAAAGACAAAAGAAGCCCAGGAGGGGATGGGGGGGGAGGGGGGGGGAGGGACTCCCATATGAAAGTGATAGGAGTTAAATTTGTGTTTTGGTACTCCTTAGGGTGCTAAAATCTAAAATGACTTCTATCAGAGGTTAAATAGAATAGAGATTTATGACACTCCTTTCAAAAATCATTATGAGTGGAAGGCATTTGAAGGAATCATCTTTAGTTTATTGCTATTGAAAATTGTCAAAGTGTCAGTTAGTATATTAAGTTTTAGAGTTGGTACTGTACCTCTTAGGGGAAAAATAATTGTTCAGGCCACGCCCATCAAACAGAATTCTGATACCTTTAAGGGGTTCATTCACCGGCGCCAACTTTAAATATAAATTTATATGGGAGTCACCCACCCCCCCCCCCCCTCCTTCCCGGGAAAAGAAGTTACAACATGGGACATACAATAATTGTATGTGTTGTAAAATTTAAAGAAAAACCAGTAAGGAGACCAGTAAAAGAGACCTACTTCACTATAATTATATATGTATATCTTGGCAGGCTACTCTACTTGGCATTTCTCTGCATAGCATAACTTTAATCTTTCTATTGCCAATCGGTTACCTTCAAAAGGCAGCCGTCTACTTTAGTATTTTCTGACAACATTGTTTTTTTTTCATTCACTTCTAGATGAAAGTTTTCAGTGTTCACATTGTCTAAAGCACTGCGGTTCAGAGCGTATACTGCGAGATCATATGAGGCATCATGGTATGTGATATTTTAGGCTTAATATATGTTAGCTAGAAGTAAGAGTTTGGTTAAAAAGCAACCAAATAATGGTTTCTGCACCTTTCTTCATTTTTAACAATACAAGTTTTCAACCCCTATCATTCATCACATAGGCTTTCTTTTAGGAAAAGAGAAAAGATTTGTTCCAATATCCAGAAGCTATCCTCCAAACATGGCCACCAAGACTTGAAAGCACCTAAATGTTTGGACAGATTTTCCCATTGCATTAACTTTATGATTTGTCATTCATCAGGCAGGCTTTCATTGAACAAAACAGAAAAGACTTGTTCTGCGACAAAACCTTTTCAGTGTCCAGACACTATCCTCCAAACATGGCTGTCAAGACTGAAGGGAGCTAACTCTTTGGAAAATGTTCCATTGTAGTAAATGTATCATTCATCATTGTGCAGTTCCAGAAAATATCCATACTCCACCCACGGAAGGTCTTATTTTGCACCCCCATTCCCTCAGGAAATTCCAGTTTAGCTTCATACTTTGCTTCTAAAATTTTGATTTTTAAGACCCCCCCTCCCCTGGGAATTTCCAATTACCTTCCATGGGGTGGGTATGGATTTTTTCTGGAACTGCACATTCTTCAGGCAGGCTTTCGTTTAACAAAACAGAAAATACTTGTTCCACGACAAAATTTGTTTCAGTGTTGAGACACCATCCTCCAAACATGGCCAAAAGCAGCTAAATGTTTGGACAAATGTTTCCATTTTTGCAGTTAATAATGTGAAGTGCCAGTTTTGCGACATGACCTGTCCCAATGCTTCCGCTCTCAAACAACATGTCAAGTTCAGGCATTCAGAGGAAAGACCATTCAAGTGTGATGTGTGTAGTTACACGTAAGTTTTTAATTTTTTTTTTCATGTATTTCCTAATGGTACTAGTTTCCTGGTTTTTTTTTAAACAACAAGATGTTAATTTTTATCACGGCCAGCAAGAAACTGTTCTTAAAAATGATCAGTTCTACATTTTGGAAGTGAGAGTGCATTTGAATTGTGCAGTGCTCACATACATGTAGTTTCATATGCTCTACCGGCAGGGTAAGGTAAAGGTAAAGTCGCACAGGAGCCTAAGTGGCCCACACGGCCGAAGCTTAGCCCAGTTTCTGTAGCATGAAGCAACTAGGAGTATTGCTACTCCCCCCTGGATGGGATGCTAGTCCATCGCAGGGCTACCCCCAGCGGTATCTTGCCGGTACCCATTTATACACCTGGGTGAAGAGAGACAATGTGGTGGTGTAAATGCAATGTGATGGCCTTCACATCTTTCTGAAAGTCCTCTTGCTTAGATTTTCTTGCCTGGAGTTGAGATCAGGGCAGTTAGCAATTGAGAGAGCATCTCTTAGGACGGTGCCTACCAATAAAGAAATATTTTTGTGTGGTTTATGACTATGCAGGGAAAACAGATCTTAGCAAGGGGTTTTGAAATCCAAAACGAAAATTGGGGGTAACCGAGCATTTTTTAGAGATAATTAAGCAACAATCATTCTAAAAAACAGTAAAATGCAACGCAATGCTTGGCATTTTTTTCCAAATTGAACCTTTATTATCTCTGAAAAATGCGTGTTACCACAAATTTTCTTTTTGGATACCAAGAACACTTGCTAAGTTCTGCTTTCTCCGCATAGTTTTAAACCGCACAAAAATATCCCTTTATTAGTAGGCACCACCCGTGGATAGGAAACCCAAGTATCTCGAGATGCACAGAACGTAACAGTAACTTAAGTAGGCACCGTCCTTAACGTACAACTGGGTTCATCTTTCCTTTCTCTGATTTCACTGCTGTATGTTTCAGCTGCAAGATGCCATCAGATCTGGCACGCCATCGTGAATTCCATAATGCAGTTTTGTCATATCAGTGTGATGTGGAGGGCTGTAACTTCTCTGCTAGATCCATGCAGACGGTGAAAAGACACCAGAAGGTTGATCACCAGGTTAGCAATGTATGGACTTATAAACTTAATGTAAGGTAATGTTCAGTTGTGAAAACGCTAAACTTTAGACCAGTGAAAAGGTAATGAGCTAATGGCCTCATAATTTAACTATACAAATTAATTTTAGCGAAGCACTTACACTAAACTTGTCAAGAATCCTTAAATATTTCACCTCAATTCCATTGGTGGAAAAGCAGGACTTTGGAAAAGCTGGCTGCACAAGGGAAATGGGTGGTTCACATTCTTGTTGTCTTTCCATCATGTTAAAAGTCTAAGTAGCCAGTATAGTCTCCTTCGCAGCTGTCATTTGGGCTCGTCACGCAACACGCTCCCCCCCTCCCCCCCCCCCCCCGGGTCCCTCCCCCACAAACGACGGCTGCAAGGAAGACTAAGTAGCCAGCTACCTTTGCCATAGTTACCAGCCATAGCAACCAGCTGCTGCTACCAACAAGAGCCCGCCCGCGAAAGGTTAAATGGCATCACTTGATATTGCTTGCTTCCTTTTCAGGGAGTCGATTTATATCGTTACGAGTGCCATGTCTGTGGGCAGCGATACACGCGAGGATCAGGGCTGACGAACCACCTGAAGAAGAAGCATAGGTTTAGCTGGCCAGCTGGTCACCCACGCTTCAGGTTAGCTGGCTGTAGATTAGTTTGGCAAAGTGAAAATTATAAAAATCCGCCTTCACACTGCAGCTTAAGCTTTCAACTTTTATTGTTATATTTGTTATTTTTACAGGTTTTCCCCTCTCCTCAAAAACCAGCACTTCTAAATTTCAATTCGATATGGAAAGTGTAATTAGTGCTCTGCGATAAATACATTGACATAAAGTGATTTTATTTTCTGAGGAGGAAAAAACACACGTCATCTGTGCATCATGGTAATAAGCAACTCCATTGGGAAGTACTACTCAATGAAGGTTTAAAAGTTTTAAAAGGATTTCATTTACTGTCAGTTCTACATTGTAAAATAATACTGTACAGCTCTCACTTTCAGTTCATTCGTTTCTTCTGTTAAAGGTACAAGGAATGTGATGATGGAATTTGTCGTCTACAAACTGTCCGCTTTGAAAGTCTTCACCTCTCGCAGCTAATGAACGAAGGTGTGGAGAACCCAGACATGCTTGCAGGTGACTCCCCCCTGGAAAGCACCGAGTCTCCTGGAACCTCAGGGGGGTCTCCCGAAACATCTGGTCCAGGGTCTCCTTGTTTGAGTGCAGACCAGCTGGAAGAGCAGCATTTCCAAGAACTCCTTCAACAGTATGGTTTGAGTGACAACAGCGGTGAAATACAGGACAGAAGACAGGACAACACAGGACCAATGAGAAGTTATCAGCGAAGAAGGGCAACAATGGCGCATCCGTATGAGAGACCTGACTCGCCTGAGATAGATCTGCCTCAGACTTTACTCGATCTCCAGGATGCCGCTATCCGACTGGCCAATGGACAGCAAGCAAATTAAGTCTTACCAGAAACTCATAAGGGACTTGAAACGTATAAAACGCGCTCACAACGTACGAACGCTCATTTTTGCACAAATGTCATTTTTGGGAAAGACTCGCTCAATGGCGAGGGCCGAGGAAGCAACGACGACGGCGACGGCAACGAGAAACTCCAAAAAACAATTGGCTTAATAACCAAAACAACAACTCTGCACGTGCATTACACTTTTTGGTACATTCCTTTGCCGTCAATGCACGACTAGGATGTGAAATTTCCTAATCGGACGTTTTATGGAGGACGTAAACACACGACGATGAATTTTTCTTTCTCTCTCTAAGCTTGGGTGCGGTCTCCAAGAATTCAACTCCGGGAAATTTCACCTACATTTGACATTTAAAGCGAGTTGGGATAATCGCGACGACGTTTGAAAAAACGCAAATTCATTTTAATACTGACATTTTTGCTGCCGTCGCCGTCGTCGTTATCCACGTTGAGCTGACGGATTGTTTGGTATGACTTTCTTAGACTGCGAGCAGTCTCTTTCCTCTCCTAAGTTCTGTCACAATCACGCGATTTCTAGCGAGCGGCCTGCGGGGAAGCCGCGAGCCAGTAGACCCTTACCATGTTGAGTCTCGGGGGAATAAAACGCTTTGTTTTCGCACGGCAAGCCTCGACCAGACGCGAATTCAGTGCGAGGCTTGCCGTGCAAAAACGAAGCTTTTTAAAGGCGAATCTTTGTTTACACTTTTTGCCTCATTAACATATGCTTATCACCATCTGTTGACGCTAATAAAATAAAAACTCTGAATATTGAAAGGGCATAACAATTTCAGTTTTCTCTGAAAATTTGAGCCCAATACATCGAATGGTTTAGGAGAAATTCTCTTCAAAAACTCGAAATTTTACAGGGAATGTATGGCTCATTAACGTTTTTGCCACCCAGCAATTTCACAGTTTTTGATGGCTGATATTTTCTTCAATATTGCTTGCAAAGAGCTGAAAATTGCACAAATTCCTCAACGTAATCACCACTTTTAACATTTGCATTTAGTTGATATACAGCCATTTCAACTAACATTGTCGGTTCACTGAAAGCATGAAGCTAAAAGACAAGACCGAAAGTTTACGTGGGATTTTTATGAATAAATTCATCAAAACCAGTCATGCCTGGAGAAAACAATAGGTTGTAATTAGCAGTACAATGACCTGCACGTGCAGGGATGATTTTGATGAAATTATTCATAAAAAATAATCCCACAAAACATTGCGGTCTTGTCTTTTAGCTTTATTTTGATCCGACAACGTTAATTGAAATAGCTGTATACGGCCAAGGCTTCCATGAGTTAAGTCGTATGCTAATGAGGAAAAATGTAAACGATGACAGCAAAGATTCGCCTATTCTCCTGAGACTCAACATGGCCGCCGTGTGAGAAAGGTCTATCCCTCCTTCTTCAATTTTCTAATTTGCATAATTTAACCGTCGCTTTCCGCGCGTGGTCTGAGGGAAAAAAGTAGGACTGCTCACAGTCTATGACTGTCTAGACTTGCTAAACTTGCAGATATGGTACTTGGGAAAGCGAATATTTGCAAGCTTGATACAAGACCTACAAGATGGAGTTACGCGTTTCAACCCCTTATGGGCACGGTTTATGGTGTTGCATTATGAATAAGCTTTTAAAAAGGTGTAGATTATTGATATTTAAGCGTTTAAATGAAACAAGCAAATCACCACTTGGCATGCGTTTATCTAATTTCGAAAGATGTTTTGAAAATGGCTCTATTTAATTAAAATTAGCATTATCGCTTTTCAATACATCATCTGACACAGAAAATATGACAAGCTATTTTATTGTGCGACTGTTAAGAAACTAATTTACCTTAAAATGTTTTTGTTATTTATTGTGAAAATTTTCTTGGATTTAAAATTGTTGAATAAAACAAAGTAATTTTATCATTATAAATATTTTATCCCGAAGTTCGTTTTCTTTGTGTTCATTCAAACAGTTAAAACAACAGTAGTAACAAAAACAGAAAACAAACCTGATGCGATACTGGC
This sequence comes from Pavona decussata, assembly GCF_977016875.1. Classification (NCBI taxonomy): domain Eukaryota; kingdom Metazoa; phylum Cnidaria; class Anthozoa; order Scleractinia; family Agariciidae; genus Pavona; species Pavona decussata. Next base: position 780,270 of record NW_028145541.1, on the reverse strand, counting down.
CCACTCTTGTGATCCAAGAGGTACCCTTTGCTCTAGTCCACCTGTCCTCAAATGGTTTTCTGTTGACATTAGGGCAAGAAAACTGGAAACGAAGCCTACAGTCATCCCATCCTAAATAAAAACAGTTTAATAATAATAATAATAATAATAATAATAATAATAATCAATTTATATAGCGCATTTTATATAATATTCAAAAGCGCTTACAATATAAAAATGAAAAATTTAGTCAAAATCAATAAAATATAAAATTTAAGAATAATCAATCAAACAAAAAGTAAGAAATAAAATAAACAAAGTAAAGAATAATCAGAAGTCATATGCTTTTTTAAACAAAAATGTCTTCAAGTGTCTCTTGAAAGTATTTAAGTTCTTGGCAGTCCTAATTGCCAGAGGAAGCTTATTCCACTTGGATGGACCAGCAAAAGCGAATGCTCGATCACCAAAAGTCTTACATTTGGTTCGAGGCACCTCTAACAAAGTGAGGTCATTAGATCTCAAAGAGCTTCTGATTGATACCTGGGGACAAAATCGTTGCTCAGAAATGTTTTAGCAGTAATGCATTTTCTTCGAACTTTCATCCCAGGTACAGCCCTGTGTTGATCGAGGACAGCAATGAAAACTTCCCAGTGTAAACCCACCTAATCCACTTGGTATTGAAAAGTTTACACGTTTAGACAGATTCACGAGGTTGCAGTATTAGGTTCCATTTCCTCTTCTCTCTTGCGTCTAGCATTCTCGCCCAATTTCCCTGAACCTCAGCTAAGTGATTGAGCTTGCAGAACCTGTATCCGCGGGACCTGGAAGGGCCATAATAAGAAAGCTTGATACTTTCTAGCATTTTGTGGCCTGACATCTGCCAGCTGATGGCTTGACTTTGGGGCTGCTGTGGCTACCCATGTATTAACCTCCTCCTGGACAAGGCTCTCAAATTAGACACGCGTTACAGCTGACGATGGGGTTGCAGAATAGAAAAAACCCAGTGACATTGTGAAAAAATTGAGTGAGTTTCGATTTAATTTAACTTAGCTGTTAAGGCTTACTCTTTTTAATTTAGTTGTATGGATTTAGGTGACTGAGAATAAACGTATATGAACATGCCTCAGTGCCTTTAAATAAAGTTGAGCTGTTTTTTTTTTATTCCATTTTAATGATAAACAAAATTGATTTTTGCTGATAGAACCTATTTTTTTGTTTGTTAGGTTTTGAGTTTCTAATAGTTTACCTGGAACGAGGCAAAAAGGGCTCTAATTTGAATACCAACAACAGAATATTAAAATGAAAGCCATTTTGGCATAAGGTTTATGTTCCCGGAGTCTATGGTTAAAACAGAGGCGTAGTGCAATTTAATTCATGTGAAAATAAGTTGTACACGATTACATGTGAGTGAAAAAAACAAAAAACAACTTTGGGCAATCAAGCCTGGCTTTGCAAAAGAGGCTGGTGTCAACTGTGTGCGATTGGACAATCTTTGCTGTCTTCATCGTTTAGTAACAGTTTGCTTTATTGGCATATATCAAACATGCTACGAATAAATGCAACCTTGAAGTAAAAAGGCATGTCGCTCTTGGTAATTAGCGTGATTATATTCTTAGAGATAATATTCTTAAAGAGAATCAGCTTTCAAACACTAAAATCGAAATGCACGAAAAGCATGTATAGAACACGTCAAAGCAACTCTCGGGGTCCTTACCTAAGAAAATGGCGAACTCATGGTAAATTGAGCCTATTTTGAAATGTTGTTCATTGACGTGAAAACGTGTATAAAACACGTCAAAGTTTCCAGTTTCCTTCTTAATCCCTCAAGGCAGCTTTCGCGGTCCTTATCTAATAAAACATGACGAAAATATTTACCTTTTATTCAAATCACAACACCTTGCTCGCGGCTCTCTTCCCGTTTTCGACCCCACGGGATTTAAATGGATAGGGTGCATTGCTGAGTTTAGATTGTCAACACAGAAAAAAAGAATTGTTTCTTCACGGGGGTCAAGGAATCGAGGACTGGGTTCGAGACTGAGATTTCGATGTAGACATTTAAGAGATTGAGAAGATTGAGCAGGAACATTGTAAGATTGAGCAGGATAATAGGCCTTATCACGGTTTTCGTCGCCATATTGAAGGGTAGGCAAACAGGCTTGAAATAACAGTGTTCGTATGGAAATCCGATGTCAAATAATTCTCATAAAACATCACTTCTGAAAAATTCATGAATTGGAAACTTTTGGCACTAGGAAAAGGATTTTAAGAAAAAAAATTTCAGGGATGTAGCTGTGCCAGAAAGCGTCTAGTCGTGTTTTACTCTCTCCATACATTTTCCGGTAAAGCGAACCAGCCGTGAACTGCTACTAAAAATAGTTCGCGGGAAAAAAATACAGGGAAATGTATGGAAAGTTCAAAACACGACTGGACGCTTTCTGGCACAGCTACATCCCTCCAGTTTCAGTTTTCTTAAACTCCTTTTCCTAGTGCCAAAGTTTCTAATTCACGAATTTTTCAGAAGCGATGTTTTATGAAAATTACTTGACATCGGATTTCCATACAAACACTGTTAATTCAAGCCTGTTTGCCTACTCGTCAAAATGGCGTTGAAAACCGTGATAAGGCCTATTGTTTTAATTATTCAGCATATTGATAATCAAGTGTTGTTTTATTGCAGTTAAGCAGGGGATGTATGGCGCCCTTTTTTAGGGTCAAAATTAAGTGTATAGTTACCACATAAATTGAATTGCCAAATCTGAAATTGTCAACTTACATGACCGATGTTCAGTTAATGACCTCTGTTAACGTGCTGTCTTAACTGAAATGGAATCGTTTCGTTGCGTCATGACTTTCACTGAAATGTGCATTTGAGAATGGGTTGCGCGCACCGTGATTTGCGAATAGAAACGCGACTCGGAAAGAGGAAATATGACACGATTGCCATAGTTTTATAAGTCGTATTTTTAAAATAAAAGCTTTTCTTTGTTTTTCATCATCAAATAATCCTTCTACTACATCTCTCACAAGAACTGATGTCAACAGAGATCCTTACTGAAAATCATTGATCACGTAAGTTGACAATTTACTTTGGCAGTTCAATATGTGTGGTAACTATACACTTAATTTTGACCCTGAAAACGCGCCATAGGGGCTGGATTTAAAAACAGAGCGTCAAAACACAATACATGTGGCTCTTCTCTAAACTTCCTGAAGACGCATAAAGGTCTGGGAACAAGTTAGTGTTGTACGTCGTGTAAGGAACATTGAAAGATAAAATTGTGTAACCAGGCCTTTCTTTACCGCTTGGAATATCACAAGAGATACGAGTGATTCACAAAGCATGGTGGAACGCATTCTGTCACAAAACACAATGTTGGCCAGCCAGATTGTTCTGTCTTTTGTGATGTTTACCTCGAACAACCTGTTTTCAGTGCAAGCCGATGATGTAGTTGGCTGCGGTGGATTCGTGCAATCGGAGGTTGACATAAATTATTCTCTTGTGCAGGTGAGTTAATAGTTGCTATCAAATTATCGATCTTCTAAAGCTTCAACTGTTGTAAGCAAGCCTGAGGGTTATAGTTTTCAAGATATATTCGTTACGTTTATAACTCTTCGTTGTTCGTGTTTGATTTTAAATGCAATCCGCGAGCTTATTTTTACACAGAATTTTCAATAACTTGCAGGACCGTACAGAAATTGACATGATATGGATCGATTGCCATGAGTATAATTTCTTTTCAACGTACGAGTCACGAAACAAACTCTTAAAAGTATTGGATCGTTTAGTAATCACACACTATTTTTCTTGCATATTATGCCTCAAATATCTTTCGATCTGAGAATAATACGACCAGCCAGCTTACATGTAGTAGCTAGAGAGGATTTTCACTGAATCATTGGAACCTTTTTAAGCAACCACGACAGCAAGGCCAACAAGATTGTCACTTGAAATTATGGCTTAACGTTATTTGAACATCTTCAGAGCTAATTCCAATGCGTTCAACTTATTCAATTTAGATGAACTATCCAGGGCTTGAATTGCTGGGAAAAACATTCAAGTTATGAAAGAATGCAAAATTTACCATGGTGTGCTCATGTTCCTTACAAGACTTTGAATTTAGTCATTTCTGTTGTTTTTGCTGAGGACAGCAAAGAAATGCACTAAAATTTATATCTGACATGCAGAGCCATTGATCTGGGCATTAATTCCCATTATTCTAGACATTTGTTTTTCCGTTGCCATTGCCCTCATACAGATGTAGCTGCTTTACTAAGGTCCTTAGCTATAGTGTGATGCAAGGGCATTATCACAGGATCACCATCCTGCACATAACAGCTCTCTGGTATCTATTTATACTTTGGTAGAGAGAGAGACAATGGGGTTTCAAAGTTTGCTGCCTCAAGTCAAACCATCATAATGCTTTTTCTAAATCTAATTACACTACTATTCCACAACGTAGATCTCCAGTACAATAATTATAACAATTTAATCATCCCCTCCCCGTAAGGGCTTTTTAGGGATAAAATTGCAACAAACTGGAAGAAACAAATATTGCAAATGGAACAAAACAAATTATTAACAATTCCAACTGGTGCAGGTGTACAAGCTTGGCTGAGTGTTTTAAATTCGGGACTACGGATAATCCATGAAACAACTCCAGTTGGTGGTCAGAGCGGGACTAAATGAACCTGGGACCTCCTGATTTCAAGTCCGACGCTATAATCACTTGGCCAAATTGCCTCCATATAGAAAATGACAGTTCCATACTACAGTATATGTTCGAAATTCAATTCTCATGCATAACTCTCTTTTTTTAATGGCTGCAGATGAAGCTGCTCACCAAACAGGGTATAATCAAGTCACAAACAGAGTGTGCACCAAACAATGGATACTTTCTTATTCCTCTTTATGACAAGGTATGTGTTAAACTGGTATTGCTAATAAAATAAAATTTAATTTTAATTCACATGATAATTTATCAAACTATGTTAAATAATGCAACTATTATTGAATGTAACATTAATTTCAATCAGTTATGTCTTCTGGAATCTTAATTAATTAAGAAACTCAAACCCTCACTTGACATTGTTATTCTAATTTAGTGGTTTCATTTTTTGTAATATTTAACTTGGTAAGTTAGCTTAATAAATGTTCTTCTTCATCTTCCTGGTGGCCCTATATACAAATGTAGCACATTTTTTTTGTTCTGTTACGTTTGACGATGGTCTTATAATAAGAACTGAGATATTTCTGAAAATAAATACTTTTCTGTTTCTTGCCTATACTTACACTGTAAATGTTAAGTTTGGAAGATGATTTTCGGAGTGGTTATTTTGCATTCTAAGATATTTTTTTATTTGTGAGAGCAAATATCGTCCAGGCGATGGCTACGAAACAACGTCATGCTCACCTTCAAAGTCAGCAGGTATTAAAATGCTGTCTGGTACATATACTGTACATACATGTACAGGTGTACATGTGTGCGTCTGCTACTGCAAATGGATCTTTGTTGTGACCACTTTGAAATTAACTTTCACTACATGTACATTGAACTTACCTGTAAGTCTGCCTTCTCTAAAATTCATAATAGCTAGCTGCAAACAAGGCTGGTGACCACTATTTTCTTTTTCTAGGGGACGTTTGTTTTAAAGATTGAGCCTCCAGTTGGCTGGAGTTTTGGTAAGAACTTAAAAATCTTTAATTTTTATGATTTACAGTGTTGTCAGAGCATAAACAAAACCTGCCTGTACATGTAGTTCACAGATTCAGTACTGTCATTTAATTAGTACATGTAGCTTGCAGCCAAGTATTACAATGTATACGACCAGTAACTATAGTGAAGGTAGCTGGCAAAAATGGGAGAGACTTTCTTTAAGTTTGTCAACAACCAGCTACATGTACACTCCTTGTGGAGCTGATTTCTCCAAAGTAAATAACAGCCCTGACGATTATGCCATTCATTTAAATTGTGTCTCTGTTTCAGATCCAAGTAGTGTTGAGTTGAACATCGATGGTACCACAGACAAATGCAGCAAAGGAGAAGACATCAACTTCATATTCACAGGATTTACGCTCTCCGGAAAGGTGAACTACAAAACCCTTTCAGCTAATAAGTAAATTTTAGAGTAATGTGCAGTCCCAGAGAAAGTTATTTGATTTGATTTGAATTTATATCCAGAGTTTTGATGGGTTAAGTGGCCATGGTACAACTGTATATGAGTCATTATACCATGCCCCACATAGAAGATATTACATGACCGCGCAGAGATACATGATTTCTCTTCGAGTGTTAAAAAATATTTCACGAGTGAGGGCAGTGAACGAGTGAAATACTTTCAACATGAGAAGAGAAATTTCATATCTCCAAGCGACCATGTAATGTTCTGTTTATTATATAAACACCAAATACTTAATCATTGCAAAAGGCATGATTTATTATGTAACCATAACAACTGTGATCTTTTCATGTGTGAAGATGTTGTTTTTTTGTGCGAAAGCTCACCTGGTATTTCATTGGTGTTTATATAATAAAAATATATATGTTATGGTAAGAGTACACATCAGGGGGGAAAAGATAGTATCACTAAATTATCAGCAAGATTTAGACACTTGTTTGTGGAATAATAATAATTGTTAAGTGTTATACATTTTCAATTGATGTTTTTGTTAATTAAATTTTTTGCAAACTATTTTTAGGTGATCAGTAAAGGTAGAGAACTTGGACCAGCTGGAGTAGAAATTACTCTTCGTGAAACCTCAGGTAAGAATAAAATTGAAAGCTCTGTTGTGCTAATTTCCCTTTTGGTTTGTAGATGGTGATCAGGAAAAAACATTACAGTGTAAAGTTTGAAGTCTAATTAAACAACATGATAATGGAAATTACACTCAATACTGGCCTTATTAAAGATCAAAATCCAAACAAGCTTAGCCACCAGATTGCTTCCCCCTCTCTATTAATTTATTCAAAAAGTAGCAGATCAATCACGGGCTTTTAAAAATTAATTTTATATCTTAATTTTTTAAAGGGGAAGTATCATTTTGACCTTTTATTGTTAAAATGGTGCAGCAACACCTTCACTTAGCTACAAAATATATAATTCTACATGTAGACTTTCTCCAAGTCGCTTGCTCACTTCTCATTGAATGGACCTGGCGCAAGCGACTTTTATTACTTGCAGCGCGCCAAATTTACAGGAGGAATTTTCCTCCTGTAGCATTATACAATCAGAACCAGCGAATTATGAAAGTACACGTCAATCAAGCCAGATCATATCAGATCGATCACGCGCGAAGCTGCTCGAACATACATCACTAGCTCTTCGATAGCGATCTCGGTCTACGACCATGAACTTCTAAATTCCTCGCACTGATTATACGTTCATTTAACGACGCAATTCGTGTATTGGTTGCAAAAAGCAAAGTACAGAGATGTCCGCCAACATCAGCGCAAAGTAATCGAAAGTCACTGTTGTGAAAAGGACGTGTTTTTATCGGCGCTTACAGAATGATCAGGAAAAAAAGCTTGACCTTTGAGGTGGCCCCATTCGTTCTCGATTTTCTACGTCACGGCGAAAGAAAAGAGGTTAATATGTCCGTTTGCTTGGTTCCGGTTAAACGGACATCAACATCAAGAGGCAATCGATCGGTATCTTGTGGCTTGTGACCGCTTATACTGACCGAGTTATATGCTGCATTTTTAATGAGTGTTTTGATAACAACTCAACCTTGTTCGGTATATAGCAAGCATTTTTCGGCCGTTAACTTGTTCGGTTGTTATATACCGATACGGATTCGGCCGTTATCCCAAACACGTTAACGGCCGAATTTCGTTCGGTACATAATAGGAAACCCATTAGAGCCGATACATTTTGTGTTGTTTTCCAGGTTTTTCCGTCAAGACAGCACTCTTCATGTCATGCTGTGTGGTGCTTTCATTTTAAAATTTATTATTGCATTAGCAGCGCTAGCAGTAGCCGGTATTATTATTGTTACTCGCACATTCGAAGTAAAGCATTTTGGAAATCTTCGCGAAGCGAATCGACATAATTGCTGCATTCATCAAAATGTAAACAAAATCTTCGCATGAACAGTGTGTAGTAGGAGACAGTCGTTTTGCGGGGCTGATAAAGGAAATGACTTGTCGTTTCACTGTTCAAATGCGCTGTCAACGTTGAAAATATTTTGCAAATGCGTTGGCCCAATTTTTAAATGATTTTCAACGTATTTCGGTTTCGTTCGGAAACATTCCCAACGTTTTGAAACGCATTGAGAAAGTTTCCCAATGCAATTGTCGACATTTCCAAAGATGCGTTGAAATGACTGAAATGACAAGAATGCATTGAGTTGGCAGTTTGACAACTTCGCACCCTGAAAAGTTCGCGCTAAAATGACGTCACTTGATTCGATTTCCAGCAAGGGAAACAAGTCAAACTCTCGCTCGCTCGCTTGAGCTCTGACGATCGCGCTTCGCACTCTCTAAGCTCGACTTGTAAGCAAGTCTATTCTACGTGTAGAACATCAAGAAAAAGAAATCAACTGAACTTCTGAAAGGAACAACTTATGGCCTGCCCTAGTGCATTTTGGAAATGGAAATGAGAGAAGCTGCAAGCTGCAGTCCATTCTAACTACTGTAGTCCATCTGTACTGTGACCAGAGACACTCATCGAAAGTCCTAGTACACTGATGTGACAATCTACAGTGAATTTGAGAAAAACGTTTAGGTTTCTGTTGATAAAAAGAAAATGTTTTGGAGTTTTGATATACATGTAACACCAAATTCCTGTGATACTTTGCCTTTAAATCCCCTTAAACTGGACAATTTTCTTTTTGTTATTTTATGAGATGTGTACAAATACATGTATCAAAGTTCTTCAAGCCGAAAGTAAACTGTATGTTTTTAATCTTTCAGGTGACCAGGAAAGGAAAACAGTTACAGCAGAGGGAGGATAGTAAGTAAAAATTATTACATAAATTTTGTTAATGTTATGCTCGAAAACAGTAATAATTTTTAGTGTACTGTTAACAGGTATACATGTAATTGTTACACCTACACTGTACTCACAGTGCCTGTTTTTTTTTTTCTTAGTTTCAGTTTTACTCGTGTAATGCCTGGAACATACAAAGTGAAGTCATCACATGCCTCCTGGAGTTTTGAAAATGTAAGTAGGGGAAGTATCGTGGGGTTTTTGGTATCTTTTGTTAAAAATGATGAAATAAGACCTTCAATCAGCTGCCAAATAATTATAAAATGACGAGAGGAAAGAAATCAACTCAATTCTTGAAAGGAACAACTCGTGATCTGTTTTGGCGCATTTTGGAAACAAAAATGCGAGAACTTGAAAAACACTAGCCTAATATTTTATTAATAATAAGTTTCAGTCCATACTGGCCTACTCTGTCTCTGGCCAGAGGCACTAATCGACGGTTTCATCGCACTGGGGTGATAATTTATAACAAAACTAGACAATTATTTCTTTATTTCTGCTGACGGAGGAACATTTTTGGGTTTTGAAATGACAGCAAATTTGCGTGATACTTCCCCTTTAATATATATTTGTTGAATATTTATACTCATTATTTGCTAAGCACTATTTTTTTTACACATTTGTCAGGCTGAAACAGAAGTTGTAGTGGAGTCTGGTAATGTCAATGTCATGGACAAGATGATAGTTTCAGGATATGATGTTAAAGTAAGTGGAATTAATCAGCAAGTACCAATCATGTCTGTCAGTTACAGTGTGGTATGCCAGTCAGTCTGGCAGTCAGTCAGTGATTCAGTGATCCGTAAGTCAGTCAGTCAGTCTGATTTATATTCAGTCAGTTAGTGAGCCACAGTCACACTGTCTGTCAGTTGGTTGGTAGACCTGTCAGACAGTCAGTCTGCCAGTCACAGTCAAACAGATTGTCAGTCATTCAGTCTGTCTATGTAGTAACAGTCAGACAGAGAATCAGTCAGTCAGTTAGTCTGTCAGTCAGTCAATAGATCAATCAGTCCATCAGTAGACAACTCAATTGGACTGTCATTTGATCAATCAGTCAGTCCATTAATCAATCAACTCAATCATCAAATCATCTGTCAGTCCATCAGCCAATCAATCAGTCAGTCAGTCAATCATTTCTTTTTATTTCAACATATTTTATTGCCGAAGTTTGCCCTAAGAGAAAAAAAAACTCATCCAGAGGGCTCATTTCGAAATAACGTTGAATTGAAAAATTAACATTAAATAATAATTTGTCAGAGCAGCAGCAAAATTAACAAAAAGCAGCATTAAGCAATGCCAACAGGTGGAAAACACACATCTAGGTACTTTTATAAAATCTCTCCGATTCAGATATGAAAGACTGGACATGAAAAAATAGATCATTATTTTGCTTAGGAGAAAGTAACTGTGATCCAAACAGAGAAACTGAATGATACTATTTGTGCTTTAGACATGGAAAACCATCATTTGGTTGGTCAGCAGTAAGTTGTTGATCAGTCAGTGAGCCAATTTATTTTTTATTGGTTTTTTTTTAGTCCCAGGCTTCACATGGTCATGCTTTTGCCAGAAATGTTTCACTGTGATTGCCATTGGTTGTCTGAATAGACCAATATACAATGTACAGCTGTATGCAGTAGCAATGTACCAAACATAATAAAACTGTTGATTAATGTCACTGTTCCGGTTAAGATTCATGCTACGTGTAACTCTACTCAAACATAGAATTAACTAAAGTAAAGACAACAAACATATTGGCGTAAATAAGGGGGGAACACCGCTCAGCGATTGCGTGACAGGCGACTTCTATTAAATTGCATGACCATTTTAAGGCCTCACTTCCCTGGCACTTCCAGCTGCACCTAGGCCAACAACAACAAAACACAACAACGCGCTGCAACAGCAGCACAGCTAGGCCAGCAGCGCCACTCCGAGAAGAGTATTGGCAGGTCCCAAAACTAGAGTAACTGAAAAGACCTATCGTGCCTCACCTATCTCACCAGCGCTGCTGGGTCGGACTGGAATATTGGCAGGTCAATACAATTAAAACACGGCAAAAAATACTAGAGAACTTAGCTTGGGGAAGTCGCTACGCAGACTTAACCGAAACGCAACCAATGATTGGTGACCCCAGTTTATTGATAACATGGCCTCCAAAGGGAGGGAGGGAGGAAAAAAATTTTACACAGCTTAACAGCGAGCAAACAATTGCCTAAGAAATGTGAGTTAAAACCTTTTACACAGCGTTTTATACCTAGACAGTGTTCCATGCCTGAGCCAATTGCCAGGCTTGTACCATTTACATGCTAGACCTTACATCATAATAACAGAGACATGAATGGGGTATACAGAAGATTTAACCAGTTAGAAAGGCCGAAATAACTAGTATCCAGACAGAATTGCAACATACTAAGATAGAATTATAGATAAATGCCTAGACAATAAATACAATGGTACCTCACAGTACCAAGTACCGAGTTTTAAGTAAAATACCAGCAATGCCCCACAGGGCAAAAGGCGTCACGTGCCATTAACTGTGTTTTACAATTTTGTTGTAAAACTCTCATTATAATTATTATAATAATTGTTTTATTAGGGTCATGTGTTAAGTGACGGTGAACCAATCCAGGATGTAGGTTTTCTTCTGTTCTCCAAATCTGTTACACAGAAGGTGAGTACACTGTTGTTAAAATATATTTATGGAAAAATTGAACATAAAAAACTAGCTTAATAATGTAGAATGTAATTCTTGAGAGCGGTTTTCAATTGAGTGTCGAAAGTAATTGCGTTTTTGCTTTGGTTTTGCATTACTAGGCTCTGTGCCTAGAGTAATAACTTTCAATTGGCTTTGGTTTTACGACACTCAATTGAAAACCGCTCTAAACGCATACTCTGAGAGAATGTGCTTGTAGGTTGCCAAATGTTCCACTCATGAGCTGCTTAATCTATGGGTAGAAAGAATCCAAATTGTAGACAAGGGTAACTTCAGACATTTTAAGGGAATGGTTGATCATTCTTCATTTTGGCAATTTGGCAATCAAGGAGCTTAGGGGTTTGTTCATGGGGCAAGTATTAGTTGATCAAAGAAATGTGTTAAGTTATAAAACCCAGCAGTCAAACCACTTTCGCTCATTTTTTCTGCCTGTTTTGACTGACTGTTTTGTTCATTCAGATATTTTGGATTTTATCAACAGAGTTCATAATTAAAAGTACTCCGTCTGGTAATTCAGCCACCATAAAGAGATTCGAGTGCTGACATAATGGTGGCCAAATTACCTTTAGTTAGATGTTTCTACTCCGTTGATAAAACCAAACCTTTTAATTCCCACTCCCCTCCAAAGCAGCACCACAGTTTATTTAGAAACTAGTAATCACCTTATCTATTTGTTTATTCAGAACTTGCCAGGTTGTGAAGAGATCCCTAGTGATGTGATAGACATTATTAAGAAGAAGACTGAAGTTGATACGCCATTGTGCCGTGTCAAGTCTGGTGTGGATGGGCTGTTTGTTTTTCCAAGTGTGCCCAGTGGAGAGTATACCTTGGTAACTAGATTTGTGTCATTACAGCAAATTGTTTACTGTTGTGATGTACGTATATGTTCCACATTGTGTTGCTTCACCGATTTGTACATGTGACGTATTAACCTCCAGTGGCAACAATGACAACAGCAATGGTAATGTCACAAAACAATTTACAGTTTTAACTGGTAAAACACTGGCTCGGTATGTGCATTATACATTTAAGTACATTTCCTTGCTTTTTTCTGCAAAACAACGACATGAAATGACCACATTCAAAGTTTTAAGGTGAACATGAAGGAATAATCATGATAAATTTTCCAGTTTCTCTTTCTGAACTTTACACTACGGCTGCCTCTACAACGTTAGTTCATGGATAGTTTGGCCACATTACACAAACTAAATGAGAAGAAATTATCGTGAATTTATTCAAAAAATGTGAATGTACAGTCATGTAATTTTTAAATTCCATTTTTGTTGGCATTGTCATCTTCTCTGTACCATCCAAACCTGAGGAGTAGCAATACTCTTAGTAGTTTCATAAAGACAATATGGCAAGGCTGTTGCCTGACAGGAATCCAGTTGTCTCGGGCGCCCAAGAAAATGTTCTAAGCGTCTAAAGTTTTGGCAGCAGTACATGTACCTACCACTTTACATGTTGGGCTCCCAACTTCGTCTTCTCAGCTTTTGGCCTTGTGGGCTCCTTAAAATTTTTCTTAGGCAACAGCCTTGTATAGAATGTTTGTTTTGCTGTGTTGGTCACCTGTGGTACATGTACAACAGAATATACTATACATTTAACTTACATACATGTATTTGGATAATTAATATAACTGTAAATTATGTTGTAGCCAATAGTCTGATACTGTTTCCTTGTCCTAGGTTCCTTATTACCAAGGGGAGCTAATAACATTTGATGTGGTTCCGTCTAAACTGACCTTTTCTGTTAATTACAAAAGTGTTGTACTAAAGGTAAGGAGTGCATTATTGACTCCCATACAATGGCAGGGAGCAGGGATGGCACAGTGGTGAGAGCACTCGCCTCCCACCAATGTGGCCAGGGTTCGATTCCCAGACTTGGCATCATATGTGGGTTGAGTTTGTTGTTGGTTCACCTCCTTGCTCCAAGAGGTTTTCTCCGGGTACTCCAGTTTTCCCCTCTCCTCAGAAACCAACATTTCCAAATTCCAATTCGATCTGGAATCTGAGGGCCACAGGTTTGTCAGTCATAACAGATTGTTAAGTGTTACCCTCATTAAACAAAGTTGATTTACAGGTATTTGTTTTTATTCAATGTAAGCACACATCATTACATGTATCATTTACTTTTAATAAAGAATTATTCTTGATTTGCAAAGCGATAATTCTCACGCTGAATAAATTAATGTTATTCAAAATTCTGTTTTCTTGTAGACACCATTTCAAGTACATGGATTTTCAGTCAGTGGCCAAATCCTTACACCAGAGGTGAATGTAGGACCTGTGTTATTGGTCAAGATAATGTTTCTGAGGTTTTACATGTGCATGTGTTTGTATACAATGTATCACTACAGAACTGTAAATTATGTTGAAAGTTACTTCATGATCTACAGAACTGGCTGATAAAATATTGGTGTAGCTGCAATTTTGTGGGTTAAAACTCCCAACCCAAAATGTTTGTGGGAAATCAAACCAATAAAGTTGATACATGTAGAAAGAAAATTATTTCTGCAATCAATGAAAATACATGAGACTAAACTTTTAAGATAAGGGAAAATGGGCTTAACCCTTTAAGCCCTAACAGTGATAAGCATCAAACTTCTCCTTGTAATATCAATGCTTATTCAAACCCTGAGGTCATGAGAATTAAGGATATGATCACTCAAGGTGAATTTTCTTGATATCTTAATACATGTAACTTCTCCTCAGTACTTTTGTAAGAAAAGTATAGAGAAAAGATAGGAGAATTTGTTCTTTGATATTAGGGCTAAGTCACTCATTCAGTAACTGATGCCAGCAACAAAAGGTACTTTCAAATAAGACATTGTGACAGAACTGTTTATCTGTTAAATACTGTAAAGGACATTAAACACCAAATGAAATACTGTAAGGTAAGTTGTGGTTTCTGATGTTCATTCACTGCTTACAATGTATAATTTAGGGCCAAGGTATTGGAGGTGTCAGCATTTCTGCTGGTGAAGGCCTTAGCGCAACAACCACTGCTGAAGGTGTTTATGTATTAAACAACGTCACAGCCGGTGGATACACTATACAGGTAGGGATTCAAAAGACTAAAAGAGAATTATAGTTATAGCGACCAAGACACAAAGCAATTTGGTTATTTTCTCAGCAGTAATGAAAGTGGTAGATTGTTGATGTTGTGGATTTTATATTTGATCAAGAAATGACCTAAAACAACAGATTAAAATGGGCATAATCAAAACCGACACAAGGGCATTAGTTAACTGGGAATAGTTTCTGTTACACTAAATAAATAGCCATAAACGTTAACTGCCTCTTGGGTGATTTTCAATCAAATGCTATAAACAAATTATGATATCATTACAAGACATTAGTATATCTTGATTCTCAGATGTCCACTAACTATCGTAATGGTAGTTTATAGCAGCATAAAGTACAATTTAAACCACTGTTGTAGTATTGAACTTCATATTTCACATGTTGTTGAAAGCATCCTGACGGTAAGTTTCTTTGTAACTGGCCAAGGTAATTGGAGCGATATTGAACTTTGAAGGTACAAGAAAACTATAACAATGGAATTTTCTCCCCTAGGCAAATAAAGAGAACTACTTCTTTCATCCAGTAAAAGTCCAAGTAACACCTAACACACCTAGACTGCCTGTCATCACACCATTTTCGTAAGTTCAGATTTTTGTGTATTATCTGCGGAGTCCTCTTTGACTAGTTCCTTTAATGTAGCAAGCAACACTATACAGATGTGTGATGGAATGTTTCTCAAAAGTGGAGACCGCTCTGAGGTACTTTTCGAAGGAGGACCCCTCTCTAACTCAGATAGACATCCTTTAAGATGGGCACCTCTCTTCATTAGACGCTTCTGATGGAAACACCTCTCTGAGATGGTTACCTGTCTAAGGCAGACACATCTGGGGTATACACCTTTCTAAGGTAGACACTTCTCTCAGGTACACACCAACACCTCTCTAGGATGGACACCTCTGTAGGGTGGACACTCTATGATTTACACCTCTCTGTGATGGATACCTCTCTAGGGTGGACACCTTTCTAAGGGGACACCTCTGTAAGGTGGATACCTCTTTCAGATGGACAACTCTCTAGGATGGACACCTCTATGATGGAGACCTCTGTAAGGTGGACACCTCTCTTGGGTGGATCCCACTTTAAGGTGGACACCTCTCTATGGTGGACACCTCTAGAGCAGGCAGTTCTCTATGGTGGACACCTCTAAGGTGGACACCTTTCTATGATAGGCACCTCTCTAGGGTGGACACCTTTCTGTGATGGGCACCTCTCTAGGGTGGACACGTCTCAAAGATGGAGACCTCTCTAGGGTGGACACCTCTCTAAAATGGAGACCTCTGTAAGGGGGACACCTCTGTAGGGTGGATCCCGCTTTAAGGTGGACACCTCTCAAAGGTGGACACCTCCTTAAGACAGACACCTCTCTAAGGTGGAGTTTTCTTAAATGAAAGCCCTTTCAAGGGGACACCTTTGTTAGATGGAAACCTCCCTGGGGTGGAACAGATTCCTTTCTGAAGAGAATACAGTTTGAGGCTGTCCTGCTGGTGTTCTTTTGTAGCATAATACATTTTTGTCATCTGTGTTGAATCATTTATTTTCATATCACTACTTTACTAGCCTGTTTCTCATAAATGTTCCAAAATGTTGATTGATTGATTGATTGATTGATTGATTGATTGACAGGTATCACTTGTGTGGAAAACTTAAGTTTGATGAGTTCCCACCGGGAGTTAGCCAGGTATTTTTTCTGTGTATCTTCTTCTGTTCTCAACTGTGTTTGTGTTGCAAACTCCGTTTATTATACAAACATGTACCTTTTCCAGTAACTACAGTTTGCAAATTGACCACCTGTGTGTTTGTTAGTGGTGTCATCGGTCGGCATGGGTCCTTGAAAGTGCCTACATTCTAGTATGTTTTGTTTATGTGGGATGTTTTTTTTAGTATTATACTGTACTTGTAGCCTACATGTGTCATTTGCCATTTTTTCTACCCAAAGTTCCTCTTGACACAACATTTCAGACATGAGACAATGCTTGCATTAATACATGTATACTCATTAACATATAAATTTGTTTTTAAACTTTGGCAGTTGAAAGGGCGTAAAATGATTCTACAGACAGAAGGTGCATCGATCGCAACAAGATCAATGTCTACCTCAGTTGATGGTAATGGCGACTTCTGCTTCAAAGTAGCAGCAGGAATTCATACCATTCAGGTTGGTTGTAGCAGTTGTCAATTGCTTTCGAAAGTAATTTCATTATTGGTATGGTTTGCTTAACGATGCTCTCTAATTGGTTAGCAAAAGTTATGCCACTTTGTCAACCGGCTGGAAGCAAAATCAAAGCCAATCACAACTTGCTCGCACATGATTTCCCGTGCTTGTTGCTGGTTACATGTACATGTATTTGCTATGACTTCTGATTGGTTCATTGCACTGTTTACATCAGTTGTGATTGGTTAGAGTAATTGCTGTGGTTTTAGGTTTTATGACACTTCAATTGAAAAGTGCTCTAAAAATGCAGTACTTGTACATTGGCTCCTCCAGTGTGGTGTATGTAGAAAAACTGCCTTGTACATGTACACTGTAGTTGCTTTCTGCCACAGAGCTTTCTCAAAGTTCCTCGCTCGCTTCTCAAACTTCGCAACCTGAAAAGTTCGCACCAAAATGATGTCACTTGATTTGATTTCCAGCAGGGGAAACAAGTCATGCGAGAGCTCTCTCATTCGCAAGAGCTCTGACAATCACGCTCCACGCTTCTAAGCAAGGTGCCAATCGTGCTTCTTGCTCTCTGAGCTTGACTTGTAAGCAAGTTTATCTGCCTCAAAATCTAAGCTATGGCCATGTGGGATCCCTCTGGTCCAAGCATACAATGCAACATTGGCCATTGGCAGATGAAAAGTGAATTTTTGAAGTAATTTACTCTGTGTTTTCTTTGACCAATTTATTGTAGCCAGTGATAACATTACCAGAAGTCACTGCTGGTCTGGCATTAACACCCAAGGAACAAGTAGTGACGGTGACGTCAAGTCCTGTTCTTGGTATTACATTCTCACAGTTCAGAGCCACAGTAGCTGGAACTGTCAAATGTATCGGTAAGTGATAACCTTTGACAATTTGTGAGTTAATTAATCTAAAGATACATGTGCCAGGGACATTTATCTGAAAGATTTTTATGCCTTTTAACTAGCCATGTACCTAGCTACAAATCATGTAATTAAAAGTTCACTAAAAGTAAGCAGTTGTTATAGTTGGAAGAGAGAGGAAAGCTAACATTATAAGCCTTATGGTTTCCTTTTAGGGTTCCTCACCACTTTCTTTCTTTTAAGTAAACATGTATTTTTTGTTCTTTGCTTTATTTTGTGGTAAAATAAATAAAAACACTCTAAAAAGTGATGTTTTTGCAAAGCTGTGGCTAGGGATTTATCTTTTTTTGTAAACAGCTCACTCTTTAAAAATTAATATGAATATATGAAACATTCTTTGTGAATTTTGTACCTTAAAATAGTATATCACCTAAGGTACAAAATAATGTACTCTGGCTTTGGTGTTTATTTCAAAATAATACAAGGAATTGTGTTTCATCTGATTTCCAAGCATTGAGAAGTGAAAAAACAAGGCGCAGCCAAACCCATTACAAACTATTAAGAGTTTGAGAAAAGTGTATGCTGTAAATATTCATTTTTTTGTTACAGTATGGACAAAATATCGTTAGTTTATTTTTTGCGCCATTGATGGAAACTTTAACTTCATTATGCATGATGACATTTTTCTTTCTTTCCAATCCTTGCAGATGGTTCATGTGCTGGTGTATCTGTCTCTCTTCAATCATTAACAAATCCAAATTTACCCAAAGCTGACACAAAGGTGCTGTATACATTGGAACTAATTAATTGTTGTGCTCTCTGTACTTCTTAAATTATATGGTAATAAGTGTATTGCAGCTTAGAACTTCAAGTTTGTCAATTTTGTCAGTTTTTTAGTTTCTTATCTAAACATGCTGATTAGCTAGTGGGCAAGCAATTAATTTCCTGGTGACATTTAAGTACCAGTAAATAAGACAGACTGAATTTTACAGTATTTGCCTTTTTCCATATTCATTTGTTACTCAAAGTGAACATATAAAATTAATATTTAAGTTATTTTGCTGCTGATTTTAGGTGACTGGCAGTTCTTTCACCTTTAAAGATGTTTTTCCAGGAACATATAGAGGTAAGGAGCCACTGTGATATCTTTCACTTATACATGTACCAACAATACCCAAAATTTATTAATTACTGCATTTTTTCATTATATTTAGTATATTACTGTTACTATTTTATTGCAAAAACAGTACCTAGCATTCAATCGCTTTTTGTCACAGGGAAAACAGCTGCACAATCAAACACCACCACTGGGATTAAATTTCTCTGTCAACCAATTAATATGGTTAGCCCAGAATAGTAACTGTAACAGTTATTACTGTTAGTAATTAAAAATCCCTGCAATACTGCAATTGGAAAATTTTTACAAGGCATTATTTACATTAACTTTGATTATGTTTCGTTATTACAGCGACAGTGGTGGAGGAGTCTTGGTGCTGGGAAAATGAAACTGTAGAATTTCAAGTGTCAGAAACAGATGTCAATGATCTACAGTTCATCCAATCAGGGTACATCTTAAAATGCATCCTGTCACATAATATTACATTGGTAAGTTGCAAGTTATGTGGTACTTTTTTTCAGTAAATAGGGTACCAATAATAATAATAATAATAATAATGATGATGATGATGATGATGATGATGATGATGATGATGATGATGATGGTGACGATGACGATGACGATGACAATGATGATGATGTTGATGATGATGATGATGATGACGATATTATTGCCACTTCATGTACTATTGTCGTTTTGACCATAATGTTAATATTTATTTTCACACCATAAGTTGGTATCAGGTGGTCTTGTTACCCCAGAGTGTCATGCTATAACCCATAGTCTTAGTTGTTTAGGGTTCTTTGCAATATTCTTTTCTGTGCCCAATAAACAACCTTTCTGAAGCAAGGTGATGATTCCAGACGTTCCTGTCTCCCTAACCCACTTGTTCAGATTATTATCATTATCGTTATCATTGTCAAAAAGATCATCATCATTATTGATGCCTGCATCTTTCCAGGACCTACTTTGTATCAAAACTGTCATATCTGCTAATTGAACCCACCTTGTGTGACTTGTTTTTGTTCTTCAGTTTTTCTCACGGGAATCTGGTAAAGAGAACGTGGACTTCTTTGACCTTCAGAAAGGCACCAATAAATTTTGTTTAAAGGAGCCAGGTAAGACAACCTGTAGTAAACTGAGTCTCTCATAAGCTATTACTGTCACCCAAATGTTATGGTCTTTTCAAAAGGTGGTCAAAAGTTCTCATCTTGATTGTTTGGTGTGTGTTTTCAAAATATCAACCAGCTGGTTCCCATCTGTGCATGCAATCAGCACAAGCTCCAGCATAAGAAACTGTGTGTGAACAGGTGTGGGATAAGCAGAGGTGTAACCACAAGCACCAGAAAAGGGGATGTTGTCAATTGGGACCCCATCCTGTTACCCCCCCCCCCCTCCTGCCACACTCTCCCCTTCTTTTCCACTTCTGTTGCATCTGTTGTTGTTGTTGGTTATTTCTGCATATTTTGTACCCTTTATGGCGAACTAATACATAAACTGTTTTCTTTTCTTGTGCCTGTGCTTACTTGTATGTTACAAGTGTGAACTGCAGGTCTGAGACGTGTGAAAGCGCGAGCACATGAGCTCAACAGCGGCACTACATCTGTGGTTATGTTGCTATGTTGCTAGGAGCAGGGCTATGTATAACTAGTAGTACTTCACTTACCACAAAGGGAACAAGGATCTAGAGAAAAATTGTACCTTTAAAAATTGAAGCCCATGTGCATAGCATTTCAAACAAGTAGTTGTTTGGTCATTACTTTATTTTGTCATCGTGATCTTTATTTAGAAGGTTTTGAAATGACTGCTTTTAAGAGTATTATGGCCACTATCCTGAAATATTGATCCAGATGACCATATGTAGTACTTGTAGTAGGAAAACTCACATTGGCAAAACAGGACTTGGGTGTTTGTTGTGGGAAGTAATGTTTTCTGGAGATCTCCTAAATTTGTGATGTTGTTCAACAGGAGTTTACAACCTGATGCCTCGATCATGCCATCAGTTTGATCAAGATGTTTTCATTTATAACACGTAAGTTGAGATGCCTTCTCACATAAATTTTACTTCACCCTTTCTCTCCTAGAATAGCATGGCAAAGTGTAATGACGCATTAAATTGAAGTTTTGAAAATTAATATAGGAGGCAAGGCCAATGGCTGTGCAGTCGTTTTATTCTTACAGTGTATTTTGTTTTTATTTACACTTTGTAGCTCTGCGCCATCTGTCCTAACATTGACAGCTGTCAAGCATTTGCTTTCTGGAGTCATAAAAACCCTGACAAAAACAGATGATATCAAAGTCAACATCAGGTCAGGTTCTAATGAAAGCTAGCTAACAGTTGCTGAGGTTAATACCAAGGTTTTTACCTCAACTGTGTCACATGGAGAAAATATGTGCAAATGTTGCCAACTACCAAATATCAGCCTCCCTAGGGAGTTCCCCCCCTCCCCCGCCCTCGACAAAGTTCCAAAATTTCAGATTTCAAAAGATGTCTGATAGTTACCTTTCCTGAATCTAAGCATCAAAGCTGTTGTCTAAGAAAATTTTCACGGAGCCCACAAGTCTGATAAGCGAGAAGTTAGGAGCCCAACGTGTGAAAATGAGTAGTTGTTGATGCCAAAAATTTAGGCGCCCAGAGCAATTTCTTGCGCTTCTGGGTTCATGTTAGGCAGCAGCCTTGAGCACAGTGGCTGTTTTTTTTTTTTTTAACATTAGCTGTTAGGATTATCTGTGTTAAGCTGATAGCTTAGTGTTTCCAAGTGTGGTAAGCAGTTCTTGTTCTTAAGCCCAATTCATTTTGAAAGACTGAATCCCCACCAGTACTAGCCTACATGCAGACGCCTCCCATTTCCACGCTTTACTGACAATGCAAATTGTCAGGGAAATAAGAGATACCTGCAAATAAAAGAAACTTCCCATTCTTGTTCCCTCAAATGTTCCCCCTTTCTAATTTCTCCCCCCCCCCCCCTCCCCCTCAACCCCCGGGAAAAAAATCATTGAGGAAAATAGTTGGAATTTTACTGCAGAAATTCTAGAAAGATATCAAGAAACAGAGAAAATGTATTTGGAAACTCAACAGACTGCATGGCTTCATGTCTCATGTGGAGGTTTTGCACCTCATGGGTTTAGAGGCTACTCCTATTCCAACTCCGTAATGACTGTAATGTTTTGTAATGTAACACCATTGCTCTATTATAACAAGGTCATTGAAGTCCAAGGGGATGACTTCCATTGGACCAGTAAAACTGGAAACACCCAACAAAGAGAAAGAAGGAGACGTTAATAACAGTGAAGTTAAAGAGTTGAAACAGGAGTTGTTATACAACTTTTCACACTGGGGAAGGTAAATGACCTTTCTTGTGTGATAATGTCTTTTATCGTGTTGTTACAGCAATGGCTGTTTTGAAGGAAATACTGAACAGGAGCTTTTTCAGCATTTTCTATATAGGGTGTCTAAGGGGCTACAAGTGAAATAACAAAAGTGAACTTAAGCACAGACGTTTTTGAGCCACGGGCGGCAACCTGAAATTAAAATTTTCCCTTTTTACCGCGTTTTCACGCCATCGCGTTTATAACGTCAAGCCACAGTCATCAACAAGAGCTTTTCCTGTCCGTGGTAAGGAGCTTGAAAAAAAGGAAACATTCGACTTCCGGCTGCCGTCCGTGGCTCACGAACGTCTGTACTTAAGCTCCCTAATATCATTTTCACGCCCAGCTCATTTACAATGATACAAACTCACTATGGACACTAAGTTGTCCCGCGAAAGTAAACTAACGTATAATTCGTCAATGCTCATCTTCTCAGGCCAATATTTGTTTTGAGAACATCAAATTTCCACAGGGCAACTATCAGCTGATAGTCACTCGATAGAAGCACAATTTTGTAAATAGCAAGAAATAAGTTACCCTCCTGGCATTACGTTACTAACGCACATGTTAGAGAGATGTCAGTTTGACTGTTAATGAATTAATTGGTAGATGTAAGTTTTCGAGTCAGTAACACAGGGAAACCCGGAAAAAGAAAATCCGAGTGCTCCCAACAGAAGTTGAACCTAAGACCTTCCGATTACTTGTTCGGATGCTCTACCACTGAGTTACAGGAGACTCGTGGGAGCGTCATTAATTTAGGTTCATGGGACAAACATCCTGCATACTGCTAGGATTTAAATGTCAATATGAGGTGGTGCATGTATGTGTGAAAGAAATGTAATGTTATGTTCTAAGCCTGGTGAACAAATGATAGATGTACATGTAGTTTTTCCTTTTCTGAGTATGCCCGTCTCACTGACTGAAAAATACCTCTATCATTTATTCACTAGGCTTAAAACATAACACCACATTTCTTTGACGATGAATATTTGTTTTTCTATTTTGTTTGCTTGTTTTTTTTTTGTTCAGGCGTGGCGAGGAATTTGAGATCACTCCAATGTCATCCGAGTTGCTGTTTTACCCTCCAAGTAGAGTTGTGACCATCTCTGGTAAAAAAGTTATTTTCTTTTATAACCAGAAGCATTTTAAAAATAATGATAATAAAAAAATAAATCGTGTTATTTTAGTGTCAACTTATTTAGCGTAGAGCACTAACTGGGGACATTCTCCAGATCGAATTGGAATTTGTAAATTTTGCTTTTTGAGGAGACGGGGTAACCGGAGTACCTGGAGAAAAACCTCTCGGACCAACGACGAGAACCAACAACAAACTCAACCCGCATATGACGCCAAGTCCGGGAATCAAACCTGGGCCACATTGGTGGGGGGGGAGTGCTCTCATCACTGCGCCGTCCCTATTCCCCCAAAGGACAAAATTAAACGCTTCAATGTTAAAATCCATTACGTGTGTAAGCTGTGGAACTACGTTATTGGCGATAACGTGGTAAACAAAAAACATTAGTCGAGTAATTTCCGCTTTACTATGCTCTCACCAATAGCGTAGCTCCACTGCCCACGGACTGAATAAATCACACACAACCCACAGTTCCTTAGTTCGCTCTGACGAAGGGCTAACGCTCGAAACGTCAGCACTTAAAATCTCTTTACAATGGTGAAATAACCAGATCATGCCCAGATCAGTTAATTGAACTAAGTCAACTCAACTTTACAGAGGATACAGATTAGAAGTTAACACATACAAATAAATACATTATACATAAAAGATAAAGACAGTAACATCTACATAGAGAGTGAGTTGGGATCATCCAAATGGCAGAGGCTAATCTAGTGGATGATCCCAATGGAATACAATATTACACATGTGCAGTAGTAGTAAGAACGTCTTTATGATAAAAGGTATTTTTTCATGCACTAGTTTAAATAACTAATAAGTACATCAACTCTGTCGATAAACCAAACATTTCTTTGTACTCCCCCACCGATGCAGCACCACAGTGTCTTTAGAAACTAAACCCCTTATCTGTTTGTGTTAGATGACTGCCCAGCAGCTTGGGTCGAATTTGAAGGCAGACAAGGTGTGTTCATTGAAGGCCAAGTGATTCCGCCCTTGAGCGGTGTGGAGATTCTCATTACCTCAGGAGAAAAGCACCCCATGGCAGACATCAAGGTGCAAACAGACGAACAAGGAAAATATCGGTCAGTTGTATGGAGATAAACTTTTATTAACCCATGGCTTGCTGAGCGTGCAAAGGACGCTTTCAAATTTCAAAATTATATTTTACAAATCAAAAACAGCTTGTCATGGACTGACAACCTTGCGCCGCAGACGGAACTAAAACGGCCGGTTAATTTCGTCTGCAGCGCAGGATTGCTTATTGCTAATCTAGGCAGATCAGGCTTACATCAAATGAAACTGAGAATAGTCTGAAATGTCAGCCGTCTCCTCGGGTTAGGGGGAGGAGACGGCTGACATTTCAGACTAAACTGAGAATAAAGTGAGAAAATTCAGAGAGAATTTTAGTTATACTGAAGAAGTGAAAGGCAAAGAAAAGGAGAATGATGATGATGATGATTATTATTATTATTATTTTGTTAGTCCAATTTTTTAAATTGCCATTGACGGTTTAATGTACATGTAAATAAATTCCATGTACAATGTTTTTTTGCAGAGTGGGGCCTCTTCACGGCGGCATCGAGTATTCTTTGGTGAGTTTCCCGCCTTTCCTCCAGTCTCCTCTCGTTTTTGCTCGTCTAGGTCACGTCACTTCTTTAGCTCTACAGCTCAGTAATCCAGAAAGGGACTGGTGTAGTCTGGATGAAAACGTTTCCATCTCAAACTGAACTTGGACACTCACTTAAAATTACATGAAGCGAAATTTGTTTCAAGCTTAAGAGGAAAAGAAAGAAAAAAATCAGAATAATGTAAGCCTCGAACCCGAGTTATTTGCTTCATTACTTCTATATATAACCACTATACGAACGGGGATTTGTTGCCGAGGATTGTAGTTTTTAACTTATTTATATAGAGTTACCTTTATTTCTGGACATTCTGCCTTTGCTGTTCCATTGTCGTTGTAAACTGCAATGAAAATCCCAGGAGTATTTTCAGATGAGTAACGAGTTAATATACTTGTTAATTCGTCTTCCTTTTTTTTTTTACCAATCTGACACAGTTTAGAAGAGAATGATTTAGCTTTTTTTGAAGTATTACTGCAATAATTTTTTAATCGTAATTTTTTGACTCTCTGTTATAGACTGCAAGTAAAGCTGGTTTTATACTCAGTCCTCTGGTTGACAAGAAAGGACATTTTAAAGCGCAGAAACTGGGACAAATCGAGATACTGGTGAGACGCCTAACGGATGAATACAAGAGAAAATAAGGGGACAGAGAAAGAAGCTAAGGGCGTTGCTTAGGATATGTGAATTTCACTTGACTTATTTGTAGACATCGTCTAAACGAAAGTCGGTTGATCCCGAGATGTCCGCAAATGGTTAGTGTGATGTCACGGGAAGTAATCGGAGCGTGCCAGCGTAGCTTTGTGTAATGGCGGCTGTTGAATATTCAGTACGGCTTCAGCTAAGTGGCATTTACAGGCGTCTAGATACATTTGCAGACGTCTCGGGAAACAGACTTCCGTTTTCTACGACGTCTAAAAACTTCTGTGAAATTCACATATCCCAAGAGCTATACCTGGGGTTTCCCTTTCTGTCCCCTTATTTTCACTTCACTTCATGTTCGTTTGTCACATTAGTGCCACTGGCACCCGGGTGGTGGTGGTGAGCCGCTGGGACTCTGAAACCCTTACCCTAAACCAGACCAAGGTTACCTGCATTTTAGGCTTTCTCTGCTCTGGTCATGTGATTTACGTTATAAGGTTGTGCATGACTCAAACAACTTGACTTGTTTGTGTAACAACCATGGTAATCAGTTTAGAGGGGTTTCCGATTGAGTGTCGTAAAACCAAAACCAAAGTAATTACTCTGGCCAATCGCAACAGATGTAAACAACACGATGGGCCAATCAGAATTCAAAACAAATTCATGTAACTGGCACCAAGCGCGGGAAAACGCGTGCGGCAAAAACACGATTGGTTTTGGTTTGGCTTCTCATTGGTTGAGAAAGTGGCGCGAGTTTTGTTAACCAATCACAGAGCGTAGTGATGCAAAACCAAAGCAAACGGGAAATTACTTTCGACACTTAATTGAAAACCGCTCTAACTGTAGAAGTTTGACACTCCAAGATACAGATATGAAATGTTTTAAAACCTTCCTTAGAGACAATATTGTAGTTAAGATAGCCAGGCGGGGTGGGAATTTCGGAAAGGTTGCTATCTCCAAATGTGGGTCAGCTAGAATTTGGCGGAGTTAGGCGATTCTGATCACAGGACGGGAATTGAATTTTTTCTTTCTTGTAACCGGATTATGAAGTTGAGAGAAACCAGGGCAACGTGCACCATTTGCAACGTCTTACATGGTTGGTCAAGAGGACAAAAGAACGAACAATAGAACAATGCTCCCAACCCTAAAAAACAATGCAGCTGCAGGTTATCAGGGTCCAGTGGAAATAGAGCTTTTGAGAGGTGCAGGCCTGCTGGAGAAATTTGTTCATAAGTCACTGAGGTCTTTAAGGATCTTTTGTTATGACACAGGTTACAGATGATGATGGCCAACCTCTATCAGCAGTTCTTTTGTCGCTCAGTGCTGGACAGTTCAGAAGCAATAATCTTACGCTGGACAATGGCACCATGGTCTTTCCTAATTTGGTGAGTCGCTGTTGCTAAGCCTCGATAATTGTTGACGGAATAGACCTTTAGCATAGTGGTAATTTAAAATTTTGTTGTAGGCCATGTAATGAAAAGCCATAAACACTGCAGGAAAGAGCACCTTAATTAGTAACAAGGCCAAGTTTGAGGGTCTTGTCTTTTGAAAAGGCGAAGATATAGTTCCAGACTTAGAAAGCTATATCTTCGTTATTTCAAAAGCCAAGACTCTTAAACGTGGCTTTCTTACTAATTTTAAGGTGCTCTTTCGAGCGATGTCAATCGTTTTGCTTTAGTGGGACTACCGCAAAATATTTTAATTAGCCCGATAAGGAATATTTTGAAACACAAGCAGAAGAATAAGCCAATCACAAAACTCGTTGCGTACAATTAATATACAAACAGCATTTATGTATTTCTATTTTACTTTATTGGCTTAATTGGATCACTATGGGATCCTGATATGAACACCAAAGAAATCGATTTATCGATTTCTCTTCAGCACCACGTTCAAGCTGTTAGAAAAATTTAATGTGTAATAAGAAAGACTGGGGATGTTTCTCTGTGATCTCAAACGAAGAGAACGGAAAAAGGAGTATTTTTCTTACAGGCATCAATAAGGTTAAACATGTAGTTAAATTCCATATTTTTTGTCCATGCCAGGGCATCGTTCCAGAGCTGCAAGTCTGAGTGAGGAGTCGAGTAAGCGATAGTTAAAATACTCTGGTCTCTGGCATCTGACCAAGAATTGACTTGTGTTTGTTGTAAAGGCTGACTTGCTTGCTGTTTTGTAGGGACCGGGGCAGTACTTTTTCCGTCCGATGTTGAAGGAATACACATTCTCACCTGCTTCACAGGTTTGTCAGCTGTATACGTTTGTATTCTTACACTGGGACAACACGGTCATTCCAAATCTTCGTTTTGATACACAATATTGCAAAATGTGTTGGGCATTTCTTGGTCCGCCATCTTGACTTTTCTATCGGGACACAATTTATCAGTGTAAATGACGCATTTAACGGTTAGCAGTTCACTCATTAAAGGGGCTAAAGGTTTAACCCTATAACCCCTAATATCAAGGAACAAATTCTCCTGGCTTGTCCCCATACTTTTCTTATAAAACTACTGTGGAAAAGTTATTGGGTGATCATATCCTTAATTCTCATGACCTCAGGGGCTGAATAGACATTGATGTTACAAGAAGAAATTTGATGCTGATCACTGTTAGGGCTTAAAGGGTTAATAGGAGGAAAATAAACTGGGTTTGCCATATTGAACCAGTTGAATGTTGGTTCTCGTTCAGTGCTTAGGGTAACTCGTGTGTCCTGTTATTTCATCAGATGATTGATGTGGGTGAGGGCTCAACTGTTCAGCTGCAAGTGAAAGGGAAAAGAGTTGCATTCAGGTAAAATCACTCAGAATGTACAATCAAATACAAAAGGGTTGGTGCAATAGACCGTATTCGTATTCTCGGTATTGAACTGGAACTAGCTTGCACACGAGGCTTATGCGGGGAAATCTTTTCACATGCAAATAGTTTCTTATATATTCCCCCGCAAGAGCCTCCATTACAAGCTCGATCCAGTTCAATACCGAGAATACGAATATGGTCTATTACGGTGTATCCCTACGTATGCGACAGATAAATGGCCCATGAGAACAGAAAATCCCGTTTCCCGACCCCGCCCCACCCCTCCCCCTTACAATTTTGAGCCCGTGTATGAAGAATGCTTTGTGGACTTCAACATTGTATTGGGGGAGGGTGTGGGGGAGTAAAATGTGTTGTAAAGGGATAAATAAACATGGCTTCTTTAGTGAGGTCGCACTAAATTAGTAGTTTATAGCGTATTTTGTAACATTTGACTCAAGCCCTTTTGTCCTTGATTGTAGCCAGTGAATCAGTACTATCGCTGCTCATCACTGCTAGCTCTAACGCTTACGAAATTTCTAGGGATTATCATGCAGCTATCCGAGCAGACCACAAAATATTCTCCTGTTTTTGCCATTTTGCTCTCGAGCTAGTCCTCGAGAAATCAATGCGTGGCAGGAATGGAGACTATCACCTGTCCTCACGCTCTTTCCGGTTCCTTTTCGGTCATCCGCGTTTTTGCCCGTTTCGCCTTACTTTCATAATGAGGCTTAAAGCAACTCGAAAATAGCCTATTCGCAGCAAAGTATGTAAAGTGTGACTTTTGCAGTCCATATCACTTATGTCAAGAAATGCACGTTATAAATTCTGAACTGGGTACTTCAGCTCAGATAGAGTCATTTTTTCGTTTTCATATGACAGAATGAATTATTTGTGTTTGGCTGAGGATTACAACTCTTGGACACGTTTATGGCTTCTGATCATGAAATGCATGCAACTCATTAGCGTGTATTTGTGGACGAAGGTTGTTCCACAGTGCATTGCAAAAAAGTGTTCATTTTTCCTAAAACAGCTACTGTCTTCTTTCTTCTAGCTGCTTTGGTGTCGTCTCATCACTTAATGGAGAACCCGAAAAAAGCATAGCAGTCGAGGTTTGTTGTTTCATTAAGAGTGCAGCAGATAATTTACTAGGCTCGATTTCCGCCGTCTCCCGGGTCCGGTCTGTGATCCTCCCCGAAGAGATTGCAGGGGAGAAATCACAAGTGCGATCGACTTCGCATTTGACAAAGGTCTCACTGTGTCGAAAACGATCGGTGAGGACTGAAAAATCAATGATTTTCCAGACCCCGTTGGTTGAATAATGAACACATCTTGACCTTTAACTATGTGTTGCAGTGCCTCTCGCTGAGAATCTTTTCAATTTTGAAGTTTAAAGGACTCTAAGGGCGCTTTCCATTCGACCAAAATTTCCGGAAATTCCGGGTTTGGGAGCGAATGGAACAGACATTTTCCGGAATTTCATTTCGAAATTTTGGGTGTACCTCGCGAGGTTGGCCTAAAATTCCGGAAAATCGGAATAACCGG
The DNA here is from genome assembly GCF_977016875.1 of Pavona decussata. Classification (NCBI taxonomy): domain Eukaryota; kingdom Metazoa; phylum Cnidaria; class Anthozoa; order Scleractinia; family Agariciidae; genus Pavona; species Pavona decussata. Next base: position 750,269 of record NW_028145541.1, on the reverse strand, counting down.
AAAATTCCGTTCCATTCGACCATTCCTGCTCGTGCCCAGTTTCTCAGAGCCCGGAAATCGAACTCAACATGGCTTCCAATTCTTCTGCTCAATATCAGTGTTCCGCTTGTTATTATGCGACAGATAATTTGAATGTTCTTTTGCACCACTTTTGCACCGGAGCCACGGCAAACTTTCGTAAGTAGTGCGAAAATGCATATAAGCTACGCGCAATGTCTTAAATTCGTCAGGAAAATAGAGAGGTATCGTGCCCTCAAAGTAGTCGCGGACTCGGTTTAAATTCCTACGCAATTAGGAGCTACCCACACTGAACAGCGTTATGTCGTCGTCCTCGTCCAATACTTCGCTTATTTCAACTTTATAGTCGTCGAGCAACTCTAAAGCAAGTAAAATAGACAAAGAGTCCGTCATTTTTTGATTCCCCTGTTTATTTGGTATTTTCGCACGAAAATTCTTGGTACGTGATGGACTGGGACGGCTTGGTTCAAACCAACCGGAAAATACTGTTCCATTCGTCAGATGGAATACTCGAAATTTCATTCCGGAATTTTTGGTCGAATGGAAAGCGCCCTAAAACTCGCTGAAAAGCCAAATTCATCTTGTTGACATCGTCCGCCATTTTGACAACTCTGTTTGATGTGATAATTTATGCGACAATCCTTGCCAGACGAAAATCTGCAGGCGGGAACATGATTGGCTAAAACCAACAAAGGAAATCGCACGCGTCCAGCCGCTCCTTCGGGGGGGATGAGTGCGGGCTCATTTTCCCGAACAGCGGCTGGTAATCGAGCCTAATAATTTACCTATAAAGCATAACGCTGTAGCTGAGACACGTTTTATTTAATGTCAATTGACAGGCTGTTGGGCTACAAAGCTGCGAATCTTTTCAAGAAGAAACAGTTTCGGATCAAGACGGACAATATCGGCTTCGTGGACTTCAGGTTAGTTTAGGCTTAATGCTTTAAAGAGCAGTTTTCACTCGAGTGTCATAAAGCTAAGACGAAGTAATTGCTCTGCCCAATTGCAACAAACGTACACAGCATAATGAACCAATCAGAATTCGAAACAAATTCATGACATCCGCGCCAAGCGCGGGAAAACGCGTGCTACCAAGTCGCGATTGGTTTTGGTTTTGGTTTTGCTTCTCATTGGTCGTTAAAGTGGCGTGAGTTTTGCCAACCAATCACAGAGCTTAGTAAAGCAAGAGCAAAATTATTTGGAAACTCAAATGAAAGCCACTCAACCTAAATACTTATTGACCATTTTCAATGGTTGCCTTGTTAGTTCAAGCGCAAACAGTTAGTCCTGATGAGCTGTTCTTGAAGTGATCCCTGCTCTAAAACGTGTGCAGTTTTTGTTTGTTCGAGCTGCTGTCAGTCTCTAGCACATCATTTTCTGTTGTTGTCGAACGCCCCTTGATCTCTGTCTTGCATTGAGGTTATTTCCAAGGAATGTTTGCGAGATAATTTTCTAAACATCATACTAAACGGTACTAAGAAGCGAGAGTATGTTGGTGTGTTAGTAGTTGTAGAAGTAAGAACGAAATGTTGGTTCCCAACTAAAAGTATCCATTGTAAACAGGTTCTGCCTGGAGTACAATCAGTAAAAAGCTTAGTGTAGTATTGATATTCAAACGTCGTTAGTTTGAAGTTAGCATTTGTCTTAATAGTCAGTCTATCTGGGATATACTTGTAGTCTTTTGGTGTGTATTGTAAAGCAATGTTTCGTTTCCGTTTCAGCCTGGCTGTATGTACAGAGTTCGAGTTAAGATTGGAGAAAGTAATCCACATATCGAGCGGGCCTCGCCATCGTTTATTGACATACAGGTAAATGAACAAACTCGAGCGAGCGTACCAGCCGAGGGGGACTGGGGAAAGGCGGGAGATGTCTCCGTTCACGACGCTTGTTTCGCTCAGTTTTGCTTGCGGTATAAACCTTATGCCAAAATGGCGTCCATTTTAATATTCTTTTGTTTGTATTTCATTAGGCGAGTTAGCTCAATTCAAATATTCTTTTGATTCTAAACTTCGATTTCTGTTTGTTTTCCATCATGAATTATCAATAAGTTGAGGAGTTTTCTTTCTTCTTTATAACAGATATCGGGTTCCGACCTTCAAAATGTCAACATGATAGCTTTCCGCCATGTCAATCAAATTGAGATCACAGGAAATGTAGTTACGGACAGTCAGTTTCTCTCAACTCTCAAGGTAAGTTTGGTTATGTCTCTAGCTTACAGCGGTTGTAAACCGCGTATCACTTTTTAAGTTAATGTATTTCGTTATTCATTTCAAACTTCGAACATTAATTTGGATGGTACAACTTCTCAGCTATGGTCACCATTGATTATAAAATTGGATGACTGAATTGTTAATGTGAAAATTCAGTTTCCCGGCTATCTATGCGAACCTTAAGAGGGACTACACGCCTCAAGAATTTTCCTTTATGGTCATCACTTGTGCCAAATAGGCCATTTCCGAGTTGTTTCGAGGCTAAGTGCAAAGCTTTTCGTGTGAAAATTAGTTTTTATTAGCATAATGAGGTTGAAAGCAACTCGGAAATGGCCTATTTATTTCACCTTTTTTTATATTGTGGCTACATGAAATGCTTCATGTTTCTAGATTGTACAAGGGGGCGAAATCAAACAAGATTTAAAAGAAAGAACCATCCACTATCATTTTGTTAATTTTTCACTGTAAATCTGTAAAATTGTCAATGTTTTTTGACTATCCAGGTGACCTTGTCCCCAGAGAACAATCCCGACAGCCCTGTATTTACCACTCCTGTGGGTGTGTCCAGCTATTTCCAGTTCCCTCCCGTCCCTAATGACGCTCAGGTGTACGTGGTTCGCTTGGTGTCGTCACTGTCCACCGTAAATTACCATTACACTCGGCCTGAATCTACTGTCACTGCTACAGGAGTTAGAGCTCATGTCTCGTTCAATTTTGATCCACAGGTGAGCAGAGAATTTACCGTTCACATTGTTCTGTTATGTGACTTCTACTACTTTTACTAATGCGTGGTTCGTGGTACATGATAGTCTTGCCGAACAACTTCCATTTGAACAATCACACGTATTAGGATTTTCTTGACAGACTAAAACGTTAGAACCACCTTATACAGCACAATAAACAACACCACAGGAAAATACTGCTTAGTAGCTTTCATTTGAATGGTCACACTATATTAGGATTTCACACAGACTCAAAAGTTAGAACCACCTTGTACTGCGAAATAAGTAGCACGACAGGAAGTACTGCTTGGTAGCTTTCATTTGAATGGTCACACTTTAGGATTTCACCAACAGACTCGAACGTTAAAACCACCTTGTGCAGCACAGTAAATAGTCCCACAGGAAAGCACTGCTCTAATAGTAGCTTTTATTTGAATGGTCACACGTTTTATGCAGAAACTGAACAGTTTATAGAATCACATTGAAGTACTAAACAGCACCATATACCATACAACTACAATTGTTATATACCTAGACTTTCACTCAGCTAAACGAGCACTGTGAGTGGTTGATTCTTGGTCACGTGCCCCTGATCAAATACAAATGTATCCCGACCGGGATACAATTCCGCAGTTGTTGCCCTCTCAGTTGTTTGTTTGTTTGTTTGTTTTGCTGTGATTGTTGAAGGGAAAGTCTAAATATATAACAAAGCATTTGATGTATGGTCCCTCGGAAAACTAGTTAGTTTTGTATTCCCTCGAGTCTTAAGGTTTCCCTCGACGACTCTCGGGATAACAAAACTAACTGTTTCCTTCGGGATCATACATTAAGTGTGTAGTATTTAGGTAGAAAAGGTAGAACCACGTTGTCCGGCACCATATACAACACTGTTTGATAGCTTTTATTTGAGTGGTCACATGTTCGGTAATGTGCATCATCTGTTAGCCGGGACTTGTAATGGCTTTATCCGTAGGTCACCTTTAGTAGAGCAGACACTATCAAAGTTAAACCAAATTCAGTGACGCAAGGTTTTAATCTCTAAGACAAAGGTATAAATGTAATAATTGATGTCTTTTTTCCCCAGCCACGTAAACTTGAACAAGAACCCACCCAAGGATCATTTCTGACGTTGCCGTTGTTAATCCTGCTCATTCTTTTAGCTGTGAACCACAACAAGGTATTGTGTTATGATTTTGTTATGTTTGTTTCACAATTTGCAGGCCAGAGCTAATCAGCGAGCCTCCCTTCCATCGGCATTTTTTGTTGCGTAAATATAATGGGGCATTTCCGAGTTGCTTTGAACCTCATTATGAAAGCGAGGCTAAGTGCAAAGTTTTTATTATGAAAATAACATTTCATTCATACGCAAACAAAACTAATTTTCATATGAAGAGCTTTGTAATCTTATGAAAATTAGGTTTCATTCATTTGGAAACAAAACTAATTTTCAAATGAAGAGCTTTGCACTCTTATGAAAATTAGTTTTCATTCATTTGCAAACAAAACTAATTTTCATATGAAAAGCTTTGCACTTTTATGAAAATTAGTTTTCATTCATTTGCAAACAAAACTAATTTTCATGTGAAACATTTAGCAGTGTTATCAAAATTAGTTTTCTTTCTTATGGAAACAAAACTTATTTTCTTATGAAAAGCTTTGTACTTAGCCTCGCTTTCATAATGAGGTTCAAAGCAACTCGAAAATGGCCTATTGTTAACTCGCCAATAGTAATTTACATACATGGTTTTGCTTTAAGGTTACCCTGTACCTTCAGAGGTGTCTCGCGTCCAAGGGATGTAGAGCGTCCGGTTTAAACTGTAGATACCTGAACCCTTATATCAAATTAAAGCTTCTGGAGCTGGCTATCAAATTAAACCAAGAATTTTGAAATAAAATGAATTGTCGAATTTTCAGCGCTGTTTTCTCGAATCAATTTTTTCACTTGGAAGAGCCACTTCAAAGAGCTAAAACTCAAAAGGAATTTGTTTGCTGGCCTTCAAATTTGAACAGTAGCTACTTTAACATATAAAAAAAAACTTGTCTGCAAATTTTTTCTTTCGAAATATTTTTTCTTCGAGAGCGATTTTTGTATGATCACTCCACATTTTTTTCATCCTATTTCGAAAATGCTCAATAACTTTTCATTGCGATTGAATATGGCAAAACGCAGACACATTTTTTTAGCGCTTTGGGTCCGGAAACTGAGTAGCAAATTAAATTAGCGAAAAACAAAATTCGCTTTGACTTGTAGCTTTAGAAAGGTGATTCGGACGCTCGCATTTAGAGGTCGTGAAAAATTCGACAATTCATTTTATTTCAAAATTCTTGGTATAGTTTAATAGCCAGCTCTATAAGCTTTAATTTGATATGGGGGTTTAGATATCTACAGTTTAAACTGGACGCACTACATCGCTTAAACGCGAGACACCTCTGAAGGTATAGGGTAACCTTGATACGCTCAGTAATTAGTTTGCAAAACTCACGCCTCTTTTTCTATTAATGGGAAACAAAACCAAAACTAAGCCTCATTTGCTAGCACGCGTTTTCCCATGTATTTGCTTCGAATTCTGATTGGCTCATTAAGCTCTTTGCATCGTTGTGATTGGTAGATAACTACTCTGGTACTTTCATTTAGCGCCCTCCTTCCTATAAACACTCTTCTTCAAGAGTATCTTTATAAATAAGCTAAAGCGCTCCTCTTATGCAAGTTCAAATTATATTCTCTGTTTGGAGAGATCTCTGATTGGAGTGAATCAAAGTGAGGCCGCTTGTGTAGGAAATCATGCATTTTGAGTTTCCGTTCCCTTCATCCAGTTTTTAAAGAATCTACACTGTATTCTTCTCGTTCTAGTTCTTGTATATTCGTATTTTATTCAAGTATTCTCTTTACTTTACAATAACTGTAAAAAATTCCCGTGTGCTGATTGGCTTGTAGTTATTAGGGAGCTTAAGCAATGACAACGACAACGCCACAAAACAATAGGTTTAATGAGCAAAAACAATCGCTCTGCACGTGCGTTTTACATTTTGGTACATTTCTTTGCTGTCCTCTGCCGAACAACAACGTGAAATGACCAAATTCTAGGTTTTTTGGAGAGCGTGAGCATACGACGGTGAATTTTTCAATTTCTTTCTTAACTTGAACGCCACTCCTACCAATTTGGTTCCTGGATAGTTTGCCGTTTCTGTAGAAGTTGAGCGAGTTGAAATAATCGCGAAGTAGCACAAATGAAATAAAGTTATATTTTCAGGTGACGTTTTTGTTGCCGTTGCCGTCGTCGCTGCTTAAGCTCCCTATTGTCTATAAGAGTACAGACAATAAAAATGACGTCAGATGTAACGGCAGTGAATCCACTCCCCTGCGGCTCGTGGTTCCACTTGCATGTTGAACATTTTATGGCGTCATTTTATGGTCTATAAGAGTATAGACCATAGAAAACTGCCGTAGATTTGTTAAAATAGTAAAATAAGCTCTTTGACCACGACCCAATAAGCGCCCTTCCTTAGGCTTAGATGATAATTCACTTTGACGTGAGCGTTGCCTCGTTTTTCCCCTAGTTGTTGACATTGTATAAATAAACAAGTCTGTCATCTTAAAAGGACAGAATTTTTATTTTTCACTGTGGGCATATAACTTTACCGCTTTCATGGCATACACAAGTCTACTTTTCAGTCTAACTGTAAACTGAAAAAAATGTAAACCGATCACCAACTTGTTTCTATTACAGGTCATTCCAGTTCTTCAACAAGTACCTCAGATGATACAGGGAGTTTCCGCTGACCAAATACAGGCTCAGCTGGAAGACCCTTTTAAGAACAAAAAGAAAACGCAACCAACGCGACGAAGATAACAAACTCTTAGGAATTAGGAAATTTTCGAATAATTTTAGTAACCATTGTTATTAAAGTAACTTAACAGGAAAAAAAAAATCCACTGATTCCGGCAACAGACGCGGATGATTTTGTATGTCAGAAAAGGCCAACAAGGACGAAAGCCCGCTGCCAGCGAAGAAATATTGTTGCAAAAACATGTAAGAATCTCAAACTTCTGTAAACGTTTCTTCGTATTTACACACACGCAACGTCTTGTTGTTGTAGCATAATTTGTCACCGAGAAGGAAAAACTTTCCAGAACTTTTTCAGGGCAAGCGGGGTTTTATTCTCGGAGAACCAAGATGGTAAAATAAAACATTTGAAGATGACAAAACCAAATGTAGTTACTTACGTACAATGACTGTGTGCAGCAGCCAAACTAACGGGGCCTTCAAGTGTTGCTGCTTTTTTACACATAAATAAGGTAGAACATTAAGCTAACTAAAATGGTCATTTTGCGTGCACAAGGGAAGGGAAACACATCTTAGATAACCAAGTTTGTTCAATAGTAAAGAGATTGGAGTGCGTCAGCACTGGAATCGCTTTACAGTGGCCAATTTCCCTTCAGTTATCAACTCTGTTGATAAACCAAACATTCGTTTCTACTCCCAACCGACGCAGCACCACAGTTTCTTTGGAAACCAACCCCCTTATCCATTTGTTCAATAGTGTTTTCTTCAATGTATTTTCAATAAATTTCAAAGTTGCTTTGAACCTCATTATTGGAATTTTTTAAAAGAATATTTGTATTTCGTCCAAAAATCGACTTTTTTCCAAGGGGTAAGTCCATGGTTTTTGGCCAAAAATGACCAAATTTTGAAGAGGGCATTTTTCACTTGTTTATGTCCCTAGGGATCTCGACGTGTCGTAAAACTCCCTTGGGAATCATTTTTAAGTGCAAATAACGCCCTGACAAACAAGTTTTTTTTTTTTAACTTTCACCCTGACTTGACCTTTTGTGGGCAATCCTTTTGTCCCTGGTCCCGTGAGAGGCCAAAAAAATGTCTCAGGCGACGTGTTTGGACACACTGATTCGATTGGAAGCTTTTAAAAGAATATTTGTATTTCGTCCAAAAATCGACTTTTTTTCAAGGGGTAATTACATGGTTTTTGGCCAAAAATGACCAAATTTTGAAGTGGGCATTTTTCACTTGTTTATGTCCCTAGAGATCTCGGCGTGTCGTTAAAAACCCCTTGGGAATCATTTTTAAGTGCAAATAACGCCTTGACAAAGAATGTGTCTCACCCTGACTTGTTCTTTTATGGGCTACTTCTCAGTCGCTGGTCCCTTGGGAGGCCTAAAAACTGTCTCAGGGGACCTTTTCGGACATACAGATTCGATTGGAAGCTTTTAAAAGAATATTTGTATTTCTTCCAAAAATATACTTTTTTTTTTCCAAGGGGTAAGTCCATGGTTTTTGACCAAAAATGACCAAATTTTGAAGTGGGCATTTTTCACTTGCTTATGTCACTAGGGATCTCAGCGTGTCGTAAAACTCCCTTGCGAATCATTTTTAAGTGCAAATAACGCCCTGACAAAGAATTTTCTGTTTAACTCTCACCCTGACTTGATCGTTTTTAAGCTATTTCTTTGTCTCTGGTCCCTTGGGAGGCCTAACAACTGTCTCAGGGAACGATTTTGGACACACTGATTTGATTGGAATCTTTTAAAAGAATATTTGTATTTCATCCAAAAATCGACTTTTTTCCAAGGGGTAATTCCATGGTTTTTGGCCAAAAATGACCAAATTTTGAAGAGGGCATTTTTCACTTGTTTAGAGATCTCGGCGTGTCGTAAAACTCCCTTGGGAATCATTTTTAAGTGCAAATAACGCCCTGACAAAGAATGTTTTGTTTAACTCTCACCCTGACTTGATCTTTTGTGCGCTATTTCTTAGTCCCTGGTCCCTTGAGAGGCCTAAAAAGTGTCGCAGGGGACGTTTACACACACACTGATTCGATTGGAAGCTTTTAAAAGAATATTTGTATTTCGTCCAAAAATAGACTTTTTTCCAAGGGGTAAGTCCATGGTTTTTGGCCAAAAATGACCAAATTTGAAGAGGGCATTTTTCACTTGTTAATGTCCCTAGGGATCTCGGCGTGTCGTAAAACTCCCTTGGGAATCATTTTTAAGTGCTAATAACGCCCTGACAAAGAATTTGCTGTTTAACTCTCACCCTGACTTGATCTTTTGTGGGCTATTTCTTAGTCCCTGGTCCCGTGGGAGTCCTAAAAACTGTCTCAGGGGACCTTTTTGGACATACTGATTCGATTGGAAGCTTTTAAAAGAATATTTGTATTTCGTCCAAAAATAGACTTTCTTCCAAGGGGTAAATCCATGGTTTCTGGTGAAAAATGGCCAAATTTTGAAGTGGGCTTTTTTCACTGGTATTTGTCCCTAGGGATCTCGGCGTGTCGTAAAACTCCCTTGGGAATCATTTTTAAGTGCAAATAACGCCCCGACAAAGAATTTTTTATTCAACTCTCACCCTGACTTGATCTTTTGTGGGCTATTTCTTAGTCCCTGCAGTGTCCCTGGTCCCTTGGGAGGCCTAAAAAGTGTCTCAGGGGACCTTTTCGGACACACTGAATCGATTGGAAGCTTTTAAAAGAAAATTTGTTTCTCGTCCAAAAATGACCAAATTTCGAAGTGGGCATTATTCACTCGCTTATGTCCCTAGGGATCTCGGCGTGTTGTAAAACTCCCTTGAGAATAAGTTTTAACTGCAAATAATTTGCAATTAAAAATGATTTCCAAGGGAGTTTTACGACACGCCGAGATCCCTAGGCAAAGAAACAAGTTAAAAATGCTGACAAAATACAAGGAAAATTTGATTAGTTCATGGGCTGTAGGAAACATGGGTTTTGACTAAATAAATATTACATTTATTTCAAATAAACTAACATTCTATATCGCCAGCATGCATTCGTTAAAGTGCTACTACGATCAAATTTTCGAATACCTTTTATTTGCGGTTGATTGGTAGTTTATGTCCTAAAGTACATGATCTCCAAGTTATATCCTCATAAGATGAAGGAAAGTGCGATTTTTTTGCGCTCAAACTTCACGAATTTTCATCCGCCATGTTCCTGCGGCCTGGTTACCAAAGGCAGATGGTGTCCAATGACAACAGAGGCCGGGTCACCCGGGAAAAACAAGTGACGTCAGACTCTCAACTCGAAGCCCAGGCGAGCCCTACGAGGCTAACTTCTCATACGGTTTCGAACACGTTTTCGAAAAATGTTTCGTTCTTTCAATGGCGGGAAGTCGCTGTGTTGTTCAGTGGTATAACAACTGCTCTAATCGAGCGGCAGGAATTGCGCTGCATGCGAGTCCGGCCGACAGAACGAGAGATGTGTGGGTCCAGTTTGTTGTCTTGCACGTTTTGCTATTTTCTCAGTTTAGTTCGAGGGACACTTGGGCATTCCACCCAAGTCAGTGAACACAAATTAAACCTGATCTTTTGAAAAGGGTAAGCGATCAGGAGATCGTGAACCTGAAAAAAATCTCCGAAGGGGAAGGAGCGGCAAAAGGTAAGCTTATGTAAAGTGGGCGAAATGTGTGAATATTGTTTTTTATCTTTGGTGATTCCTCGATACCTTGTTCAGCACCCATACAAATAGCAGTCACAAATTTTTATACACATTTTATATTGCGTTTCTAAAGTACTAAACTTTGATTGAACGAGTAAATAATGTTAGTGCAACTAGCTCCCGGAACTAGCTTTTCCCTCCGAAGCATTTCCAAAACATCTCAGTGCGATAAGAGTAAGCTTGTGTTTACTTTGCTTGTGCAAAAGCTTGTGGCAAAAACTGTGCAAACAAACGCGAAGAAAACCACTTTAATTATCCATTTTCACTCAGCTTTCGATAAGGTGGTCTTTGGCGTTTACAAAAGGGTTCCTTCTTTCTTTTAAGTGATTTTCTTGAAGAAATAGTTTGAATTTTTGGTTTAAGAAAGGTTTTAAGAAAACCTCACATTAAGTTGTTTCTTATCGATTAGATTCAATTGGTAATGCATTTTAAATTTTGATTTATTTTTCAGACACTGAGTTGCAACAACGTCAAAACCCAGCTCTTACTATTAAATACAGGCCAAAACAAGCCTTGCAGAGCACAACACGTGAAAAATGTGGACAGCCAAGAAAAGGCCAGTGCTCCTCCTTAAACTAGCAGTTGAAGAGCACTGACCTTTCCCAAGGGCTTTTCTTGATCTTTTGTCATCAACCACCAGTTGACAAATAGAATCAATAAAAGAACTGTTTTCTTTTCATTCATCATGCCTCCTCATTGTAACTCTTTCCATTACATAGGCTTCTGTTTTAGGGAATGGTCAGAAATTAGTGGGGAGGGGGGGGGGAGTGAGGTGGAGATTTTAAATTGAGCAATGAAAACGATGTGACCCTCCATAGCGATGCAAATGAAATTTCATGACCCTCCCCCTGAACAGGTAATACAATGTAGCTCAAATACCAGAAAAAGAAAACAAGAATGGAGGCAAACTGTAAGTTACTTACTGGAACCATTTTGCCCCAACATAATTCAAATCATCTATAGAGCCCATTGGCATCATATAACTCCATTATGCTACACATTTCCTTTACATTAATATTTTAATACTTAATACTTGTCTTTCTTTTGTTAAATAATGACTTAAATTAACAAATTTTATTTTGTCTTTTGTATATAACTCGCTCTCCCTGTCATGATTGCAAGAGCATAAATTTATTTGACCCTCTGTTTTCACTGCTTATTCTTTCATGACACTCCACCTCCCCCCCTCCCCACCCCCTGCTCCCTGCTAATAGGGAGCTGAAGCACAGACATTCCTGAGCCATGTATAGCAACCAGAACTCAAATGTTTTCTCTTTTGGTGTGGTTTTAAATAAATACTAATTTGAATATAAACAATATTAATATGAAAGAAATGTGATGGTATATTTCCAGCCTGGTGAATGAATGAGAATGATGATTATTCAAGAAAGTGACGCAGGCATACTCCGAAAAAAGAAATCCGAGCACTCGGATTTCTTTTTTCGGAGTATGCCTGTGTCACTTTCTTGAATAATCATCATTCTCAATATTAATATGGTAGCCATTTTGGAATGAGGTTTATGGTTCATTGTCTGCAGTACATTAATAATTTTATTTTTATGTTCATTTGAAAAAGAGTGCCAGAATCTTGTTTCACCAATAAATTTGTTGTTGTACAAATGAAATTGAATCTACATTTTCTAAGAATAAACACTGATCAAGAAGAACAACCTTGAGAAAAAAATCAAAGGTGGCTCACAACAGTCTCAACTTTGCTTCATTTTGGTAGCATGCATTTGCCCATCTCTCACCGCACCAAAAGTGAAAGTAACGAGAACTGTTACCACAGCAACAGTGTATCAGACTCATCAACACTTGCTTGGGGGTTTGCCCTTAGACATGTAGGACAAAGGATGTTTGTTGTGAGGTTGGTTTGACCCTTCATTAGAATAAGCAAAAAAATTTCAATTAATACCTGAATCACAAACTTTAACTCCCAAGAATATTGTTTTCAATGTATATTTGCAAAATTCCTACTTTTCCTCCCCTCATTTGCCTAGGTGGATGCTTGTTACCAGAAAGCATGCCTTAATAAACTTTCATTTATAAACCTAGTCATTTCTTCAGTGCATTAAAGCATCCAGTGCAGTGGTGTTTAACCTGATGTGAGCCACCTTAAAAAAAAAATATATGAACACAGAAAAGACTGTTAATACTATTACATTGTTCGTGATGGTGCAAGGGAAGAAAACAAATCATTGCAAATTGTTGTTGCCTTGCAAATTTATTTGTTTATTGATTACTGTACTTATTCAAATCTGGATACAACGATGTCCATGCAGCACCAGCACTCTCCAGGCTTGGTAAGTCGCTCAAGGGAGCAATTTGAACATTTGCACCTGAGAAAATATTGAACCAAGAGGAAACTTAGCATCAATTACAAGGGAACGATCAGCTTAAATTCAAGCCATTGTACAGAGCTTTTCACTACAATATATATTCTTTTACCATGGTAAAAAAGTGCAAAAACAGTAAGCTTACTCGGAACCGAAACTTAACTGTGCACTCTAATTTAACACCAAGGCAAACTTTCGAAAGCAAAGCTAAAAACCTAAACTTGACTTCGATTTCAATTCAACTGAGTCTCCGGTAGCCTCCCTCCGGGGAATGAACTGGCTAGTAGTCAAGAGGAATTGTTGAGGATTCTCAGGCACTACACTTTTAAAGCTTGCCTGTTTTGTTAATACAGCAAATAACACATCTAAATATCAATCTCTATCTCTAATATCTTACCCGAGAGATGAACGACTCAGCAAAGTCTGCTCTTCCTTCTCTTGTAGCAAAAGCGCTAGCTGCTGAACTTATTCGGCTGCCTCTTCTTCAGACGGAACTAGCTCTACAGAGTCAGGACTTCTTAATTTCCTTTGCCTATATCATGCGAAGACGATCCAGGAGAGCTTTCTGTGGTCAAAACAGCTCTGAAATTCGTCGCCAGAAGGAGGACTACAGTACTCGCTCGATCAGCGAGTTGAGAGTATTACGTCACGACAAAAACACAATAGGTTTGAATAAAAATACCGCAACTCCAATCACTTTCATACCGCGGGCTCACTGGAACATAAATTCATAATGGCGGACTCGAAAACACCAGTTTTCAAGGCTCAATATTTTCAATTTACGGGGCCCAAACTTCATTTCAGTGACCAAGACAAGTACAGCCACATCGGATAAGCTGTAAAGAACGTATTTTTGTTTCATACGTGACATGAAGTTTTGATCGTAGTAGCACTTTAAGTCTTGGTCGTCCCGTGTTATTGAAACCCCAGGCGCGGACGATAAGCGCGCGAGCATTAACGCTTAAACGCTGGAGCGCTTAGCGCCCGCGCCTGGGATTTCAATAACACGGCACGGTTACCAAGACCGTAACGAATGCTGACGAATTTGTTATGCAGGCTAAATTTGTTCTGAGTCAAACGGCGCGTTGGTACTTGTTAATCTACAAGAAATAAATGGGGAAAAACGACCAGAAAAGACTAAAGACTGCTTCATTATGAGTAATTCATCTATATTTGAGATAAATGTAATATTTATTTAGTCGAAGCCCATGTTTCCTATTGTCCATGCTCGCTCGAAAGATCTAGTACTAGAGACTAAAAACAAACATGGCGGCGACCTACCGTTCAGCTTTTAAAGGCCGACGATTTTTCTTCTTTTCCTTTTCCACTTGGCAACCACCCCAACCGAAATTCCTGCATGTAAACCAAACGAAAAGTTGTTTCGCTTTCTAGGACTTTCCAAGTTCTAGGATCTTTCTCCCTCCATTTAAACAGGGCTTAAGACCACACCGTATTTACTTAGGAATTCAGCAAAAGGTCATGTTTATAAAACTTAGGCTTTTAGACCTTGTGGCAATAAGGAGTTAGCCAAATGTAACATTGCCACCCACCTCAAATTAAAGCACACAAAATTTGTTTTACCATATCAAAAGTTTTAAAAAATCTTTAATCTTGTTTGAACGCACCTGAAAATTTTTTGTTCGACTTTCACAAAAAGTATTCTTTATCACATTTTCATCGTCGATTTTTTTTTAATTTTTGTCAATTTTGCATTTTGATCTTAACATTATTTACAAATTTCATGGTTACCAAGATCCTAAATTACATTTCCACCTCGGTTGTCCGGAGAAATTAAACTGATTTTTTTGTTATAGCCGCCATATCGTTAAAATTAAATTAAGAAATAACTTTGCAAGTGTTATAGTTTCATCAGGCCTATCCCGATCCTAAACCAAGTTTCTTTCGATGTCGCCACGTTAACTCCTGGACATACCTCAAAAAAAATTTTCGTTGCCAGGGTAATCGGGGCGTTAATTTTAGATATTCAACGAGAAGACGTTAAACTAATAGCAGTAAACATGGCTGCCTCGAGCTTCTATATTACTCTTTCTCATCGTGCTACAAATTATTATTTATCCTAAAACAAAACGTAGTATGGTATTTACAGTTGAAACTTGATTATTTTGCTCTCTGGGGCTGCGCCTTTCCCACCAGCACCGACTTACATTTGCATGTTTTTAGAAATCTCGACTCGGTAATATTTATCAAGAATTCAGTAAGTCGGAGTAAGAATCTGAAAAATTGAGGAATCAAGATAATCTAGTTTCTCTTTACTATCAGGAAAACGTTTTTCAACTGATATGATTGCCTATCAAGTTGGTATTCGATGACTAAAATCCAATTTACCCAACATTGAAAAACTCAAAACTAAGCTTTGTGGATAGGATGATTTTTGTGTCTAGGTTCCACCCAGCAGTTAGGTGGTACCTACTAACATGATTACACATCTAACTAAAGCTTGGAGCATAATGGAAGAAATTTTACCGTCATCTGAAGTCTTATAAATCTTAATTCGTCGCTCCACTTGTAATCGTAATTTCTAAAACAAACAGAGCTAAGGCATGAAAAGAATTCAGTTTTTGCAAAATCATTTTCTAATTAAACATTGTGATTGAAACGTCCTGAGCTCTAAGCTCGTTTTACTATTCTTATGCGATTTCCAGCACTCCTAGATTATTTAAAACAAATACAAAGAAACAATAATAGTTTGATTACACCACATAACAGTAATTCTTACGTTTAAGAGCTCATTCTTGCAGCTTAAATCTAGACAATTAATTTTTTGCTTGTTTTTCTTTGTGATTTTTTCTTTTTTTCTTAATTTTTTATTTATTATTATTATTGTTGTTGTTGTTTTTTTTGCTTCTTTTCTTACTATTTCTATCCTCTAGTAGTCATAATTTCTGAAATAAATCTAACAGTTCCTTACAATCGGGCATCTGAGTATTATGCCGGTAGTACCAGCAAAAAAATTATAACGTAATCAAACCTCTTTTTTTTTTATCTAGACACTCATTGTCTTGCATTTTATTTTTAGATACCAATTTTCTCTTTCTCTGCCAGTTTTCTTATTAATGTTCTATGTAAGTAGCAAAGAAAAAAAATGACTAAAGTATAAGTTTCAATCTAAAATATTGCTTTCCAGCACAAAATTTTCTCGGCAAAAAATGCTAACACATTTTTGTCCGGTAAATAATTGGCAGTTTTATGGAGAGTCCACTATATTCATTATCTAAAAACAATTCTAATAAAATGAAAATTATCTCCACTATTTAAACAATCAAAATCAAACGATACTCAAAATTAAGAAGCTATTTAAAGTCTCTTATACGAGTTCCCTGTCATCGTTTTCTTCTCATGACGATTTATTCATCATGTAAGCCGTCACAAATGGTCCTGTGGTCTTTTCTTCATTTATCACAGATCTGTGATCAGCAGCTACAAAGCAAAAACATCAGAAAGGCAAATTTGAGTAACAACAACAAATGTACAATACTATGTAGAAGGCTAAAAAGTTAATATATATTTTTGTTAACTTTTTAGCATTGTAAACAGTATTGTAAATCTCAAGCAAATATTATGGACAACAACAAATGTCTGAAATAATTATGCACGATAGTGTTGAAGCGACCGAACGCATTTTTCTTATTTTTTTTTTTTTTTTTTTTTGTATTCTTTCTTTTTTTTAAAGGAAAATACAGGGAGATGTAAAGAATCAACCATAAGAGGACACAGAAAAAATCTGAGCTCCAGATGGGATTCGAACCCACGACCCTCTGTGCTCTGCCTCTGTAATTGGAAGAACATAGTTCTTAAAACAACTTCAACGCCTTTAAAACATATAACGGGAAAGGGATCTCTCATCTGTTTTTTCAAAAGTTAAAGGAGATCAGCTACAAATAAGTTGAATAAGAGCTAGTGAGTTCTTTTATTTCAAATGTTGATCAATCTACTTACAGAGGAGGCCAGCTACTCTTGTCCGCCTAATTCTAGTGTGACGTCATCACCGATGAGTACAAACGGAGCCCAGTAATCCACTGCACTAAACTCGTCAGATTCTCTCATGGATTTCATGGCTTGGTTCAGAGCTGCACTGGCACTTTCACCTTCCATTAAGTGCTGATAGAATATTTTCATGAACTCCATAGTAGCCTCGTCATCAATCGCCCACAATGACACCAGAACAGACCGAGCACCAGCACCCAAAAATGCACGTGCGATGCCAACCACACCCTCAGCCTTAATCTCCCCACGAGCACTATGACAGCAACTCAGCACAGCCAACCTTGCTCGCATCTGAACATTCAGTACATCTTTCATTGTTAAAAGGAAGTCTTCCTCGATAGGAGTCCGTGATACCGGTGAAGGATTTGGTGCTAAGAGAATTTCTCCTGTTTCCATTCGCCCATGTGCTGCAATGTGCACCAAAGCAACCGACGAGAGTCGTTTCAATACTTCATTCTTCGTTGCACGCTCTCCAATTAGCGGCGTAGTGTGAAGTATTCGCCCAATCATCTGCGCTTCTTTTCGTGCGAATGGCAGCTGCTCAAACTTCTCTCCCTTCAAAGTAACGTCTTGTATCCAAGGATCACCCACGATCAGCGCCCCACTGTTAATGTGGTAATCAGCGGGACATTCTGCGATCAATTTCAAACTCGTCAGCGATGGAATCATGCGGATTCTGAAAGATTCGCAGAGGTACTTGGAATCTGAGTCCATGAATGCAGCGAAAGGAGCCAAACACAATGGACCCTCGGGGACAAATGTTACTTCATTTTCAAGTAACAAATCTTGTATAGGACTCACGATGGTCTCATATAGTAAACTTAAGGTACTATTCCGGGAACTGGAGGATTGATTTTCCTTCTTCCCGGGAGGAGATCTCGCATCTGAAAGATTTTCATCTTTGGCCATGTCCAATGAACGATCCTCACATTTGACAAAAGTTCTTCCACGAATTTTCTTCAGTGCGGTATTCAAGAAATCCTCGGCATCAACTTGGCCATCGGGGATTTGTTTTGCGCTTAGCTGTACATCCTTTCCTTTCTGTAAAACCCAAAAAATTACCTCTTGGTTCCCAAGCGCTATGAAAACTGTATTGGAAGGAAGATAACTGTAAATGTCAGTTATAGTTTTTAATTCTGTGCAAGATTCCGTTCGGGTGTTTTTGGATGCATACTTGAACTGCATGAGATCATTCAGAGCCTGTGCACGACCCTGCTCAGCAGCTAAAAGCGCCTCTACAACCTTGCCTTGCATTAAAAACAAACGCCATAAATTAGCATATACATCTTGGTACAAATGGCGCAAGCTGACCTTCCAGTCATCATTAAACGCAAGATCGCGCCGTACATCATTCAACGTCTTTATACTGTGTTGAAGACATTCTACAGCTTGGCATAAAGAACCAATTGAGTGAAAGGAAGCCCCAAGGTTATTAAACGCTCTTCCAATTAGGACTTTGTCTCCCACTTTTCTTGCGATTTCTAGGCAGAGTTCACGGTAGTGTATGGCTTTTTTGAAATCTCCGAGTTTATGATAAGCGTTGCCTAGATTACCATACGCTATTCCTTCCGTTAACACGTTTCCTACTTTTCTCGCGATCTCTAGGCAAAGGTCATGGTAGTGTATGGCTTTTTCGAAATCTCCGAGATCCTGATTAGCGTTGCCTAGATTACCATACGCCTCTCCTTCAGCTGAGACGTCTCCAATTTTTCTTGCGATTTCTAGGCAACGTTCATGGTAGTATATGGCCTTTTGGAAATCTTTGAGTTCCTTATAAGTGTTGCCTAGCTTACTATAAGTCCCTCCTTCAACTGACACGTCTCCCACTTTTCTTGCGATTTCTAGGCAAAGGTCAAGGTAGTGTATGGCCTTTTTGAAATCTCCGAGTCTGTGGTAAGCGTAGCCTAGATTACCATACATCTTTCCTTTACTTGACACGTCTCCCTCTTTTCTTGTGATTTCTAGGCAAAGTTCTTGGTAGTGTATGGCTTTTTTGAAATCTCCGAGTCCCAGATAAGCGTTGCCTAAATTACCATACGCCCTTCCTTCACTTGACACGTCTGCCACTTTTCTTGCGATTTCTAAGCAACGTTCATGGTAGTGTAAGGCTTTTTTGAAATCTCCGAGTCTCTGATAAGCGATGCCTAGATTATCATACGCCGTTCCTTCACTTGAGACGTCTCCCACTTGTCTTGCGATTTCTAGGCAAAGGTCATGGTAGTGAATGGCTTTTTGGAAGTCTCCGAGTCCCTCATAAGCTTTGCCAAGATTACCATACGCCCGTTCTTCACTTGACACGTCTGCCACTTTTCTTGCGATTTCTAGGCAACGTTCATGGTAGTGTATGGCTTTTTTAAAATCTCCGAGTTTGCGATAATCCTTGCCTAGATCACCACACGCCGTTCCTTCACTTGAGACGTCTCCCACTTGTCTTGCGATTTCTAGGGAAAGTTCATGATAGTGTTTGGCTTTTTTGAAATCTCCGAGTCCCTGATAATCGGTGCCTAGATAACCATACGCCGTTCCTTCACTTGAGACGTTTCCCACTTGTCTTGCGATTTCTAGGGAAAGTTCATGATAGTGTTTGGCTTTTTTGAAATCTCCGAGTCCCTGATAATCGGCGCCTAGATTAACATACGCCCTTCCTTCATTTGAGACGTCTGCCACTTGCCTTGCGATTTCTAGCGAAAGTTCATGGTAGTGTTTGGCTTTTTTGAAATCTCGGAGTCCCTGATAATCGTTGCCTAGATTACCACACGCCGTTCCTTCACTTGAGACGTCTCCCACTTGCCTTGCGATTTCTATGGAAAGTTCATGGTAGTGTATGGCTTTTTTGAAATCTCCGAGTCCCTGATAAGCGGTGCCTAGATTACCATACGCCTTTCCTTCATTTGAGACGTCTGCCACTTGCCTTACGATTTCTAGCGAAAGTTCATGGTAGTGTTTGGCTTTTTTGAAATCTCGGAGTCCCTGATAATCGTTGCCTAGATTACCACACGCCGTTCCTTCACTTAAGACGTCTCCCACTTGCCTTGCGATTTCTATGGAAAGTTCATGGTAGTGTATGGCTTTTTTGAAATCTCCGAGTCCCTGATAATCGGTGCCTAGATAACCATACGCCCTTCCTTCATTTGGGACGTCTGCCATACGCCTTGCGATTTCTAGGAAAAGTTCATGGTAGTGTTTGGCTTTTTTGAAATCTCCGAGTCCCTGATAATCGCTGCCTAGATCACCATACGCCCTTCCTTCATCTGAGACGTTTCCCACTTTTCTTGCGATTTCTAGCGAAAGTTCATGGTAGTGTTTGGCTTTTTTGAAATCTCCGAGTCCCTGATAATCGGTGCCTAGATCACCATACGCCGTTCCTTCACTTGAGACGTTTCCCACTTTTCTTGCGATTTCTAGGGAAAGTTCATGGTAGTGTTTGGCTTTTTTGAAATCTCTGAGTCCCTGATAACTGCTGCCTAGATTACCATACGCCGTTCCTTCATTTGGGACGTCTCCCATTTTTTTTGCAATTTCTAGAAAACGTTCATGGTAGTGTATGGCTTTTTCGGAATCTCCGAGTTCCTGATAATCGCTGCCTAGATTACAATACGCCCTTCCTTCATTTGAGACGTCTCCCACTTTTGTTGCAATTTCTAGGGAAAGTTCATGGTAGTCAATGGCTTTTTTGAAATCTTTGAGTCCCTGATAATCGCTGCCTAGATTACAATACGCCGTTACTTCATTTGAGACGTCTCCCACTTTTCTTGCAATGTCTAGACAACGTTCATGGTAGTGAATGGCTTGTTCGAATTCTCCGAGTTTCCGATAATCGTTGCCTAGATACCCATACGCCGTTCCTTCACTTGAGACGTCTCCCACTTTCCTTGCAATTTCTAGACAACGTTCATGGTAGTGTCTGGCTTTTTCGAAATCTCCGAGTTTGTGATAATCGTTGCCTAGATTACCATACGCCCATCCTTCATTTGAGACGTCTGCCACTTTTCTTGCGATTTCTAGGCAACGTTCATGGTAGTGTATGGCTTTTTCAAAATCTCCGCGTCTATGATAATCGTCGCCTAGATTACCATACGCCATTACTTCATTTGAGACGTCTCCCACTTTTCTTGCGATTGCTAGGCAACGTTCATGGTAGTGAATGGCTTTTTTGAAATCTCCAAGTCCCTGATAACTATTGCCTAGATTACCATACGCCGGTCCTTCCTCTAAGACGTCTCCCACTTTTCTTGCGATTTCTAGGAACCGCTCATGGTAGTGAATGGCTTTTTGGAAGTCTCCGAGTCTCTGATAAACGATGCCTAGATTACTATACGCCCTTTCTTCACTTGACACGTCTGCCACTTTTCTTGCGATTTCTAGGCAACGTTCATGGTAGTGTATGGCTTTTTTAAAATCTCCGAGTTTGGAATAATCCTTGCCTAGATCACCACACGCTGTTCCTTCACTTGAGACGTCTCCCACTTGTCTTGCGATTTTTAGGGAAAGTTCATGGTAGTGTTTGGCTTTTTCGAAATCCCCATGACTGTAATAAACGTTCCCAAGATGACAACAAATCCTCACTTCTTGTAGTTTGTCTCCCGTTTCCTTTGCAATTTTAAGTTCACGTTCATAGTATTGCAGTGTTGCTTGGAGATTTTCGGGAATGTTATCACCAGGGGTCCAGCTTTTTCTACAACTGTCGTTTGCATCTCTGCCTTTTTCCTGTCAAACATATTAAATAGCTGTCTTTGTTTTTACCAATTTGATTCAACTAGTTGAATAGATGGAATCAGAAAAGTTGCTTGCTGATCATGTGTTTTAAACTTGCGGTTGAAATAGGCTGCTGACTGTCAAATATTACACAGCAAATTGATTTTTCGACTGGAAGAAACGAGTAAACTTTAACAAAGAATTTTAATAATCTTAATTGCCATCATCATCATCATCATCATCATCATCATCATCATCATCATCATCATCATCGTCACTGCCGTTATACATCAACAATACAAGGCGGGCAGGAAAATTAGTGGTTCATCGTCTTTTATATTATGTAAATAGAGGAAAACAGATCTTAAATCAAAACAAACGAAATATTTATGATGGCACACTAAACTTTTCCAAGTTTAAAGTGGAACCAAGTTTTAACAGAGGCTAATTAACAATTAAGGAGATCTTTTCTGACGTGGGCAATTATGTCCCAAGTAACTGCATTGCAAGTTTGCGTTGTTTCTTTTATATTTACCTTTTACCACTTCTTATTTTTCTTCTATCTTAGTTAAATGAGGCGAACATTTCGCTCCTTGAGACAAAATTATCACTTCATGATGACGGATATATATTTTAATTTCTGCATAGGCACGGGGGCAAAGCGACGGAACCTAATGTGGAGAATGTTTTGTTTCAACAAGCCATCGTTGTATAGCCTAGATTTCATTCAATTTCTCTTTGTTTCGCGATACGTGCTGATTTTTTTTCCACATAATAAAAAACTAGTGTTGATCACAATAGAAATCCTTTTTTAAAAGACGGGTACACCTCCGAGTTGTATAAAAAGAACTAGTTACGTTCATAGCCAGCACAACAAAATGTTCAATTCCTAACTTTTCAAAAGAAACTTATTTACATTAAGTTATAGAAACGGGAAAAATCGAGGATACAGCAGAGAAAAATCAATCTTTCCTTCGGTGCTTAGAAAAAAGGTTTTAAGACGAGGGATACAAGTACGTTTTGGCAGTGGCGGTGAAAGTTAATGAAACAAAAAGGAACCAATTAAGTTTATTAACTATATTCGTGGCGGCTTAGTTAAATTATTGTGAATTCAGACAAAAAGACGACACACAACAACAAAAAAGAAATCTTAGGTGTTCATTAAGCGGTGAGGGTAAAAGGAGGAATAAGTTTGCGGAATGACATAATTATGCAAAATACGATTTGTACGTGGAATAAATTAATTGACTGAAGAGTGCGTTACGTTTTTCGCGCCAAATGTATAACAGCAGTAGCTTTTTTGATGCTGCGGACTCTATAAAACATCTAGCGAACAAATCGAGGATTACATCGTCCAATCACTGGTTAGGAAGAAGTGAGGGTGAAGAAATCGATGAAAACTGTTCAATGTTTTTGCATTATGTTCACTTTTCTCTTTGCGACTTCGGTTGACAAAAAGAGTAGCAGTACTGATGGATACTGCTAGTTTCATTTGGTCAAGAAACGCCGATAGATCCATCAGTTGGAAATATCGATCACCCGATCATTTTCAATAGATTCTGAAGCGTCGTTGTGAACTTTGTATATGGAATGTGAAAAGCTTTGTATAGACCACATAGAATCAAAAGTGATTTTGCTTTTGATTTCGTTTTTCTTTACTGCCCTCGATGATTGTTGGCAAAATTTCTTCATTTTCTCAACCAGTGGAAGCTAAACCAAATCCAATGGTGACTTGCACACAAGCGATTTCCCGAACTTGACGCTAGTTACATGTATATCCTTCGAATTCTCATTGGTCCATTGTGTTACTTACGTCTCTTGCCATTGGTCAGAGTAACTACTTTGCTTTTCGTTATATACGACACTCAATCCACTTTAATTTTCCATAAGTGTTGCTACTTAAATTCGTTTTTGATAACCAATAATCACTGAATAAAACTTGAGTTATTGTTTATCAAACTTACGGTTTGCGTTTCAGACGGATCCTTCCCTGGCTCTTCCCTAGTAGCTTGCAGCTTGTTTTGGTCGCTTACCGACCTGCTCCTTAATTCCAACAACTTCTGGTTGTTCTCGTCAATCTTACATTAGTCAAGATTTCTAGTCCGTGAAAAAAAGCTAAAACAGGATTTCAAAACCCTTACGTGGAATACCAATGATGATGAGTGGTCATTATCTAGATTAAAATGTTCCTTAATACATGGTCTGACCCCGGCGGCCCAGGGGGGGGGGGGGGGGGGGGAATACCCAAAAAAAAATTGGGTAGGGGTGTGCGGCCCGCTTCCCAAAACCCTTACTTTATTTATGACTAAAATCTGCGATTTTCCCTACCCTATTTATGATCTGAAGTAGCTTCTTCTAAAAAAGATCGAACCCAGGACTAGAGTGCAAAAATCTATACCCTATTTATTACCAAAATGGCGGCAAAATGGCTAGAAGCGATACCCTATTTATGACATAAAACAGCCGAAAAACTATACCCTTTGGCGCCGCACATACCTATATAGCCCATATAAGGGAGTACCCCCCCCCCCCGGGGGTCTGACACTGAATTTCAAAACATTACCTTTGAGGCTCAGCGTACGAGGCTACGTTTCGACCTAACACATTCCGTTCTTTCATTTCAAAAAAGAACAAATAGTCAAAGGCCTACAGAAAGGTTCAAAAGAATGTTTTAAAAGGCGGCTATGTGAAAATGTTTAATTAAGAGTCACTTGTTAACGTCACATGCTGACGTCCGATCTCGCCCCATAGAAATGTAAACCGCCGTGAGACTTGGTGATATGTGCGGTATATAAGAATTCATTCATTCATTCATTCATTCATTCATTCATTCATTCATTCATTCATTCATTCATTCATTCATTCATTCATTCATTCATTCGTTCGTTCGTTCGTTCGTTCGTTCATTCTTTCATTCACTCACTCACTCACTCACTCACCCATTCATTCATTCATTCATTCATTCATTCATTCATTCATTCATTCATTCATTCATTCATTCATTCATTCATTCATTCATTCATTCATTCATTCATTCATTCATTCATTCATTCATTCATTCATTCATTCATTCAAAATGTCAATGTCCTCGTTGCCAGCACTTGGATCCTTCTTGGAGTGCCACTTTAATTTCAAAAGAAAGTCTCGTGATACACATAAACGACGTCACAATCCACTTATTATTCTTAAACTGAACACGTTTATCCCCATCAGTAGTCAAGCTTCTGCTATAGCAAGACTGAGAAGGATACTGCTAATCCCTTGTCACACCACTTGATAGCTTCCTCAAACTGATGCAGCTGAACACAAACACTTGCTCCTAATAAACAAAATAACATCAGTTTGTCATCTTATTTGACCTATGTTAGATTAGCATCATGCCTCTACGAATAGGTTTTGAAATAAGTTAAAGTACTGTAACAAAACTTTCTCCTCCTTTAGGATATAGATGCCAAATCACACATTAAAAAACTTGTTGCCTTTATAATCCGGCCGGGCCAATCAACATACTAAGTATATCAGTGAACATAACCCGATTATAGTTTGATTAATGCTCGTCTAATTGCTGTAAAATAATTGACACATTTTACTAGTCCTTCAGATTAGTCACAATGAGTGGAAACGACTGTTTGGTTCTGTTAACAGAGTTGATAACTAAAGATAATTTGACCACCGTAAAGAGCTTCGAGTGCTGACGTCTCGAGCGTTAGCCCTTCGTGAGCGAATCAAGCCTTCTTCCAAATCGACACTGTTAATCCCAGAGAATTAACGAACGCTATTCATTCGACTAATGCAATGTTTTCTTGTTATCAAACTCCCACCAATAGCGCAGCTTTACTGCTTACTATATAACACACTCAACCATAATTCTTTGATTCTCTCTAACGAGGGGTTAACGCTCGAAACCTCAGCACTCCAATCTCTTTACAGTGGCCAATTTTCCTTTAGTTATCAACTATGTTGACAAAACTAAACATTCGCTTCTACTCCTAACCAAGACAGCATCGAAGTTTCCTTTGAAACGCGACGAGTTCCGTTATGAAAGGATTTGAGTTAGAATGAGTAACAGACTCGTTTGAAGGCTACTTGAAGATCACTATTTCCTTTTGTGACCCGTACCTGTAACAATGGTTTTGACATAAGAAGGTTGTAAGTCCGCGGCCGTCTTTGCATCACTGAGTGAATCATGAAAGTTACCTGCACGAAAATTAATGAAATGAAAGATACGTTGTTGATGAACGCACGATAAAGCACTCCTATTTTTTCTTAAAAGACAGTTAACTTGACAAAACTGTCAAAAACCTTAAAAACCTCACCCAAGTTAAAACGTGCCGTTGCTCTGTTGCTGTACAGTTTGGCCTTCAGTTCTTCATCCTTACAGTTCACTTTGATTCCTTGGGTGTAGAGCAATATGGCATTGCTGAAATCTTTCGTTCTGAATTTATCATTGCCCTCATTCTTGAAGCGCTCTGCTGTGGCTGAAATGAACAAAGGTTAAAAAGAAATCTCGCATTTTGCTGAGCGACGCTTGAAAAAAAAGCATATACGTGTTTTGAGGTGATACTTGTTTACGATAATTATGTCATAAATAATGCATCCTGCTACTGCGGCGTCCTGTAAGTCATTATAAAGAGCGCTAATGGTTCGAAAGCACCTTTC
This sequence comes from Pavona decussata, assembly GCF_977016875.1. NCBI lineage: Eukaryota > Metazoa > Cnidaria > Anthozoa > Scleractinia > Agariciidae > Pavona > Pavona decussata. Next base: position 724,157 of record NW_028145541.1, on the reverse strand, counting down.
AAGCCTTAATGTTGGGCGGCAATCTTACTAGTTCTTTTCAGGGTTTTTTGAGTTCCCAAACCTGGGGGTGGAGGAGGGGATACTTTGTGCCTCGGCCTCTTCGTTAAAAGCTATATGGCAATGAAACCTACGAAGGACATTGTACGTCCAAAAATGTTTCTTTGGGAGTCCAAAAAAGAAGACAATGGCGTCACATGACACATACGTGTCACATGAGTTTGAAATTAAGTGATTCATTTTTGTCAGTCGCCATCTTGGACTTCTCCAAAACCTCAGGACACTGATAAAACTGACTTCAAAATAATCAAAAGTAATAAAGAAAATGCTTAAGGTAAAGTGACATAAAAATGTAGGAATGAGCACTCCTTCAGAAGTATTTTGTCTTAGACCTTTAGCTTTCTAAAAAAACTGGCAACAGCTCTTGGGCGCATAAGTAATCATTACTAAAACTCCTTACCTCTTAAAGAGGTTTCATCATCATCTTCCAGTCTTTTCTCAGTATCAGCTGTGACGTCAGATTCATTTGCATCGTCCTCTCCGCCTACATCTTGTAGCTTGTTCTGTTCATTAACAGACCTGCTCCTTAATTCTAACAACGTCTCGTTGTTCTTGTCAATCTTACACAAGTCAAGGCTTGTAAGAAGATAGTTGTAAAAATATCTATAGTTGCCAAAACCGAAAAACTAGTAGGTAAAAGGTCATATTGGTGAGGTTTTTTTTTGGCTTCTGGGGCCGGGGGGAGGAAGCAGATTTCGCCGCCCCCCACCCCCACCCCACCCCTCCTACTCCATCACTTCGTAAGTATAAAAGATTAAAAAATCAAGCGTGGGGGACAGATAGGGCGTCCAAAATGTTTCCTTTGTGGTCAGCAACGGGGAATGATGACGTCCTGTGACGTCGCAATTGCACAATTGCGTCCAATGGCGGCGATCATCTCGGATTTATAGATTTTTCCAAACTTCAGAAAAGCGCCGAAATTAAAAAAGAAAGAAATAAAAACAACAAATAAACACTTACATGGGCCAAAAATGTAAAAAATACATTAAGAAAAGTATTTTTTCTTTATTTTAAGAAGGGGTTTTCCATTCTCTGAAAAAGCTACCTACCCAAAATGGGTTGCCATGGTCAATGAACATTAACAAACCACATCAAATTTTTCCAGATAAATTTTTGGAGCAGTCCTGAAATTTCAGGCTATTTGATTTAAAGTCACAGAGTCACCCCCCCCCCCCCCCCCTCGACCCCTTCACCTGATCTAGGTTGGGTTAATACTCTTCTTGAATATCAAGGAAAAAAGGATACTGCTAATCCTTTTTCACACCACGTGATGGCTTCCTCAAACTGGTTCAGCTGAACACAGGCGCTTGCCCCTAATAAAACAGAATTATATCATTCAGTTTGTCATTTCAATTTACCCATGATGGATAAGCATCATGCCTCCACGAATTAGTTATTAAATAAGAAAAGTTCGGTAACAAAACTGACTTTCTCATTCTTATGATATACATACAAAATCGCACCAAAAATAACTGATTGCCTCTACAAATTTCCCCAATCCACATACTTATTGAAAAACTGAACAAAACCTTTTTAATTAATGCTCGTTAAATTGCTGAGTGTAAAGTAATCGACACAGATGTTACTCAAAATGTTAAGAATTCTAGATTAGATGACAAGTTACATAAATTTGAGCTAGAATGAGTAGAAGATCTAGACTTGATTGAAGGCTGCAGGAAGATCCCCATTCTTTTAGCGACTCTTACCTATGACAATCGCTTTGACATAAGACGGTTGAAAATTCATGGCACTCTCTGCATCCCTCCGTGAAATATGAAAGTTTCCTGCGCGAAAATTGATAAAAGAAATAAACTATGTTGATGTGTGTGCGATTAAACATAAAAAACTCTTAATTTTGTTTTTGTGTGTGTGGAACACATTATGAAAATACACATTGAAAATCTCAAAACTTCTCACCCAGGTTTAAGTGTGCCGTTGCTCTCTTTCTGTACAGTTTGGCCTTCAGTTCTTCATCCTTGCAGTTCACTTTGATTCCTTGGGTGTAAAGCAATATGGCATTGCTGAAATCTTTCTTTCTGAATTTATCATTGCCCTCATTCTTGAAGAGCTCTGCTGTGGCTGAAATGAACAAAGGTAAAAGACATCAAGCATTTTGCTGAGTAACGGTTAAAAAAACTGTACGCGATTTGAGGTCTCAAGAAAATTAAGGCATGGGTCTCTAGTTACTTACTCAAAAAATCAAGGGGGTGGTCAATCTTCTGAAGATTTAGCTGTAACGTCGTAAGACTTTGGCAGCATTGTATGATTACAAATGTCAACATATTGACTGACACAACTTATGCAAGTTAGGTCACGTGACCTGTTGCGGCCGAAACATTTATGAAAACATTTGAGCAAAAATGGCACCACTTTTTATTGCCTCCTGGAGGCTGCCGGTAGTATTAAAACTTTGCCACTACTAGGCACTTCATTTCTGTGCTCGGGCTTTTTGAACATTCCTTTAATTTTGAAAATAAACGGCATTTTTTACTAGTGCCCAGTCCCTCCAAAGTAAAATTGGCCGTTTATTTTCAAAATTGAGGGAATATTTAAAAAGGCCCGGGCACAGAAATGAAGTGACTAGCAATGGTGAAGTTTTAAAACTACAGGCAGCCCCTGGGAGGCAATAAAAAGTGGTGCCATTTTTGCTCAAAAGTTTTCTTCAATTTTGCATCCGTGAAAGGTCACGTGACCTAATTTGCATCAATTTATTATGTCGATATGTTAACATTTGTAAGCATATTATGCTGCCAAAGTCTTACGACGTTACAGCTAAATCTTCAGAAGATAGACCACCTCCTTGCTTTTTTGAGTAAATAACTAGAGACCCATGCCTTAATTTTCTTGAGGTGGCATTTGTTTATGATAATTTCGTCATAAACAATGCATCCTTAATACTGCTGCAGCGCCTTGTAAGTTATTATAAAGAGTGCTAATGGTTTGAAAGCACCTTTCAAGCCTTAATGTAGGGCAATCTTACTTGTTCTCTTTAAATAGAGTTTTTTTTTTAGTTCCCAAAGCTGGGGATGGAGGAGGGGATACTTTGTGCCTCGGCCTCTTCGTTAAAAGCTATATGGCAATGAAACCTACGAAGGGCATTGTACGTCCAAAAATATTTCTTTGGGGGTCCACAAAAAAAGACTATGGCGTCACATGACACACACACGTGTCACATGAGTTTGAAACAAAAGTGATTGATTCTTCCAACCCGTCATCTTGGACTTCTACAAAACCTCAGGACACCGTTGAAATTGACCTCAAAATAATCAAAAGCAATAAAGAAATGCTAAAGTTAAAGTGGCATAAACTGTAAAAGTAAACACTACTTCAGGAGTATTTTGTCTTAGACCTTCAGATTTCTTATAATGCTGGCAACAACCCTTGGACAATGATTAATCAAAAAAATACTTACCTCTTAAAGTGGTTTCATCATCATTATCCAGTATGTTCTTACTAGTAACAGCTGTGACGTCAGATTCATTTGCATCGTCCTCTCCGCCTCCATCTTGTAGCTTGTTCTGTTCATTGACAGACCTGCTCCTTAATTCTAACAACGTCTCGTTGTTCTTGTCAATCTTACACAAGTCAAGGCTTGTAAGAAGATAGTTGAACAAACGTCAATATTGGTGAGGTTGTGTAAATCCTTTACCATTTCTTTCTTAGCTTTAACCCTAATGTTAAGACCGGGCTTTTTTTTTTGTTTTGGCTTCTGGGGCCAGGGGTAGAAAACGGATTCCCCGCCCCCCCCCCCCCCCCTCCACCGCCAAAAAAAGAAACTAACTCCTCCCCCTCCAGAACTTCGAAAGTATAAAAGATTTAACAATAAAGCGTGGGGGACAGAAAGCGCGTCCAAATTTGTTTCCTTTTAGGTCAGCAACGAGAAATGATGACGTCCTGTGACGTCGTAATTGCGGCAAATGGCGGCCATCTTGGATTCGCCACACTGTTCGTAAAAGCTACCTGTCAAAAATAGATTGTCATGGTCAATAAACACTAACCAACCACATCACATTTTTCCAGATAAATTTCTGAAAGAGTCCTGAAATTTCAGGCTATTTGGTTTAAGGTCTCAGAATTCCCAACCCCCCCCCCCCCTCCCCATATTCCCTCGACTCCTTTCCCCGGTGTATATCGGGTTAATACTCTTTTTGAAAATCAAGGAATAAAGGATACTGCTAATCCTTTTTCACACCATTTGATGGCTTCCTCAAACCGATTTAGCTGAACACAGGCACTTGCTCCTAGCAAAAAACAAAATGTTAGTCCGGCGTTATGCTAGACCCAAGTATAATGATATTATATCTGCACGAATCAGCCGTGTGTTTCTTAAACGGCTCCCAAAATGTGCAAAATACATTACCATTATCATTTTGATAAAGATTTTAAGAATTACTTGTCGGATCTGAACAACAACAACAACAACAACAACAATTTATTTTTACAAATTCGGAAAAAAAGTTGCTGGTCTTGCAAATTTCCTCGGGAGCTTTTAAAAACGCACACCAGGGCTAAAATACGATAAGTACTCTATATAACAAAACTTTCTCTTTCTGATGACAACCATGCAAATTAAAATCACACATTAAAGAACTGGTTGGCCCGGATATCTGTCCAATCAATCTAACTGCTCATTGTTTCGTCAGTGTTCGTCCAATTGCTGTAAAATAATCAATCATAGTTTTTTTTTTTTTTTTGCTTGAACACTTTTTAGAACCTGGAGACTTTTACTACTTCTTTTACTTCTTATTAAATCAAGTGGCATTTGTTTCAATTTCCTAAAGGTTAGATGACAAGTTACCATGTTTACAATTAGAATGAGCAACAGTCGTTTTCAATAAATGGAAATGATATTGAATTTTAAAAATACAAAGCATGTCTCAGCTACAAGCTTTTTATCTTTCATCGGAATGACAACAAAATTTCTTATCTTTTCCAAGGTTACTCTTACCTCTAACAATCGCTTTGACATAAGACGGTTGTAAGTCCGTGGCTATCTTTGCATCACTAAGTGAATCATGGAAGTTACCTGCGCGCATAATCAGTAAAAAGAAGCATACGGTGTTGATGAGCAACAGTTACTGATTAACGGTAAATATTTCTTACTTTTTCTGCAGAAATACATATCATTAACTTGACAAAACTCTGAAAACCTCAAAACTTCTCACCCAGATTAAAATGTGCCGTTGCTCTGTTGCTGTACAGTTTGCCTTTCAGTTCTTCATCTTTGCAGTTCACTTCGATTCCTTTGGTGTAAAGCAATATGGCATTGCTGAAATCTTTCTTTCTGAATTCGTCATTGCCCTCATTCTTGAAGAGCTCTGCTTTTGCTAAAATGAAGGAGATTAAAAGGCATCTTGCATTGTTCTGAATAAAGTTTCAAAAATGTCTTAACTAGAAACTGATACATCAGTTTTCCCAGTAAAGGTGCTACTAGTGCAGCTTCGATTAGTTTTCTTCTTAACTAAATGATTTCGTCGTACTGTAAGCGGTAAATAATTCGAATGTACGTTTTGAGGCCAACCTTACTGACTCTCTTCAGGGTTTTTCTTGAGTTCCTGAGATCAGATTCAGGAAGCGGTCACAAACTAGGTTTCATTGTCAATAATGAAACGGATAATAGGAGGTCATATTATTTTCAACAAGACGGGCTGAAGAAATGCCATCCCTGCACCCCCAACAATATACAGTGAACACTCCTTCAGAACTATTTCGTTATAGACCCTTCAGCTTCCCAATGAAGCTTTTTAAAGCTCTAATGAGTGATCATTAATATATTATTACTAAAACTCGGCCTCACCTCTTAAAGTTATTTCATCATCATTATCCAGTGTTTTCTCAGTAGCAGTTGCGATGTCATATTCATTTGCATCGTCCTCTCCGCCTGTATCTTGTAGCTTGTTCTGTTCATTGACAGATTGGCTCCTTAATTCTATCAACGTCTGGTTGTTCTTGTCAATCTTACAAAAGTCAAGACTTGTAAGACAATAGTTTTAAAGGTTAAAATAGTGGACGAAACTGAAAAATAAGGCAAAATGTTATATGGATAAGGTGTATTAATTCCTTGTCCATTTGTTTGCTTGGTTCCCTCTTCCAGAATTTAAGACAAACAGAAACATTACAATATGTAGTCATAAAAAAGCAATCATTTTTTTTTCGATCAGTGTTGCGTAAGGTCGTACATAAAAGCAAGATTGAAGGAAAATAATAAAGTTTGAATTTGATCAATATTTTTTGTTGTAGCATCTGTAATAAAGGATACAGTTAATCCTTTTTCACACCACGTGACGGCTTCCTCAAACTGATTCAGCTGAACACAGGCACTTGCTCCTGATAAAACAGAATAATGTTAGTCTGGCATCATTTTCTCTTAAAATAGGGTGGTTCGTATACAATATTACTAAAGTTCACTTTTAGGGACACCGAGGCAAGGCCACCCTCGATGTATTAACCTGGGCAAGCCTGGCCAAAAGAAGACCAATTCACAAATGGCTTTGAAGTCGCATTACTAAACTTTTGCATATAAGATCTATGTAAACTTTTTTTTAACTTAATGATGGTTAAATCGCTATAAATGCAGCGAATGTACATTAAATGTTGTGTAAGATTTGAAATTTATCACGGCACACTCTTCAATCTACCGCCTTCTCGATAAAATGTGTTTTTTTTTTTGTTTTTCAGAAACCTTACCTCTCACGATCGCTTGCACCAATGATGGCTGTAAGTCAGTGGCAACCTTAGCATCATTTAGCGAATCATTATAATTTCCTGAAGAAGAGATACAGAAAAAGGAATGGGAAGAGAGGTTGCACATTAATGAAGTCTCAATATAAAGTGCTCTTTAAAGTTGCGATATTAAACACCTCAGTTAGGCAAATTCTAGACAATAAAAAATTCTCACCCAAGCAAAAGTACGCTTCCGCCCTGTTGCTGTACAGTTCGGCCTTCAGTTCTTCATCCTTGAAGTTCACGTTAATTCCTTCCGTGTAGAAGTGAATTGCGTTTCTGAGATCTTCCTGCCTGTATCTCTCATTACCCTCAGTGTTGTAAACCTCTGCTATGGCTAAAAGAAAGCAAATGAAAAGTTTCATTCATTGGCACGTGATCTGACCGTTTGGACGGGATGTGTGAGCATGGTGGGGTTAGGGGCGCAAGCACGAAACGTAGTGAAAATGTCAAATTGTGGTAAATTTTGTGTAAATAGGTTAGTTCTGGGATAGTCTCCCTCGCAGACGCTCTTTTGGCTCGTCACGCAATCTTTCCTCTCCAATGAAAGATTGCTTGGCGAGCCAAAAGAGCGTCTGCGAGGGAGGTTAGTTATGGGAAAGAGAGAGTGGGGATTATTCCCTTCACCGGAAACAACGAGAAGTCTGGTACGAGTAGGGGATTGTGGAACCGTTTGGAGGACAAAAAACTCCTAGAAATGGTAGTTACCGTCCTCTGCTAGGAGAACGTTGTTTTAACTGCAACAGGAAATCAAACAACGCCCAAGGCTGGGCAAAGAAAATGTCGGGAAAATGTTCCATTCGTCGGCGCAATGTTCTTCCCTTGTCTGTCCCCCCCCCCCCCCCCACCCCCCACCACCCCAAATGATCACACAATCCCTCACTCACACCAGTCTATCCATATTTTTATGAGTGTGGAATGGAAATATTATAACGGTCTGTAATTTTGGGTGGGGAGGGAACTTTTTGAAAACGTGCAAATGATCGAAAGGAAGTTTTCCATTAGCACTTTAGGTACAAGAGCCCTCGTAAACATCTTGAATCATTTTTTTATATAACAGGTTGTTTTCCAAAATGACGTTTTAGCCTGGTGGACTCAGAAAAAGCTGAAAATATTGGTATTCTTGGCTGTTTTTTTTTTTTTGATGCAAAATACTAATGGAAAACCAATCGTTTAGGTTATAACTCTTGCCTTTTCAAGGCGAACGGTTATGTTCAGCGCCCACCGTACAATATACGCGTGACAATTAAGGCTTTCCAGGTGAGGATTCACATTGAGGTGACTCTTTACAGTCTTCTGTTAAAGGAAGTACAGTCAGCTCTCGCCTTGCAGACACCCCGATAATACGGACAGCAGCTAAATCCTCGGCAAAAATAAATTACAGACGTTTGACTGAAATAAATTCCGGCTATTGCAGACTCTCGGTATTAAGGACACTAACTCGTGGTCCCGAGGGTGTCCGCAATAAAGGGAGTTGACTGTAACAATTTTTTTTCTCACCTCTTAAAGTGACGTCATCAAAATCCAGCGTTTTCTCACCGGCTGCTGTGACGTCACTTTCACCTGCAGCTTTGGTTGCACTCCTCGCCATGAATGCTGGAAGTCTTTTTGCTCAAAGCGCTATGGAGCGAATGTTTGTTCGTTCATTTAGTTTATTTGTAAGTTACTGTTGCTGGATTCAAACACAGACAAAAATGGCTGTATTAAGAAAACACCAGTGATATGGGATCAAAAGTTAAAGAAAAATGAACAGGACCAAGATGACCGCCTTCTGGAAATCATGTCGGAATGTCACGTGATTTGAGGTCATCATCTCCCATGACACTCCCCCTTCCATCCCCAATACCTAAGATGCCGAAACAATTTTCTTATTGCAGGTAGGCTTATTGGGATAAAATTCTAAAATAGTACATTGGGTGAAATAAATACGAAGCTTTTAAACGCAGGGGATCCCGAGACGCAATAAACTGTTCCGAATAATTTTCGTTGCCGGATCTCTTGTATTAGAAATGCACGTGCGAGACGTCACTTTACGTGTAAATAAACCAAACTGATTGCAGAGCTGACACTACGCCAAAGGGCAATTTATTTGAGCCAATATTTCAACTAGTACAACTAGTCTTCTTGAGGGCCAGAGTAAGAAGACTGGACCGTGGTACTAGTTGAATTATTGGCTCAAATAAATTGCCCTTTGCCGTAGGGTCAGCCCTGCAATCAGTTTGGTTAATGAAATTAATACCTACCTCAGTATTCCAAGTTATGATTTACATTTTGGTGACTTGCCAGGATGGCTCACTACAGGAGAAAATGTTATACGTCAAGATTAGGAACCGGTTGGGGTTTTGTGAATACAAAACAGTTATGGTTCAAAGGGACAAAACATTCACCCAACACGAAGGATGGGCGGCTTATTGACTACACTCAAGGAATGGAAGTTAATGTCTAAAAAGCCTTTTAGACATTATAGTATGACAAAGAAGGGAGGGGGGGGGGGGGAAGGTGGGTAAAGGGTAGAAAGGGGAGTTTACGCCCATAATTTTAAAATTGAACATTTCATATTCACGAACTCAGATAAAGGCAACATTTTACGACTCAACGCTTGTTTGGAGTCCTAACTATACTGGAGTGTTCCCCTCATGACAAAAAAGGAAAAACAAAATGATCGAAACGTTGATCAAAGATCACAAAGGGACAAACAGCATTGCCCGTTGCTGGGTCACACAATCTGACGATACCGCAGTACCAAGTTATTAATAATGAATGAAGTTAAGGAACAAAATGGTTTCATGGTTCAAGACGAATTGAACCGTTTTACATTATTCACAGAACACACCGAATATGTTAAAGGCGACTTTTAAGTTGTTCTTAATGGATTCCTCGGAAGAAGGAGCTGAGTTTCGGTGTGCGACCGCGAAGTTTCAGATAACTTTACCATGTATTTTGTCCATGTATTTCCCAGCCAACGCCCTAAATTTTTGTTTTTTGTTTTTCATGGGTGTCGGTCTTTCGTAATATGTACATTTTCGAGACTATAACCCCTCCTACAACACTCCTCGGAGTCAAAGATCGTGTAATGTTGTTGTTTGTTAACAAGCCCGAGTGGCGTCAGGGCCGTTTTGAGGAATTTGTACGCTCGGTAATTTTTTGTGGAAGTGTCAAGATCAATCGGCAGTCTATATTAGTTTTTCTCTTTTTAATTTGCGACAGAAAAAAGGCTTCTAGTCAACTAAAGTTTTGCGACGAGTTATGTGTATGTGAATAGTTTCTAATTCTGGAAACAAGTGGGAATTCAGTTTCAGATAACAAAATTAGCACAACGTTAACTAGGTGAGATATTCATCGCTTGTCTGTGTAAATGCGTTCTTGTTATTTCTCTCCTCTAAACTGTTAGATTACTTAACTTATACAGTCCTCAGTGTTCAGAACTGATCGGCTTTGACGCATTTTACATCGAGAAGTGAGCTTCAAGAACTATTCTCAGAATTCAAAATAAATTATATATTACCTCATAGGACGACAATAAATTAATTAACTACAATAAAAATAATGTCGGGCGGACATGAAAACTTAAGGTTTGATCGGATAGATACCGATAAAGCTGCGCCTTTTAATTGTTGGCCTCCTTTAAAGTGTTGAATTACACATGAATTTATATAGTTTGTGTACAAAGCCGCATAATTTTATAATATTGTTACCTTAAACGTTTTCTGTTTTGACACAGTATATATTACCGAAAAAAGATGATGAGTTGTTTGCCTCGGCAAACCTCTCATTTAAAAGTGAAACTTCAAAGAACGTGGAATGATTATAGTTTTATGCTGAGAAACCGAAATCTTTGAGTCATTTCCTACGATGAACCCAACATTGAAAAGTGAAACTTCAAAGCCAAGGAACCATATTCAAGGAGGCCGAAATATCTCTCACATTTTATGACTTTAGAGGGGAAAATATGTTTATTACAATACGGGTCATGAAAACTCAGTGCGTTTTCCGGCTAAATACTGACTCAGTTTTGTCCAGGCTTAATTGCGACTTTTAAGTTGTTCTATATGAATTCCACTGAAGAAGGTCAGGAGCTGAGTTTCGGTGTACTACCGCGAAGTTTCAGATAACTTTACTTGAGTCCATGTATTTCCCAGCCAACGCCCTAAATTTTTTGTTTTTTGTTTTTCATTGGTGTCGGTCTTTAGTAATATGTACATTTACGAGACTATAACCCCACCTACAACACTCCTGGAAGTCAAGGATCGTGTAATGTTGTTTGTTAACAAGGCCGAGTGGCGTCAGGGCCGTTTTGAGGAATTTCTACGCTCGGTAATTTTTTGTGGAAGTGTCAAGATCAATCGGCAGTCCATATTAGTTTTTCGCTTGTTAATTCGCTACAGAAAAAAGGCTTTTAGTCAACTAAAGTTTTGTTACGAGTTATTCGTATGTGAATAGTTTCTAATTCTGGAAACAAGTGGGAATTCAGTTTCAGATAACAAAATTAGCACAATACGTGAGATATTCATCCCTTGTCCGTATGTAAATGCGTTCTTGTCATTTCTCTCCTCTAAACTGTTAGATTACTTAACTTATACAGTCCTCAGTGTTCAGAACTGATCGGCTTTGACGCATTTTACATCGAGAAGTGAGCTTCAAGAACTATTCTCAGAATTCAAAATAAATTATATAGTACCTCATAGGAAGACAATAAATTAATTAACTACAACAAAAATAATGTCGGGCGGACATGAAAACTTAAGGTTTGATCGGATAGATACCGATAAAGTGGCGCCTTTTAAATTGTTGGCCTCCTTTAAAGTGTTGAATTACACATGAACCTATATAGTTTGTGTACAAAGCATAATTTTATAATTTTGTTACCTTAAACGTTTTCTGTTTTGACACAGTATATATTACCGAAAAAAAAAATGATGAGTTGTTTGCCTCGGCGAACCACTCATTTAAAAGTGAAACTTCAAAAAACGTGGAATGACTGTAGTTTTATGCTAAGAAACCGAAAACTTTGAGTCATTTTCTTCAATGAACCCAACATTGAAAAGTGAAACTTCAAAGCCAAGGAACCATATTCAAGGACGCCGAAATACTTCTCACATTTTATGACTTAACAGGTGAAAATATGTTCATCACAATACGGGTCATGAAAACTCAGTGCGTTGTCCGGGTAAATACTGATTGAGTTTTGTTCAGGCTAAATTGCGTTCGAAAGAACGCACTCCTAACACAGATTGGAGTCAAGATTGTAAAAGGCAATGAATGAATGGATCTTGGGACACGTATCTGGCATCCCCCGCAGATTTTGCAGGGGCTGTTGACGTCATCACCAACTTGGCAAAGGAGAGAGAGCCTGGTGGCATGAAACGCACTCCCTAATCTTTGATTACTACTAGATTTGGTAAAATAATTACTAGATTTGGTAAAAAACAAAGCGGTAACTCATGTAAACGAGCACAGCATTTATCTAACTCGGCCGGACCCGGCGAAAAATTCCAACACAGATGCAGAAGCTGGTTTGTTTTCATGTTTTTTTTAACTCGTGGCGAAAAGCTTAAAGTCTAGTTGCCAAAAGTCAGAAAAACTGGACCGATTATTTTGTCTATCTTCTTTAAAGCTCACTGTTGCTACAGTAGTCTAATGAGCTGTTAGTTTTGCTCAATACTGTGGAATTAGTATCAATTATTTGCATATGAGTTTCTTCGCATGCGGAGTTCACTTTAGAGCACATACATTTGCTTTTAGACAAACAAACGACAGCTATAAATATATAGTCAATACATGTTTTTCTTTCTTGTTTTCTTGGATTACACTTTCGTAATCAGTTTTTTAAACCAGGAAGCAAAATTTAACGAGTTCCGTATTACATTTAGTTTTAGAAAAACAATTTGAACAATTTCCTTCTTTGGTCCAAGATGAAAAACATCAAGTTTTTCCAGTGGGAACTGAAGAACTAATCGTTTTCCGAAATGTGTTCTAGGTGTAAGTCGCTTGAAAAAACAAAGCCAATCCCTTGTAAGCCGGCTCGACATTCAACTTCAAATAACCCCACAAAATACAAGAGAGATTCAAATTCAGCTAGTTTGCTTTTTATATCTGGCTTAGTGAAAACCAAACAGCCAGCCGCTGAGAGCTCCGGGTGATGGCGTCAAAGAAAATTCCAGTGTGTGATGTATAATCTTTACCCGGCGCTGTGGCTTAACTGGATTAGAAAATTTTTGTCCCGATAAAACGGGTTGAACTTTGCGCAAAATTATTACACTGTTAATGTCAAATTTTGTACTGCATTTGTTTTTCGGATTGTGCTTTCTTCGCCAGTTTCTGATCCATGCACAAAACAAAAGGCTATGAACCGTTACTATTCTCAGTCTAAATCTAAATTTAAATAGCTGACGCTCGCAAGTTCCATTCGGTTTCGGGTAAAATAATTCACAATTTGGTAAGACTTCCATCTTCGGTCCAAAAGTATTAAAACAGAAATATCATCTTTATGACTATTCAACTGTAAAGATAAAGTCCATGCAATACAAACTTCACTATTTGTACTTATCGCATCTCTCGTTTTATAACGGTACAACCTCAAACTCCGGGACTTTCAATGAATTCAGAGGTTCCATGCAAGAAATCGAAACCAATCAATCGTATTTTTCAGCTTCAAAACACGGAGTTATTTATCTTGTGGTTGGCGTATTTAAAAAAAGTTTATCTCTTCAGCACAAATAAAGATCAGGGAAAAATGCATGCACCTAAAATTATAACACGAACCAAAAAATGTTTAGTTAGCTTTCTCAATCGTCCATATTATACTGAATAGCACTGGGTCACAACTGTTGAAACAATCCAATTTTTCTCAGTTGACAATAATCTCCACTCGTGCGGCATCCCTCGTGCAAACGAACGTGGACCATCGTGTGTATTCAACTTATAAAATGCTTTCTACGATTTAATCGAGCTTAATCCCCCTATTTTTGGTTTCTAGTCAGTCAAAGATGAAACAAAGCTACAAAAATCCACCGACCGCTGAGAATAAATACTTATATGAGATTGTCTAACCCTTCCACTCAAAACTGCTCAGTTATATATGTAAGCGATACAGTTCACAAGCAAAAGATGTTTTTAAAGTTGTGCTTACCTCAATACTATGATATCTTGACACTGTCTGATAACGTTTGCTTGCTACGAAAACTTTTAAATGAACCTCAAAACTCTCGGAACTCTATCTTCGCTCTAAGAAACCGAAATCAGTTTGTCACATGTTACGATGTCACAGGTCAAAAAATACTCTTTGACAAGCGTTATGAGGGTGCAGAAATGGAAACTTATGGCGTTGGCTGGGTAGAAATTTAATAAATATTTATATTTATAAGTTTATTCGTTAAAGAAAAACGGTACAAAAACAAGCCTAGTTTCAAAATGCTAAACGAGATCAAAGGATTTTTTTAAAATTTTATTAAATCTCAGAGCTTTAAAATAATGCCATTTCAAAGGAGTTATTTTGTAAGGGGCTTATTGACGCGACTATTTGAAACAGGGTCAGCTTTGAAATAAATCCACCCTATTTTATTTGGCTGCTTATTTGTTACCTAAGCAAAAGTCTATGCTATACGAAACAACTTTTAAGAACGTAGCGCACAGGCAAACCAATACTAAAATATTTTGTTGCGGAAACGCGTTGTGTGGTCCTGAAGACAGGTCAAAAGCTTGCAATTTGTAGCCTCAACGTAATTGCACCCTTAAAAGTTGTTCCGCGCTGTTACATGATAAAACCTTTTAAGGCAGCAATTTTGAGTCATACATCGCGCCTTGTAACATCACATTAAGAGGAACAAAAACTGATTACCATTCTGATATGAGACGGTTGATTAAATGCTTTGTATTTTTAGACCTAAGCCCTTAGTTCGGCCCTTTGCATTCCTGCTTTCATCCGCTTTTTTCGTTTGGTTTTTCAGTTTGTCGCTGACTTTTGGGATTTAAAGTTTGGCGCTTAGTGCGGCGTTTGAAATTGGGATATCTGGGGTGCTTACCATTTACGCAAACCACCTGGATGGAAATTTTCGGCATAAATACGAAATGATTTAGCGTATCTTAATAGAAGATGGATAACATGCAAAATGTATGAAAATCAGCTGTAAATCCCAAAAGGAGAAAAAAAAATGGGTCACTTTGACCAGAAGCCCATAAAATTCAGAAGTACTCCAAATAAAATGATGTGTACCACTTGATTTTCCAACTAGAATTTCCGGGTTTTCTATGTAAATGGTAAGCATCCCTGGTTTCCTTCCTATTTGTATAGTCTTTCTTTATGTTTGCCGGATTCCCAATGTAACAGCCATTTTCAATGTTACGTGCACAGCAACTATCTTTCAACGTGCCATCTTTCGACATCATAGCATCCATACCAGTCTTAAATGTAAATAAGCACCACTGTCTATTCCTCACTTGACGTCACACTGACACACTAACAATTGAAACTCTGGAAAAAGATAGACAATCTTTGATTGCATGTGTATGCATATTTTTTTATGGACGCTAAATCATAAGTTCTAAAATTTTAATACTTTTATATAGTGATAGATTCGGTTCTTTTTATATAGTGATAGGTTCGTTTCAAGTTTTTAAACGTACCTTAAAGAAAAAGCTTTTAGACAATTTTGTAAATACTTCCTGAACCTCATTTATTTTTAGTATTTTTCTCGATTATAAAGTTTAGATAATGTTGTAATTGTTTTCTTAAATTTGATTAATTTTAATTAATCGTGTAGTTATTAGTAACTTAAGTATTTAAATTATTGTTCCTGAAAAGCCCCATTGGGGAGGTAACAATAAAGTATGTATGTATAGAAGCCTTTTTGGACTTTATTTTATAATCAGTATCGACCTTGTATTTTTACTCCTGTATATTAAACACAATTATATTTTAAAGAGCTGATGTACTCCATGGAATTAGCGCTATACAAATTATTATTATTATTATTATTATTATTATTCATTTATCATCATTAGTTGCGCCTACTGTTCAGCAGGCAAAGAAGGGGAAAGGAAATGAAACAATAGAATTAGAGTGTGTGAAATAGGTCATACCAGAACTAGTTGATACTTAATTGGAGCAATGACACAATAAAAAGGGCATTGCACTTCTTCGGAGTTTGAACTTATAAAAAAGATAAAGTCCTGATGTACTCTAGTTATCCACCTGTACCGTAAATTACTAGAATCTTGTAGCGCAACAATCCTCGAAAATGTTTTACATGTTTTAAGAGTTACAGATGATTTCTTCTACGCGGCGAAGGCATTGATTTCGCTCAGCGTTTGGTGAGTGAGTCACGCTACTAAAAACTAGATTCTATCCGTATCAGAGTGACAATTAAATTAAAATTCGAAGATACATTGTGGAAACGGAAGAGAATGCAATTTTGTTTTCTGAGTCTTTGAGTCAAAATAGAA
Source organism: Pavona decussata (assembly GCF_977016875.1). NCBI lineage: Eukaryota > Metazoa > Cnidaria > Anthozoa > Scleractinia > Agariciidae > Pavona > Pavona decussata. The sequence goes on along the minus strand of NW_028145541.1, from coordinate 707,936 downwards.
AAACCAGACGAAACGGAAATTTGAATAAGTTTATTTACTTCACTGAAACAACTGGAGCATAAATAACAAATACGCAAAAACGTTTACTGTGAGTGAGAAATAGGCTGCTATGCATTGTAAAATTTCTTGACTTTTACTGATTTACAGGGAAAATAACTCATTTTTTCCAGTACATGTATTTCTCTTATTGATCATTTTGATGCTTAAATTACGAGATGCTGGTGTTTACGTTACAAAGGCCGTAGAGCTTGGGCTGCATGTAGTTGTATATCAATGGGAATCGAAGGCCAAGATCAAGCAGTATTGTGCATCGGTTGGCTTTCAAATCATTAATTAATGCTATACGAGATGATGAGTGGACAAGTAGTGTTTGAAAACACAGAAAGTCTTTCTTAATAAGAGGCTTTGGTCGACGACGGATGGTGTCTTTAATCTTTCACTTGTCACCGGAGTGCGTTTGCAAATATTTCTTGTTCCTTCTGTTGCTTACTCAGGACGGAAACGGGAAACCTTGGGCATACCTTGATTCCCCAGGAATAAGAGAGGAATCGACTGTCTGCCGACTGATGGCTGTCAAGTGCTCATATTATCGGTATTACAATGTGCTATCTTGAGTATTTCCGCAACGAGTATTAATGTAGTCAACTGGGGGGAGAGGGGGAGGGGAGGGGAGTAGAGGGGAGGGGAGGGAAGGTAATTGACTCCGTAAAATGTGGCGTGAGTTACCATGATCATTAAGGGTGCGCCCGTGCAGCTATCTCGCATTTGACTTGAAAACGCTAACACCATAGAAGATACGAAACATGACAAAATTTTCCAGAAAAAGCGCAGCAGAGGGGCTACAAACAAGCCTCGCTTTCTGTGCAAAAGACAGATGATGACACTATTGTTGTTTGTCTATCTTGCTATATATAACTCTAGTAGGGTGGGAGGCGTTTGGGAGAGAATATGTGTTTTTCCAAAGTCACAAATTTCCTCTCGATGCTCTATTATCTTTTAAACTTCAATTTATAAGGAATACCTGACAACTAGCTGACACACCAAGATGAATAATACGAGTTTCTGTGAGAATCCGAAAACAGTACACAATTTAATTCAGTTAACTTAAATCACTTCACAGGGAATACACCCTGTTTTTTTTTTTAAAGAACGTCTAATTTTGGAGCTGAGGCTGAACTTTCTTATATTTTTTTGCGATTTGAGGCTCAAAACGTTCTTCAGATGTTCTTACATTACATCAGTGGTATACACTAAATGTATTTCAGTAAAACAATGCGGACGTGACCACAAAATCTATCAAAGTGACAAACCGAGATGTGTGTCACCATTGTTAATGTTATACAAAACATGCCCTTAAGTATTTTGGTTAATTTACATTTGTTACCTTGATTTTATATACAAATTAGCAAAATAAAAACGTTCTTAATCGACTCTCAGCCTGAGGAACGTATTAAAATACGTTCTTAAAATTTTGGTTTGGGCTGGTGGGACCCGAGGGAAAGGTCATTGGTGTTGATCCTGATAAGGAACGAATTCAGTTGGCTCGGAAAACTCACAGTGAAATAAAAAATCTCTCATTCGTCGAAGGAAGCGTTTCAAACTTCCCAGGAATGGGGTCGGAGACGTACGACTTTATTTTATAATTTTGTCGACTTTGTAGTTTTTAGTATTGTATATTTAACATAATTGGTGGTTTTCACCTCACACATCGTCACCCAAGTAAAAAAATAAAATCCTCAACCATTCATTAGATAAAGTCAAGAAATTGATATGTTGTAGAAGAGTGATACATAAACAACGTGTGAAAGCCACAGGGCTGTGCGATATCTCATAATCGAGTTATCCGAGGAAATGTACCACGGAAAATTACAGAGTTTAGTATGGGACGCCATGTTGGTGCCCCGTCTGAGGGACACCAACATGGCGGCCGGAAACCAGCAAAAACATCTGGCGTTTACCTTGGCTATTTTAAAGCCTTTCTTCTCTCTGCTGAACTTTCACACATTTATATAGACGCTTCTTTTACATGTTAGCTGATCAGACCTGAAAAAACACGAGACAAATCGATGTTTTCATGTACGTGACATGTTTAGAGCAGTAATCCTTCTGTCACGCACTGCGCCAAAATCTAAAATTCAACCCAGGGGGGGGTACTCGGGTATATTAGTTACGGGGAGGTGCGAATGAGGCCAAATTTTGAAACCCCCAAAAAGTCCCGTCACGCTAAGGAAAACCCAAAAAAAGTCTAGCAGCCAAAAACGTAACCCAAAAAAGTCCAAATTTTTTAAGCATCAAAAACAATAAAAGTACAAAAGACCAAGAGAATGCGAGATATTTCAGGCGTCCGACTTTATTCATTCCTCGTGCATCTGTCACAAAACTTCAGGCAGACTGCAGTCATTTTTCAAAGTCGAGGGCAATATATGTTTGTTCAGGAAAACCAAAAACGGGAACATCTTGTCTCTTTTTATATCACAAAATAAGGCTTTAAATACTCAAACGAGATCGAACTATGGTTACTCATCTAATACATCAAATTGTTTTCTGCTGATTAATAATAAAATGCTTGATGCACAAAAACTTGCATGTAAATAATCAAAATATTACAATTCGAACTGAATTTTATCAATTCCTTTGTTGGTTTTGTTGGCTTTTACTTCTGTTGACTGATTTTCAGCCAACAAGACCCAAGCGAACAACATCAAGCTCACATTAATGGCAAAGGGTATTCAAGTTACACTAAACAGCCCAGAAGAGCGGTCAAGACAACAAGAGCGACGCGGTTGGGAATTAGAATATATGAAGTCATATGAAGTCTATGAACGTGACCAGTTGACACAGCACGCAGACCACCTAGCACGTTGGATAATGGTGTAATGCGATATCTTCGACAATCAACAATATGTAACTGATAAAAGATGATTGATCGTTAACAAATAAACCGCTATAACTTAACAAGAGTTGTCTTTGTCTTGCCATTTTGTTTTGATTTAAAGTTGTTAGTGAAATCGTTTTGCGTAAAATCAAGAATGGTAGGGCACGATTTTCATCAACCCCCAAAAAAGTCCTCGCCAAAATCTTAAGGGCAAAAAAAGTCCACCAGAAAATTTCAAACCCAAAAAAAGTCCCAAGCCGAGAATTTCAAACCCAAAAAAGGTCTTCGCACGTCCCCGAATGCTATCGTGCTATACTTTCTTTTTTGTGATGAACAAAAAAACCCAGAATTGTGTTTAGTTACGAATTTCAGTTTTTTATGACGTCATGTGAAAACCAAGAATTCTTTTCGAAAGCGTTTTAACGCTTTCCCAAGGGAGTTTTGCGACACGCGGAGTCCCCTAGGGACATAAGGAGTGAAGAATCGAAAGAAAACTTTTAAAATTTGGTCATTTTTGGCCAAAAACCATGGACTTACCCCTTGGAAAAAGTCTTTTATTTTCACAAAATACAAATATTCTTTTAAAAGCATCCTATCGTATCAGTGTGTCCGAAACGTGACCTGAGACACTTTTGACGCCTCCCAAGGGACCAGGGAAAAATAAATAGCCCACAAAAAGTATACGGGAAAATATTTTTCAGGGCGTTAATTGCAATTGGTTATCTCTAAAACAGGGAACGGGGAATGGGGAACGGGGAACGGGGAACGGGGAATCTCTAAAATAGGGAATCTCTAAAAGGGGGAATCTCTAAAATAGGGAATCTCTAAAAGGGGGAATCTCTAAAATAGGGAATCTCTAAAAGGGGGAATCTCAAAAATAGGGAATCTCTAAAAGGGGGAATCTCTAAAATAGGGAATCTCTAAAAGGGGGAATCTCTAAAAGGGGGAATCTCTAAAAGGGGGAATCTCTAAAATAGGGAATCTCTAAAAGGGGGAATCTCTAAAATAGGGAATCTCTAAAAGGGGGAATCTCTAAAATAGGGAATCTCTAAAAGGGGGAATCTCTAAAATAGGGAATTTCAAAAAAGAGGAATCTCTAAACGGGAGAATCTATCAACAAACTGGATAAATCTATGAACGTTTTAGAAGTAGAGTTTTTCCTAAGAGACATTTACAGCATTTGCCAACAACCAATAATATTATTGACAGTTGTTGCATAATTACTAGATATATAAGATAAAAATAAATTGTTGTCGTCGCTTGCCGCAATATCTTCGGTAGGGGTGGTCTAAAAAATTTATGCCAATCGATACCAAAGGGCCACATACAGCAAGAGAAATCGAATTTTCTACAGCATCTTACTGCAAAACGGTAAAGATGAAAGCGCAATTGAATCTCTGAATAAGCCGTAGACTCAAAATGACTGGAACTGGAACCGGGCCTGGCATCTGTAACACACGTCGACCATCATTAACTGGACTAGACAGACGTCTTTACGCCTGCATAAAGCTTATTATCTAGTGATCAGTTCAAAAATGCCAATTGTGAAATTCGCGGTGTTTGTGTTGCGATTGATCCATCAGCCCTAATGGCCTTACAACGATGTCTAATAAAAAAGCCCTAACCAATTTCCTTTTATGCCTTTCGAAAGTTGCAACAAACGCCCTCAACTCGGTTTTTCAAGAAAAAAAAGCTTTCACTGGTCAAGGAAAAAATTCACCTTATCTATGATGTTATCGCTCAGGTACCAGACATGCTTATCTCCCTGGGATAAAGACATGTCTGACGTAGGCCGGAAGCCACCCAAATTGCAAATGCTAAATATGTTTTCATTGTGTCTGGCTGGTTACGTTTCATGGCGTAATTAACAAGACTAGTAATGAGAATATCAGGTTTAATAGCGTCTGCTTTTTTATACCAAAAAGACAAATTCTCTTAAATTAGTACCAAATGGCGGGAAATGACTGCAAGAACGTGTTAAGATAAGACATGTCATCCCGACCTTCGGTCGACCTTTTTTCAAGTCGGTGGCTTCAGGTCAACATGGATAACAATTTCGAGTTTCCATTGGCGTTTGCCAGCAAAAGAAAAAAGCTTGAGGCGTTTGATGGGCTCCCAAAATTTAGCTGGGACGAGATTACGAGCCAGGAAGTAATTGGTCAAGGCTCATTTGGCGCGGTGTTTATTACCCAGTATCAGACAACAAAAAAGCCTGCCGAAACAGTGGTTGTAAAAAAGCTTTAGAGATTTAAGAGATTCCCCCTTTTAGAGATTCCCTATTTTAAAGATTCCCCCTTTTAGAGATTCCCCCTTTTAGAGATTCCCTAATTTAGGCATTCCCCCTTTTAGAGACTCCCCCTTTTAGAGATTCCCTATTTTAGAGATTCCCCCTTTTAGAGATTCCCTATTTTAGAGATTCCCCCTTTTAGAGATTCCCTATTTTAGAGATTCCCCGTTCCCCGTTCCCCGTTCCCCATTCCCCATTCCTCCATTCCCCGTTCCCTATTTTAGAGATAGCCAATTGCAATTCGATATGATTTCCAAGGTAGTTTTACGACGCTCCGAAATCCGTATGGAGATCAACAAGTGAAAAATGCCGACTTAAAAATTTGTCATTTTTGGTTAAAAACCATGGACATACCCCTCACAATAAAGTCGATTTTTGGACGAAATATTCTCTAAAATAACGAACGGGAAATGGAGGAATGGGGAACGGGAACGGGGAATCTCTAAAATAGGGAATCTCTAAGAGGGGGAATCTCTAAAATGAGGAATCTCTAAAAGGGGAAATCGGCTCTAAAATTGGGAATCTCTAAAATGGGGAATCTCTAAAATAGGGAATCTCTTAAAGACATGTCTTACCTTAACACGTTCTTGCAGCCATTTCCCACCATTTGGTACTACTTTGAGAGAATTAAATTTTGTCTTTTTTGATATAACAAAGCACAGGCTATTAAACCTTATATTCTCATTACTAGTTAATTACGCCATGAAACGCAACCAGCCAGACGCAATGAAAACATTTAGCGTTTGGGTGGTTTCCGGCCTACGTCAGACATGTCCCGATCCCCATTTTAGAGATTCCCTGTTTTAGAGATTCCCCCGTTTAGAGATTCCCTATTTTAGAGATTCCCCCATTTAGAGATTCCCTATTTTAGAGATTCCCCCATTTAGAGATTCCCTATTTTAGAGATTCCCCGTTCCCCGTTCCCCGTTCCCTGTTTTAGAGATAGCCTTTTTTTAAAAGCTTCCAATCGAATTAGTGTGTCCGAGAAAGTCCCCTGAGACACTTTTAAGGTTCCCAAGAGAGTTTCACGACACGCCGAGATCCCTAGGGACATAAACGAGTGATAAAATGTCGACTTCAAAATTTGGTCATTTTTCACCAAAAACCATGGACTTTTTTTTCACATTTTATTTCCATTTATAGCGAGAAGTACACTGCAATAACAGGTCACCAATAACACCTCCGAAAGATAGGTGTTATTGAAAAACAATTTCAATTTATTGGCGTACATATTGCATCCATAATTAGCCAAGTGATAAAAAAAAAACCATGGAAGAAAAGTCGATTTTTGGACGAAAAACAGGTATTCTTTTAAAAGCCTCCATTCGAATCAGTGTGTCCAAAAACGTGCCCTGAGACACTTTCGACGCCTCACAAGGGACCAGGGACAAAGGAATAGCCCCCAAAAGATAAAGTCTGGGTGAGAGTTGAACAGGAAATTCTTTGTCAGGGCGTTATTTGCACTTAAAAATGATTTTCGAGGCATTTTCCGACACTCTGAGATCCCTAGGGACATAAGCAAGTGAAAAGTGCCATCTTAAAAATTTGGGCATTTTTTGGTCAAAGTTGATTTTTGCAGGAAATACAAATATTCTTTTAAAGGCTTCGAATCGAATCAGTGTGTCCGAAAACGTCCCCTGAGACACTTTTTAGGTTCCCAAGGGAGTTTAACGACAGGCGGAGATCGCTAGGGACATACAGGATTTAAAAAAGAACCCTCCAATATTTGTTCATTTTTGACCAAAAACCATGGACTTAACTCTTAGAAAAAGTCGATTTCGAGAAAAATTCGCGCTATTTTTAGTAGCAGCTCATGGCTGGTGCGCTATACAGACAAATCTATAGAAAGTTCAAAACACGACTGGACGCTTTCTGGCACAGCATCCCTCCAATTTTTTCTTAAAATCCTTTTTCTAGTGCCAAAAGTTTACAATTCATGAATTTTTCAGAAGCGGTGTTTTAAGAAAATTATTTGACATCGGATCTCCAAACAAACACTGTTATTTCAAGACGTGTTTGCCTATTCGTCAAAATGGCGTCGAAAACCGTGATAAAGCTTATTGTTCTCGGCAATTGTAATTATGATTAATTGGTAAGCGGAAGTTTGTGGACGTCCATTTCAGTCTGCAAACAATCATTTGTTGAAACAAATCGGACCCCCGCTTAGCGGTCGTTAATCATTCGTATGATTACAGGCCGTATCGGACTCCACGTGCTGATAGCGAATCACAATAGAGAATTTTGTTATAATTATGATTACAGCGTATATCATTAAGGGCGTTATGAGTCATGATCATGAAATGTTGACTAGTGAACAATCATTGAAAGAAACATGACAAATTTCTCAAACAGCAACGTAGCGGAGGGCTACAAACAAGTCTCGTTTTCCGTGCAAAAGAAAGCAGGTGAAAATTTCATCCAAGCTGATGTTTCTCTCCAACCAGGAGACGCCATCTTGGATTTAGGCTGCGGCACAGGAGAGCTGTCTGCTTATCTAGCTGAGTTGGTAGGACCCGAAGGAAAGGTTATCGGTGTTGATCCTGATAAGGAACGAATTCAGCTGGCTCAGAAAACTCACAGTGAAATCAAGAATCTCTCATTCGTCGAAGGAAGCGCTTCAAACTTCCCAGGAATGGGGTCAGAGACGTACGACATTATTTTCGGTAATGGTGTACTTCACTGGATACGTGACAAAGAACAAGCCTTCAAGAAAATGTTTGGAAGTCTAAGTGAAGGAAGCAAAATAGCCTTACTCTACATCGACCATGTGCCGCCCTTTGAGTTAAATGCCTATAAGGAATTGAATCCCGAGAACGCAGAACAGATTTGCCAGATGTATCAATGCGAATCGAGGGCCCAAATCGAGCAGTATGCTTTGTTAGCGGGATTTAAAATAATCAAGAGTTACGAAACTTACCCAGAATTTAGTTTCGAAAACGAAGCCAGTGTTCTGGAGTGGCATTGGGCTACAACACATGGTATTTTTGATGTTTCACTTGTCACCAAAGAGCGCTTGGAAAGGTATCTAGCTCCGTACCATTGTGGTAAAGACGAGAACGGCAACTTTCGAGGAATAAAGGCGAAATTGCCTCTCTGCCGATTAATAGCTAGCAAGTAACCGAGGAACCACTGACACTAACAAACTTATACTACTATACGCTCTGTTGGAAAAAGATAGACAATCTGATTGCATGTGCATGCATATCTTGTTATGGACGCTTAATCGTAAGTTCTAAAATTTTAATACTTTTATATAGTGATAGAAGCACTTTTAATTTTGACTTGATTTTATAATCAGTATCGATCTTGTATTTTACTACTGTATATTTAACACAATTATATTTTAAAGCGCTAACGTACTCTATGGAATTAGCGCTATACAAATTATTATTATTATTATTTTTATTCATTTATTATCATTAGTTGCGCCTACTGCTCAGCAGGCAAAGAAGGGGAAAGGAAATGAAACAATAGAATTACAGTGTGTGAAATAGGTCAGACCAGAACTAGTTGATACTTAATGGGAGCAATGAAATGACACAATAAAAAGGGCATCGCACTTCTTCGGAGTTTGAACTTATAAAAAAGACAAAGTCCTGATGTACTCTAGTTATCCACTTCACCGTAAATTACTAGAATCTTGTAGCGCAACAATCCTCGAAAAATTTTCACATATTTTAAGGGTTACAGACGATTTCTTCTACGCAACGAAGGTATTGATATCGCTCAGCGTTTGGTGAGCGAGTCACACTACTAAAAACGGGTGCATGAGCAAGAGTTTGCTAGATGCTATCCAGTCAGAGTGAAAGTTAAATCAAATTTCGAAGTTATATTGTGGCGCGGGGGGGGGGGGGGGTACTCCCAAAAAAATTGGGTAGCCAGGTGTGCGGCCCGCTTCCCAAAACCCTTACCGTATTTATGACCAAAATCTGCGATTTTTCCTACCCTATTTATGACCTGACCAAAAATTTGATACCCTATTTATGAGCTGATAGTGTCTGTTCAACTTTAGTTCACTGAAACTCCCCAGCGCGTGACCGGAGCGCGTCACAAGCCGTTGCGGCACGTACGCAGTTGCCGTAAACATCATGATGACGAAGTAGCTTCTTTAAAAAAAAAAAAAAAAAAACGAATTCAAGACTAGAGTGCAAAAATCGATACCCTATTTATTACCAAAATAGCGGCAAAATGGCTAAAATCGCTACCCTATTTATGACCACAGCGGCTGAAAAACCATACCCTTTGGGGCCGCACATACCTATATAGCCCATATAAGGGAGTACTCCCCCCCCCCCCGGGCATTGTGGAAACGGTGGAGAATGCAATTTTGTTTTCTTAGCCTTTGAGTCAAAAGAAAGAACCAGACGAAACGGAAATTTGCATAAGTTTATTTACTTCAAAGCAACTGGAGCATAAATGACAAACACGCGAGAACTTTTACTTTGAATGAGAGATAGGCTGCTATACATTGTAAACTTCGTGACTTACTGATTTACAGAGCAAATAACTCATTTTTTCCAGTATTCTCTTACCTTAATGGTTATTTTGATGCTTAAAATACGAGACGCTGGTGTTTACGTTACAAAGGTCGAAAAGGATGGGCTACATGTGGTTGTATATCAATGGGAATCGAAGGTCAAGATCAAGCAATATTGTGCATTTGTTGGCTTTCAAATCATTAATAATTAATTAAGAGGTGATGAGTGGACAAGTAGTGTTTGCTTTGGTCGACGACACATGGTGTCTTTAATCTCAGTTTCTCACCGAAGAGCGTTTGCAAGGATTTCTTGTTTCCTCTGTTCCTTACTAAGGACGGAAACGGGAAACCTTGCGCGAGGAATAAGAGATCGAGAGGAGTTGACTGTCTGCCAACTGGTGGCTGTCAAGTGCTCATATTATCAGTATTACAATGTGCTATTTTGAGTATTTCCGGAACGAGTATTAATGTAGTTAATTGATTAATGGAGGTAACTGTGACTCCGTAAAATGTCGCGTGAGTTACTTCTGTTCACAAAAGCCGGAATAAGCCGAGAGAGAGAGGATAAAAAGGTTGGCCATTTTTGGTGTATAATTGTTTGTCTTGCTATAACTGTAGTAGGGTGGGAGGCGTTTGGGAAAGAACAGGCGTGTTTCTACAGTGACAACGCTTTTTTTGAAAGCGGGTAGCTCGCATACCCGTGTAAGTGTGGAATTGATTAGCCTGAATTTCAACTTTTTTCTTACTAAAGGAGACGGCTTATTTACCTCCCGCTGCACTATTATTGTTTAAACTTTAATTTATAAGGAAAACCTGACAACTAGCTGGCACACCAAGATGAATTATTCTAGTTTCTCTGAGAATCCGTAAAGGGTACAATTTTATCCGGTGGCCTATTCAGTTAACTTAAATCACTTAACAGAGAATGGAACAAAAATTATCAACAAGTGAAAATCGACAGATTTGTTGAATTCATATTAGAAGACGGCAAACTCGTCTTGGACGGAATTTCGTCTCACAAAAACCCGTCTAGTGTGAATTTAAAGGACGGTTAACCGTGTTAGTTTTCCGAGAAATGTGAAGTTTAGGTGCTTCAGCTTCGACGCTATGTTGGATTTTCTATCCCAGAAGCACTTGGGGCCAGGAGCTATAATCGGAGATGGAGACCGTAACGAGATGCCATTTTGACTTGTGGGCTTGTCCCCATGTGTTGTACCAAAAAATCTATTTTTAGAAAAAAAATTGCGCCGTACGTACGTGCGTGCACGCGCGTAAATGGCCAGGATCGCGCGTGGAGAAAAGCCCGTTCAAAATGGCGTCCGAATTTTAAAATTCTGCCAATGGAATATATCCTCGGTGCCCACATTTAAGGAATTAGAGTCTCACAACGAAAAGGTAATAATTGAAAGAAGACGGGGAAAGTTAGAATAAGTGGCATATTGATCGCATGACTCTCACAGTAAAGTCAAAAAGGCGCCAAAACGGTGACGCTGCGTGCGTTGCTACAGTTGAATGAATGAAAAAAGCTTACACTTTTACGAGTATGTACTGCGGACACGTAAGTACTTTTTTAACTTAAGTGAATTTTTTCTCAGCTGCTTTCCGCGTCACTTTTGCAAGTATGATGTGGTTCAAATAGTACCCGAAAAATGTCTAAAGTTCAGTTATTTGTTGTTGGAGAAAGTCTAAAAAGTTGTGGAAAGTTATGATGCTGCGAAGTTGTTTATACGCAGTTTTCGCAACCTCCATATTGAACTCTGTCAGCTTTCACCGTTTTCTTGCTCATGTTGAACTGGAAAAAGGGCTTTTTGCTGCTTTCAAGGAATCAAGTTCCGTGGCCATGCAAAGGAAGAAGCAAAACAACAACCAGCTACTTAGATGGACTTTCTATAAACCAGGAAAAAAAATACGCTAAAAAATTTGTACTTTCTCACATTCGCTAAACCGCAGCCGGTTTCTAGGCTATAAACAAAGCCTTTTAATGATGCCAGGATACAAAACAGTTCAGTGGAGGATGCATTTCACTGTGGCCGACACCGAGTTGAAACATTTGGATTGGTTCTGGGTTTTAGCAATGATACGTACTTCAAAATCGGGTAAAAAATCTCTTCTGTCATATTAGCTTAATATTTGTTTTCACTCTCGCGGACATGCATGAAAACTTGTCGTTTGTCTGCTAGTAGTTTTGTTTCACCTCTTCAGTTTTTAAGTTCTGCCGGAGTCATTTTGCGAATTATTAGCTTATTTTGATGTTAGTTGCTAGTTTGATGTTGAGGAAATTTATCCTGCGAACTTAAAATTCTGTATTTTTCTCAATTTCTTTGAAATTCACTACTTCTTCTTTGTAAACGCTCTAAAAATCATAAAACAATTCTGAGATGTTTATGGAGCTATATGCTGCAAGAATATGATGCCATTTTCAAATTGCGTCAAATTTTAAGAATTCTTTTGTCCCTTAATCGGGTTATATTTATAAGGAACGAAACTGCGTGGAAACTAAAACGCACATGGAGCAAAAATAACTTCTGCTACAAGCAGAAGTTACTGAACCCTGTCACAATAAACCGGCGCTGGAGGCACCGATAACCAATTATTCAATCATTCCTTCTCGCCGTCCGGATATTACATGATTGAAGAGAGTCGTGATTATTTAGGGTGCGCCCGTTGAGGTATCTCGTATTTGACTTGAACGCTAACACCGTAGAAGATACGAAACATGACAAACTTTTCCAGCAAAAGCGCAGCAGAGGGCTACAAACAAGCCTCGCTTTCCGTGCAAAAGGCAGAGGGTGAAATGTTCATCCAGACAGATGTTTCTCCCCAACCAGAGCACATCATCTTGGATGTGGGTTGCGGTACGGGAGAGCTGTCTGCTTACCTAGCTGGGATGGTAGGACCCGAGGGAAAGGTTATCGGTGTTGATCCTGATAAGGAACGAATTCAGCTCGCTCGGAAAACTCACAGTGTAATCAAGAATCTCTCATTCGTCGAAGGAAGCGCTTCAGACTTCCCAGGAATGGGATCAGAGACGTACGACATAATTTTTGGTAATGGTGTACTCCACTGGATACGTGAGAAAGAGCAGGCCTTCAAGAATATGTTTGGAAGTCTAAGTGAAGGAAGCAAAATAGCCTTACACTACATCGACCATGTACCGCCCCTTGAGTTAGACGCCTATAAGGAATTGAATCCCGAGAACGCAGAACAGATTTGCCAGATGTATCAATGTGAATCAAGGGCCCAAATCGAGCAGTATGCTTTGTTAGCGGGATTTGAAATAATCACGAGTTACGAGTCTCACAGCATAGAATTTAGTTTCGAAAACGAAACCAGTATTCTGGAGTGGCATTGGGCTACAACGCATGGTGAATTTATTTAAAGACATCATAGACAATAAAGAATAAAGATCATAATCTTGATAGTCTTTTACCACCAAAATCAGTTCATCAGAGACACTTAAGGAATAAGACACTTTTTGATACTCCTACATGAAAAACAGATCGATTTAAGGATTTCTTCATTATAAGCCAATTCAAAGCATATGATTAGTTGTGTTACGATGAAGAATCTTCACGAAATTTTAATTGTTGATACGAGTCTTTTATACTTTTATTGTAATTATCTATTATTATATCTTTTTAGACACGTAATTAAGTTACTGAGACCGCAAAGCGTCAGTAAACGATCTAAAATGCAAATTGTTCTTCTTCTTATTATTAATATTATTATTATTATTATTAATATTATTATTATTATTATTATTATTATTATTATTATTATTATTATTATTATTATTATTATTATTATTATTATTATTATTATATCCATGCGATGGTTTCAGATGTTTATCCAAAAATGTTTAAATTTACATATGCATGTCATATTGTAATAAACATAAATTTTTCTATATGCAAATACTCTACAATCAAATATCCTACAGTCGGGAGGCATCTTGAGGAACATGGTCTATCGAAGACTGATTTGGATGACACAGCTACATCGCTCCAATTTTTTTTTATTAAAATCCTTTTCCTAGTGACAAAAGTTTCCAAATTTTAAATTTCAGAAGCGATGTTTTATGAAAATTATCAGTTGACATCGGATTTTCATACAAACACTGTTATTTCAAGAGGTTTTAGCCTACTCGTCAAAATGGCGTCGAAAACCGTGATAAAGCTTATTATGATTAATTGGTAAGCGGGAGTTTGTGTCGTCCAATTCAGTCTGTAATCAATCATTTGTTGAAACAAATCGGACCCCGCTTAGGGGTCGTTAATCATTCGTATGATTACAGGCCGTATCGGACTCCACGTGCTGATAGCGAATCACAATCGAGAATTTTGTTTTTGTTATGATAACAGCGTATATCATTAAGGGCGTTATGAGAACTCACGATTATGCCGAAATGTTGACCAGTGAACAATCATTGAAAGTTCAGTAGATAAGAAACATGACAGATTTCTCCAACAGCAACGTAGCGGAAGGCTACAAACAAGCCTCGTTTTCCGTGCAAAAGAAAGAAGGTGAAAATTTCATCCAAGCTGAGGTTTCTCTCCAACCAGGAGACGCCATCTTGGATTTAGGCTGCGGCACAGGAGAGCTGTCTGCTTATCTAGCTGGGCTGGTAGGACCCGAGGGAAAGGTTATCGGTGTTGATCCTGATAAGGAACGAATTCAGCTGGCTCAGAAAACTCACAGTGAAATCAAGAATCTCTCATTTGTCGAAGGAAGCGCTTCAAACTTCCCAGGAATGGGGTCGGAGACGTACGACATTATTTTCGGTAGTAGTGTCCTCCACTGGATACATGACAAAGAACAAGCCTTCAAGAATATGTTTGGAAGTCTAAGTAAAGGAAGCAAAATAGCCTTTACCTACATCGACCATGTGCCGCCCTTTGAGTTAAACGCCTATAAGGAATTGAATCCCGAGAACGCAGAACAGATTTGCCAGATGTATCAATGCGAATCGAGGGCCCAAATCGAGCAGTATGCTTTGTTAGCGGGATTTAAAATAATCAAGAGTTACGACACTTACAGCATAGAATTTAGTTTTGAAAACGAAGCCAGTGTTCTGGATTGGCATTGGGCTACAACACATGGTATTTTTGATGTTTCACTTGTCACCAAAGAGCGCTTGGAAAGGTATCTAGCTCCGTACTCATGTAGTAAAGATGACAACGGCAACTTTCGAGGAATAAAGGCGAAATTGCCCGTCTGCCGATTAACAGCTATCAAGTAACCAAAGAGCGGCTGCTATCTTTTACAGGTCACTGTGATAATTGTATATAAACAAGCTAACCAGGGTAGCCTGTTACTCGTCTAAAGACGAGAACGGCAACTTTCGAGGAATAAAGGTGAAACTGCCTCTCTGCCGATTAATAGCTATCAAGTAAGCGCGAAACCACTGACACAGTAACAAACTTACACTAGTACGCTCTCGTGGAAAAAGATAGACTATCTTTGATTGCATGTGCATGCATATCTTTTTATGGATGCTTAATTGTAAGTTCTAAAATTTTAATACTTTTATATAGTGATAGAAGCCCTTTTGGACTTTATTTTATAATCAGTATCGATCTTGTATTTTACTCCTGTATATTAAACACAATTATATTTTAAAGCGCTAATATACTCTATGGAATTAGCGCTATACAAATTATTATTATTTTTATTCATTAATTATCATTAGTTGCGCCTACTGTTCAGCAAGCAAAGAAGGGGAAAGAAAATGAAACAATAGAATTAGAGCGTGTGAAATAGGTCATGCAAGAACTAGTTGGTACTTAATGGGAGCAATGACACAATAGAAAGGGCATTGCACTTCTTCAGAGTTTGAACTTATAAAAAAGACAAAGTCCTGATGTATTCTAGTTATCCACTTCACTGTAAATTACTTGAATCTTGTAACGCGACAGTCCTCGAAATATTTGTCATATTAAGAGTTACAGACGATTTCTTCTACGTGACGAAGGCGTTGATTTCGCTCAGCGTTTGGTGAGTGAGTCACGCTACTAAAAACGGACGCATGAGCAAGAGTTTGCTAGATGCTATCCTGTCAGAGTGAAAGTTAAATCAAAATTCAAAGTTACATTGTGGAAACGGTGGAGAATGTAATTTTGTTTACTTAGCCTTTGAGTCAAAAGAATGAACCAGACGAAACGCAATTTTGCATAAGTTTATTTACTTCAAAACAACTGGAGCATAGATGACAAACACGCAAGAACTTTGACTGTGAATGAGAGATAGGCTGCTATGCATTGTAAACTTCATGACTTACTGATTTACAGAGCAAATAACTCATTTTTTCCAGTATTCTCTTAATGATCATTTGGATGCTTAAAATACGAGACGCTGGTGTTTACGTTACAAAGGTCGTATAGTTTGGGCTACATGTGGTTGTATATCAATGGGAATCGAAAGTCAAGATCAAGCAATATTATGCATCGGTTGGCTTTCAAATCATTAATCATTAATTACGAGGTGATGAGTGGACAAGTAGTCTTTGAAAACACAGAAAGTTTTTCTTAAGTGGCTTTGGTCGACGACACATGGTGTCTTCAATCTTTCACTTGTCACCGAAGAGCGTTTGCAAAGATTTCTTGTTCCTTGTGTTCCTTACTCAGGACGGAAACGGGAAACCTTGCGCATACCTTGATTTCCCAGGAATAAGAGAGGAATCGACCGTCTGCTGCGCTGCCGATTGGTGGCTGTCAAGTGCTCATATTATCGGTATTACAATGTGCTATCTTGAGTGTTTCCGCAACGAGTATTAATGTAAGTACGTAAATTATGATCATCCGGGTGAGTGTAGTCCTGAGAAGGACTGTTTGTGGTGACTTTGACTGACGTTTCGACAACCTGAGCGGAAGTCATCTTCAGAGTCAAGTGAATTGTGGAGCGTCAGTAGGTGGTATATACGTCTCTGGTTGTTAACCTGATTGGTCAACGAAGTCCAGATGTTATTGGTCGTTTGTCAGTAAGCCGTGATGTAATTGGCTGTGAAGACTGTAAAAAATGATTGGTGCGTTTCGATCCGGCTTTTGTTAGTCAAAAAAGTCCGTGGGTCTATTGTTAGTAAGATGTCTATTGTTTGTCTGTTTCGTTGTTTTTGTCACAATTCACTTGACTCTGAAGATGGCTTCCGCTCAGGTTGTCGAAACGTCAGTCAAAGTCACCACAAACAGTCCTTCTCAGGACTACACTACCCGGATGATCATAATCTACGTACTTATGACATGACTCCTGGGTTCAAACCATTTACAAAGTATTAATGTAGTTAATTGATAAATGGAGGTAACTGTGACTCCATAAAATATCGCGTGAGTTACCTCTGTTCACAAAAGCCGGAATAAACCGAGAAGAGAGAGGATAATAAGGTTGGCCATTTTTGGTGTATAGTTGTTTGTCTTGCTATAACTATAGTAGGGTGGGAGGCGTTTGGGAAAGAATAGGCGCGTTTCTACAGTGACAACGCTTTTTTAAAGGCGGGTAGCTCGCATACCCGTGTAAGTGTGGAATTGATTAGCCTGAATTTAATTCAACTTTTTTCTTACTAAAGGAGACGGCTTATTCTTCATCGGAGAAATCATTTCATATTCTCCTCCCGGTGCACTATTATTGTTTAAACTCTAATTTATAAGGAAAACCTGACAACTAGCCAACACACCAAGATGAATGATTCTTGTTTCTTGGAGAATCCGAAAACGGTACACAATTTTATTCAATGGCCTATTCAGTTAACTTAAATCACTTTAATACAGAGAATGGAACAAAAATTATCGACAACTGAAAATCGACAGATGGCGTTTGTTAGGTTAGTAAATGGGAGTGATTTTATGACAGCCAGGCAGGAGGATAACAATTACTAGGCGTAGTACGTGTAGTAATTGTTATCCTCCTCCTTAAAATCTTTATTTATCTCAATTTCCTTAAAATTCAATACTTCTTTGTAAACGCTCTAAAAAATCACCCAAAACCTCTGAGATGTTTATGGAGCTATATGCTGCAAGAATATGATGCAATTTTTGGATTGCGCTAAATGTTAAGAATTCTTCTGCCCCTTAATTGTTTAAGGAACGAAACTACAGGGGAACTAAAGGGCACAAGGAGCAAAAATAACTTCTGCCTCAAGCGGAAGTCACAAATAAAGTCACAAATTTCCTCTCGATGCTCTATTATCTTTTAAACTTCAATTTATAAGGAATACCTGACAACTAGCTGACACACCTAGATGAATAATACGAGTTTCTGTGAGAATCCGAAAACAGTACACAATTTTATCGAGTTAACTTAAATCACTTCACAGGGAATACACTTGTTTTTTTTGTTTTTTTTTTTAAAGAACGGCTAATTTTGGAGCTGAGGTTGAACGTTCTTATATTTTTTTGCGATTCGAAGCTCAAAACGTTCTTCAGATGTTCTTAAATTACATCAGTGGTATACACTAAATGTATTTCAGTAAATCAATGCGGACGTGACCACGAAACCTATCAAAGTGATTATGACAAACCGAGAAGTGTGTCACCATTGTTAATGTTATACAAAACGTGCCCTTAAGTATTTTGGTTAATTTACATTTGTTACCTTGATTTTATACACAGATTAGCAAAATAAAAACGTTCTTAATCGACTGCCAGCCTGAGGAATGTTCTTAATACGTTCTAAAATTTTGGTTAATCTCAGCCTCGACGTTCTTATAAAAAAGGTTGTTATTAAAAAAAAAAACAGAGTGTAACACAAAAATTAACGATGTAAGAGTGACGTCACGACAGACAGACAGGCTTGGTGTTCGTCTAGTTAAACTCCTCCTTAAAATCTGTATTTTTCTAAATTTCTTTGAAATTCACTACTTCTTCTTTGTAAACGCTCTAAAAATCATAAAACAATTCTGAGATGTTTATGGAGCGATATGCTGCAAGAATACTATGCCATATTTAGATAGCGCCAAATGTTAACAATTCTTCTGTCCCTTAATCGTGTTATATTTAAGGAACGAAACTGCGTGGAAACTAAAACGCACATGAAGCAAAAATAACTTCTCTACAAGCAGAAGTTACTGAAGCCTGTCACAATAAACCGGCGCTGGAGGCATTGAAATAGCCAATTATTTAATCATTCCTATGATTCAAGCTTGTTTTGCAAAGAGAGTCATGATAATTTATAATTAGGGTGCGCCCGTGCAGCTATCTCGCATTTGACTTGAAAACGCTAACACCGTAGAAGATAAGAAAACATGACAAACCTTTCCAGCAAAAGTGCAGCAGAGGGCTACAAACAAGCCTCGCGTTCCGTGCAAAAGGCAGAGGGTGAAATGTTCTTCCAGACAGATGTTTCTCCCCAACCAGGGCACATCATCTTGGATTTAGGCTGCGGTACAGGAGAGCTGTCTGCTTACCTAGCTGGGATGGTAGGACCCGAGGGAAAGGTTATCGGTGTTGATCCTGATAAGGAACGAATTCAGCTCGCTCGGAAAACTCACAGTGAAATCAAGAATCTCTTATTCGTCGAAGGAAGCGCTTCAGACTTCCCAGAAATGTGGTCAGAGACGTACGTACGCCATAATTTTCGCTAATGGTGTACTCCACTGGATACGTGAGAAAAAGCAGGTCTTCAAGAATATGTTTGGAAGTCTAAGTGAAGGAAGCAAAATAGCCTTACACTACCTCGACCTACTACCGCCCTTTGAGTTAGACGCCTATAAGGAATTGAATCCCGAGAACGCAGAACAGATTTGCCAGATGTATCAATGTGAATCAAGGGCCCAAATCGAGCAGTATACTTTGTTAACGGGATTTGAAATAATCAAGAGTTACGAGTCTCACAGCATAGAATTTAGTTTCGAAAACGAAGCCAGTATTCTGGATTGGCATTGGGCTACAACACATGGTGTTTTTGATGTTTCACTTGTCACCAAAGAGCGCTTAGAAAGGTACCTAGCTCTGTACTCATCTAAAGACGAGAACGGCAACTTTCGAGGAATAAAGGTGAAACTGCCTCTCTGCCGATTAATAGCTAGCAAGTAACCGAGGAACCACTGACACTAACAAACTTATACTACGCTCTCGTGGAAAAAGATAAACAATCTGATTGCATGTGCATGCATATCTTTTTATGGACGCTTAATCGTAAGTTCTAAAATTTTAATACTTTTATCAGATAGTATTTTAAGGAAAACGACAAAACTTTTGAGTCTATAAAACATGTTTCGACAGAAACTTCTGTCATCCTCAGTTAGTTTAAAGTACAAAGCGGTAGAAGTTGAATTTATAATAAGTAGACAAAAATGTTAATTATGGTAACGGTAATAACAAAATAAACGTGAAACATGATAATGTGAGAGTTATAAGGATAATTTTAGATTTACATGGTGTAATTGCTTTATATAGTGATAGAAGCCCTTTTGAACTTTATTTTATAATCAGTATCGATCTTGTATTTTTACAACTGTATATTAAACACAATTATATTTTAAAGAGCTAATGTACTCTATGGAATTAGCGCTATAAAAATTATTATTATTATTATTATTATTACTATTATTATTATTATCATCATCATTAGTTGCGCATACTTTTCAGCGATCAAAGAAGGGAAAAGAAAATGAAACAATAGAATTAGAGTGTGTGAAATAGGTCCGTTACCAGAACTAGTTGGTACTGAATGGCAGCAATGACACAATAGAAAGGGCATTGCACAAAAAAAAAGATAAAGTGCTGATGTATTCTAGTTATCCACCTAGACCGTAAATTACTTGAATCTTGTAGCGCGACAGTCCTCGAAAATTTTTGTCATATTTTAAGAGTTACAGACGATTTCTTCTACGCGGCGAAGGCATTGATTTCGCTCAGCGTTTGGTGAGTGAGTCCCGCTACTAAAAACGGGTGCATGAGCAAGAGTATCCTGTAAGAGTGACAATTAAATAAAAATTCGAAGTTAGATTGTGGAAACGGAAGAGAATGCAATTCTGTTTTCTGAATCTTTGAGTTAAAATAGAAAAACCAGACGAAACGGAAATTTGAATAAGTTTATGTACTTCAAAACAACTGGAGCATAAATAACAAACGCGCAAGAACTTTTACTGTGAGTGAGAGATAGACTGCTCTGCAATGTAAATTCCTTGACTATTCCTGATTTACAGAGCAAATAATTTTTTTTTTCCAGCACATGTCTTTCTCTTAATGATCATTTTGATGCTTAAAATAGGAGACGCTGGTGTTTACGTTACAAAGGTCGTAGAGCTTGGGCTACATGTGGTTGTATATCAATGGGAATCGAAGGTCAAGATCAAGCAGTATTGTTGATCGGTTGGCTTTCAAATCATGATCGTTAATTACGAGGTGATGAGTGGACAAGTAGTGTTTGAAAACACAGAAAGTCTTTCTTTAGTGGCTTTGGTCGACGACACATGGTGGACGGAAACGGGAAACCTTACGCTTACCTTGATTACCGACTGTATTTCGACTGGTGGCTGTCAAGTGCTCATATTATCGGCACTACATTGTGCCCCCCTTCAGTATTTCCGCAACGAGTATTAATGCACTTAACTGGGGGGGGGGGGGGGGGGGTGTTGAGGTAATTGACCGAGAGAGAGAGGATAAAAAGGTGGGCAATTTTTGTTGTATAATATTTTGTCTTGCTATAACTATAGTAGGGTGGGAGGCGTTTGGGAAAGAATAGGCGTGCTTTTACAGTGACAACGCTTTTATTTTGAAAGCGGGTGGCTCGCATACCCGTACAAGTGTGTAATTGATTAGCCTGAATTTCAACTTTTTTTTTTTTTGACTAAAGGAGACGGCTTATTCTTCATCGGAGAAATCATTTCATAATTTCCTACCGGTACACTATTATTGTTTGAACCCTACTAATACCGAAGTATTTTTGTGCGGTTTATGACTTTGCGGGAAAAGCAGATCTCAGTTAGCAAGGGCTATTGGAATCCAAAAAGAAAATTGAGGGTAACCACGCATTTTTCAGAGACAAAAAACATAAATATCTCTAAAAAACAAGAACAAAAAAAAAAAGCAATGTATGGGATTTTTTACAAATTGAAAAATGCATGGTTACCCCTAACTGGGTTTTTTTTTTGAGATTCCAAAAGCATGTGATTTATTTTTATGACCGCCAAGAAGGTTTGGTGTTCGTCTAGTAATTGTTAACCTCCTCCTTGATTTCGCTCAGCGTTTGGTGAGTGAGTTACGCTATTAAAAAGTAGATTCTAGCCTGCCAGAGTGAAAGTTAAATCAAAATTCAAAGTTACATTGTGGAAACGGAGGAGAATGCAATTTTGTTTCCTTAGCCTTTGAGTCAAAAGAAAGAACAAGACGAAACGCAAATTTGCATAAGTGTATTTACTTCAAAACAACTGGAGCATAAATGACAAACACGCGAGAACTTTTACTGTGAGTGAGAGATATATAGGCTGCTATGCATTGAAAACTTCTTGACTATTACTGATTTACAAATAACTCATTTTTTCCAGTACATGTATTTCTCTTAATTGTCATTTTGATGCTTAAATTACAAGACGCTGATGTTTACGTTACAAAGGTCAACACAAATCGTGGAACTAGAAAACAGATCAAGGCAACGGATCGAGCATTACGAAATGCATTTAGCCTGGGAAGGAACATGCCTGTTCGCTAGTTAAGAAGAAATGAGGGTGGAGAAATCAACGAATACTGTTTAAAGTTTTCGCATTTAAGGACCTATGGTAAGTATCAAATTGAATGTTCACTTTTCCATGGCCGTACCTAGGATTTTTTGTCTGTGGGGGCAAACTCCGCACGGCCCTCACAGGGGTCTACCGTATGCAGGTTGGACATTAATTTTGTTTTCACTCCTACAAAGAAAGTTGCCTCTACGACGTTTAGAGAAAAAAAAAACACACCGATGCTTTTTGTTTTAAATTGTCATGACTTTTTATGGAGTAAACGTCTTGTTTCGCTTGGAGCAAATATTGTCTCTTATTTTAAAACAGTCGATGCACTGCTGTAAACAAAGGGAGAAAATCACTGAGCTTCCACAATTCAAACGCACTATATCAGTGGAGCGAAGCATTTGCAAAAACACAGTCGTTATTTAAATACAATTCAAGCCTTTTCAGTGTTACTGTGACACGTTGCATAGCTCTATAACACGCTACAACGATTATATAGAGAACCAAAAAACCAAATAGCCGTGCCAAGAAACGCAACTCCTTGTGACAAACACTAGCCGGGCCCGGCATTGCAACAATTGCAGAATGAAGCTCATTGCATGATACAAGCAATGATTAATTTCTGTCCTAATATTGCCAAATCTCAACAAGAAAGGCAGTTAAAACTATCAAGCACTTAAAAGAGCCAAGCCAAACCCAGCTGAAATGATAAAAACAATAAAAACACCGTCGTTGAACACACGGAATACGAGGTCATGTTCAAAACAAAGAGAATTCAAAAGAGGAAACTCAAAAATCATTAGGCGCAAATGACCTGTCGGATGATGAACATATGATGGTTAAATCCAAACCCGCTACAAATACTTGCGAGCAACGCAGGCTTTTAAAACCAATTTATCTCTGAAAAAAAAAACTTGTATAAGCTAGATTTAAAAAAGGCTAAAACACGCGCCAGAAAGTGGCATAGCCGGCTTGTCAGTCTTTATTTACATGTACACACCAAATTCTAAATAATAGGCAGCCCAAACTGACAAAATCATTATTTTCATAAGAAAACCGGTACTGGCTTTTGCCTCAAAAGATTTTCCAAAATAATTATTTGGAATTCACATTGAAGGAATATTTTTTCAGTCAATTAGTCGATTTTCTTGTGATCAGTGTGATGTTGGAAACAAATTGAGTTTTCCTGGCGGGGGCAGCTGCCCCCTCTGCCCCCGCGCTATGTACGGCCCTGCTTTTCGTCTTGCGACTTCCATGTAGTTGTAAAAACAACGTGGCGGCGTGTAGTCTTATCAGGACAAAAGGCAATATCAGACGTCATGGCACATGCCACATTATTGCCGCAAACTCATTCCTTCTTTTACCCTCACAGGTTTTGCATAGTGGGTAACTGCTTATCAAGTTTCATTCAAATGTTTGTTTTCCTGTCGTCG
Source organism: Pavona decussata (assembly GCF_977016875.1). NCBI lineage: Eukaryota > Metazoa > Cnidaria > Anthozoa > Scleractinia > Agariciidae > Pavona > Pavona decussata. The sequence goes on along the minus strand of NW_028145541.1, from coordinate 684,209 downwards.
GAAGAAGCTATTCTGATTGGTCAGCATTTTGTGCACAGAACGACCTACATCTTGTTTTCACCAAATTGAACACTCTTTGCTTTCATCGTTCTTCGTTGGATGGAGTTATTTCCAACAATAATTTTACGGCGGAAACTTAGCCTCACACCTGCAAAGTCTGAAAATCAAACAAGTCCAGGGAAAAGCACATGGAAGACGAATCTTCGTAAAAGGTCGGCTTTCAGACGAGAAATCACGAAAATACATCGGTGGAAAAACAGGAACATTACGAATCGAAGAATGTCGTTCCGTTTTCGGCTGATTAATCGGTTGCCGCAAGATTTGATTGACTCCGGACATTCTATTGTCATACATTACCGACTTAAAACATAATCGCGTTATGGCCTCTGCTTCTATAGAAGCATGTGGCCATGTTCAATGAATGTTTGTGAAATGTTTTATTGTAGAATAGCTTATCCAGTGGTATTCCGACACTTTGTGCCTGATGAGAAACACCATATGCATCTAAGAATTTATTTAATGACAGCATAGATAATAAAGATCATAATCTTGATAGTCTTTTACCACCAAAATCAGTTCAGGAATAAGAGACTTTTTGATACTCCTACATGAAGAAGAAATCGATTTAAGGATTCATTCATTATAAGCCATAGCATATGATTAGTCGGTGTTACTATAGAGAATCTTCACGATATTTTAGTAATTAATATGTCTTTTATACCTTAATTGTAATTATATATTGTTATACATTTTTAGACATGTAATTTAGTTGCTGAGACTGCAAAGCGTGTAATAATCAATAAACGATCTAAAATGCGGTATACAAATTGTCTTTATTATTATTATTATTATTATCATTATCATTATCATTATCATTATCATTATCATTATCATTATCATTATTATTTATAGAGCTCCTAAGCCCTCAATTTTTTTTTCTAACATATTGCGCTATTTGGCGCCTTTTTAAGCCAAATCTTGACTTGTTAAAAGCTGTAAAAGTTACGAAATCTTGCCATCATCTGTCTCATGACCGAGCTAGTAAGGGGCATGGGTCTATTCCTTATTTGACGTCACAAACTGATTTGCATTGTATTAAGTCTTTGTGACCTTTGTGAAAATGCATGCAAAGCAGTTTGTGACGTCATGTAAGGAATAGACCCATGCCCTTTATTAGCTCGGTCATGGGACAGATGATGGCTAGATTTCGTAACTTTTACAGCCTATAAAAAGTCAAGATTTGGTTTTTAAAAAAAGGCGCATAAAGACTCAATGCGTTTCGAACAGGTGCAAAGATTTATTTCAGCAAAAAAAAAAAAAAAAAATTGGGGGTTAGGTGCACTTTAATTGGACAACGGACGTCATTGAGCGCGCGCGCTGCAATAGGACAGCACCCCAAGGGTCCTCTCTCTTAATCCCTCGAGAAAGGAAGAGAAAGGACCCCTCTCTCTTAATCCCTCGAGAAAGGAACAGAAAGGACCCCTCTCTCTTAACCCCTCGAGAAAGGAACAGAAAGGACCCTGAAAACAAAGTTGATAGGATAGTTGCGCTTGACGGTTGTTTCTACATTCTCCGAAACGTCTCACTAGCACACTGTTCATTTTTCACAGCCATTTGTAATTGTTCTCGGCAATTGTAATGGTTAAGATTAATTGGTAAGCGGGAATTTGTGTCGTCCAATTCAGTCAGCAATCAATCATTTGTTGAAACAAATCGGATCCCGCTTAGCGGTCGTTAATCATTCGTATGATTACAGACCGTATCGGACTCCACGTGCTGATAGCGAATCACAATCGAGAATTTTGTTATAGTTATAATTACAGCGTCACGATCATGATTACAGAAGTCACGATCATGAAATGTTGACTAATGAACAATCATTAAATGTTCAGTACTGAGATAAGAAACATGACAAATTTCTTCAACAGCAATGTAGCGGAGGGCTACAAACAAGCCTCGCTTTCCGTGCAAAAGACAGACGGTGAAATGTTTATCCAAACAGATGTTTGCCCTCAAGCAGGAGACGCCATCTTGGATTTAGGTTGCGGTACAGGAGAGCTGTCTGCATACCTAGCTGCGCTGGTAGGACCCGAGGGAAAGGTTATCGGTGTTGACCCTGACAAGGAACGAATTCAGCTGGCTCGGAAAACTCACAGTGATATCAAGAATATCTCATTTGTCGAAGGAAGCGCTTCGAACTTCCCAGGAATGGGAGCGGAAAGGTACGACCTTATTTTCTGTAATGCTGCCCTTCACTGGATACCTGAGAAAGAGCAGGCCTTCAAGAATATGTTTGGAAGTCTAAGTGAAGGAAGCAAAATAGCCTTAAACTATCTCGATCATCTACCGCCCTTTGAGTTAAATGCCTATAAGGAATTGAATCCCGAGAACGCAGAACAGATTTGCCAGATGTATCAATGCGAATCGAGGGCCCAAATCGAGAAGTATGCTTTGTTAGCGGGATTTAAAATAATCAAAAGTTACGAGACTTACAGCACAGAAATTAGTTTTGAAAACGAAGCCAGTATTCTGAAGTGGCATTGGTCTACAACACATGGTATTTTTGACGTTTCACTTGTCACCAAAGAGCGCTTGGAAAGGTATCTAGCTCCGTACTCATGTAAAGACGAGAGCGGCAACTTTCGAGGAATAAAGGTGAAATTGCCCGTCTGCCGATTAATAGCTATCAAGTAACCAAAGAGCGGCAGCTATCTTTTACAGGTCACTGTGATAATGGCATATAAACGAGCTAAACAGGGTCGCCTGGCTCTAAACTCCATGCTAAAAGGCTAATTCAGGCCTAGGGCACGCACACTCTAACCCTCTTTGTTATATAAGAGTGACCTGTACTTCAGTGTGACCTGTAGAATGTGACCTGACATAGAAAAGACGTATCAAGGAAAGACACGGCGGCCATGAACCACTGACACACCAACAAACTTACACTAAGCTCTCTCTGGTAAAAATAGACAATCTTTGATTACATGTGGCTATACGCTGCTATACGCGACGGATGAAAGACAAGGAGACTAAGAGAAAAATACAGAGACCTCACAAAGAAGTATGTCGGTCACGCAGAGTAGGATTTCAATTGGGCCGGTCTGTAATATCATAGCATAAAAGTAAAACGGGGAGAGAATGTTGATAGTTATATTTGAGGGGGTAGTGACCAGCCTTCATTGCTTTCTCATACTGTTAAGCATGCAAAGAAGGGCAAAGAAAATGAAACAATAGAATTAGTGTATGATAAAGGTCATAATAGAACTACTGTAGTTGGAACTAAATAGGAGCAATGACACAATAGAAAGGGCATTGCACGTTTTCAGTGTTTGAACTTATAAAATAGTGCTGATACTCTAGTTATCCACCTATACCGTAAGTTACTACAGTAGAATCTCGTAGCGCGAGAATCCTCGAAAATGTTTGGCATATTAAAGTTACAGATGATTTCTTGTACGCGGCGAAGGCATTGACTTCGCTCAGCGTTTGGTGAGTGAGTCACGCAACTAAAAAAGCACGAGTGAGTAAGAGTTTGTCAGAGTCTATACTGTCAGAGTGAAAGTCAAATCAAAATTCGAAGTTACATTGTGGAAACGGTGGAGAATATAATTTGGTTTCTTGGCCTTCGAGATCAGAGCAAACACAAATTTGCATGAGTTTATTTAACTTCAAAACATCTGGAGCATAGATGACAAACACGCAAGAACTTTTTCTGTGAGTGAGAGATAGGCTGCTATGCATTGTAAACTTCTTGACTATTACTAATTTACAGAGCAAATAACTCAATTTTTCTAGCATTTCTTGTACCCAAAATCATCTTGCGTGCTGATTTGCATCGGTGAGGGGTGGCATGTTGCATGACGCCCGGAATAGCATAATTATGCGAAATACGGTGTTATGTGGAATGACTTTAATAAATTAACCGAAGAGTTCGTTCTGTTTTCGCGCCAATTTTATAAGTGATGCAGCTTTCTCGATGTTGCGGACTCAAGCAGAAGAACTTATCAGGTATGGATGAGGGGTTGCTATACAAGACTTTTTAAAAAATTCATTTTGGAATGATTAAGTCATAAAACCTAAATACCTTAATTCTACCCTCTCTCCTCTTGCCTAAAGTACGAAATCTGTTTCGTTCATGTCTGTCCTCTGTTGAGCATTTGGAAGATCCGTTGTGCTCGAATTGCCGCTATACTATGCATGGTAAGTACTTTTCGTATTGCTAACCACCCCTTCATTAGAAATTTTATACACATTTACCTTTTTCTACATCGACTAATATATTTATATTTTACGAATAGTTATTATCCCTCATTTAACTGCAAACTACGAATGTTACAATATTTTTTCCAATTAGATTTATCGTTTTGACTTCAATTATGTGCGTATTGTATTTATTCGTCTTATTTTCAGGGCCGTACATTGTAAGTTAGAGAAATTTAATAGGCCATTGCGCCTCTTTAAATAAAGCTATTATATTGCAATGTATTGTATTGTACTGTATTGTAAAGCGTAGTTTAAATAAATGAAGCGCAAACGGGGTCTATTATTGTATTGTAAAGCGTATTTTAAGTAAATGAAGCGCAAACGGGGTCTTTGGGATAACCTTACTAGTGCAGGGAAACTAGTATCATTCATCTTTGTCAGCGGATGGCCAGGATGGAAATGGATTGCAACTTGAAAAGATTGGCCAATTTTTTCAAGTTCCTTCTAAGTATTTTGGAGAAAAAAAAGCTATAAAGTGATTATAATTTATTCCTCTTCGGAGAAATCATTTCATATTTTTCTCCCGGTGCTCTATTATCGTTTAAACTTTAATTTATGTGGAATACTTGAAAACTAGCTGGTGGATCATCGCAGACTCACGTTACCTATAGCTAAGTGTATGACAAAATAAACTTATGTTTTATTGTATTGTATTGCATTGCATTTGTATTGTATTTGTATTTTTATTGTATTGTGTTGTATTTGTATTGCATTGTATTGTATTTGAATTGTATTGTATTGTATTTGTATTGTGTTGTATTTGTATTGTATTTGTATTGTCATGTATTGTATTTGCATTGAATTGTATTGCATTGCATTGTATTGCATTACATTGTATTGCATTGCATTGTATTGCATTGAATTGTATTGCATTGCATTACATTGTATTGCATTGTACTGCATTGCATTGTATTGCATTGCATTGTATTGTATTGTATTGCATTGTACTGCATTGCATTGTATTGCATTACATTGTATTGCATTGTACTGCATTGCATTGCATTACATTGCATTGCATTGTATTGCATTGTATTGCATTGTAGGTCTGGTATGGCTGGGGATAAATCGAGAGCGACGTGGCCTAGTGGTAAGGGAGCTGGACTTGTAATCCAGAGGTCTCAAGTTCAAGTTCCGCTCTAACCACTCGGATTATTCAAGGGAAGCCTCGCTTACAAATCCAAGGCCACGCTCTGTAAATAGCCAACCAGTTGCTGTTGGGATTTTTAACAACATGTTACGTACAGTTTGTATGTTTGGTTCAGTCATTTACAGTGTCCCCAATAAGCATTGCAGTACTAAAATGTGTTGATGCGGGAAAAAACGAAATCCCCGATCAGGTGGGATTTTCCCGACATTTGAAAACTAGACTTGAGGAGCCAATCGTACTGACCTCGACCAGGAGTAGATAACATACTTTTACTATGCAGAGAAGTAACACTAATTTTAGCATTAATACCAAGTAAAGGATTATCCTTTATGGATATAGATTTAAAGTACAGGTTAGGAAAAAAAATGTCACTTTTAGAAATCACTTTGGCAGGATTTGGTTTCTATAATTTATTGGATCTTTTAAAATTTATTAGACTATAACACAGTGGCAAGTTTTTCTCCAAGTGAAATTTGCGTCTTACAAAGGCCCGATAGATACACAATCATCAGCAGATCCTAGAAAGAGAGTTTAAAGAAGCTTGTGTAAAAATATTGACAATATTTCAAACAAAGGAAGATGCAGAAAGGTGGAGCAGGTGAATTAAGGAGAAGAGGGAGCAAAACATGAGTGGAAGGATAAACGAAAGATAAAAAGAGAAGGAAGGGGGCGAACTAGAAAGAGAGAGAGGAAGGAAGGCACGAACGAACGAACGAACGGTGGGATGAGGAACAAAGGTGGGTGAAAGGAAGGAACGAGAAGGAAGGTTTACTGTAGATTAGCAAAAGATGGAGGGAGGGAGGTAAGGAAGAAGGAGAAGAGGAGGGAAGGGACAAAAAGGTAAGACCGAAGGAAGGGTTGGAGCCGGGAGGGAGGAAGGAAGAAGAGGAAGAACAAAGAAGTTAGGAAAAAAACCAGAAAAGGAAGGAACGAAGGGAGCGAGCGAGGGAGTGAGGAAAAGCAGAAAGGAAGGAAGGAAGGAAGGAAGGAAGGAAGGAAGGAAGGAAGGAAGGAAGGAAGGAAGGAAGGAAGGAAAGAAGGAAGGAAGGAAGGAAGGAAGGAAGGAAGGAAGGAAGGAAGGAAGGAAGGAAGGAAGGAAGGAAGAAAGTTAATTAGGAGGAGTGAAAGAGGGTTCAAAGGAGAAATGCAAGGAAGGAGGGGAAAGGAAGGCAAACTGACATATACCTGCATATTGCTGTTAAGAATCGATTCAAAGTCGTCTTTAGACATGCGAGGAACAGATGTCACAAGTTCCATTAAGTCTCTACCAACACTGTTATTTCCGGCAACTTTTCCAGCCTACAGAAGAGGCCAAAAAATTCCCAATTGAGTGAAACAGCATCACATCGACTATTTTTTATACTGGAACCTCCACATTTATAAAGGGACCATAAAGTTTACTATCCAGTCCTCTAATAAGGACAGGTATTTTATACACCAGATGGCTCGCATCATGGCTTGCTAGCTTGCACATTAGGCAGGCCAGTTTGTTATTCGTTGTTAGTTTTTTTATTTTTAAACTAAACAGAAGATCCTTCTCCTGCAATAACATTCTGTGACAAAATCATGAATACTGGAGGCCTGGAAAAACTGTTGATTAGTTGTATCTGGAAACTTCTTGTAGAACCACTAACAGTTTCATAAAACATGAACTACAGTCACTGCGTATTTCTCTCAACAAAACGCAGAAACGCACCTTCTACAGAAAATCTGTCTTCTGTCAATATAAGACAGGCATGATAAACGTTCTAAGTAATCAATCCCTTGTCCCCTTTTCATAAACACAAACAGAAGTTTCACAATTTTAGTTAAAAAGCCGGCAAATGGAGTATGTTACTCTGGGAGCAGGGATGGCACAGTCATGAGAGCACTCAACTCCCACCAACGTCGCCCGGGTTCAATTCTTGGACTTGGTATCATATGTGAGGTGAGTTTGTTGTTGGTTCTTGTCCTTACTCCGAAAGGGGTTATTCTCAGGGTACACCAGTTTTCCCCTCTCCTCAAAAACCAACACTTCTAAATTCTAATTCGATCTGGAAAGTGTCTGGAAAGCGCTAAATACATTGACACTTAAATAATAAAGCGATTTAGTTAAGTTATTTTAGTACTCTAGTATACTATTTGACATTTTGTTTTGCACGTAGATAAAGGTGAGAAAAAAATTTGATACTCACCAACACATCATCAACATATGACACCACAGCACCAAGCATTTCCAACAGTCTCTCACTTGCGCTGTAAAACAACAGTCATGTAAATACAGTAGGCAGGCAGGTAGTTAACAACCACTACATTTTAAAAGACCTTTGTGGGTTGAAGAGTATCATTGCGGAAAATGAAATCCATGGACTTGATTAAAAGGAATGAGCGGTTTTGAAGGAAATTGCTTTGCTTGCCAACTTGTTATTACTATAGTATACACCTGTACATAATAGTCAATTACCCTTGGAAGTGTTTATAGCACAAGTGCTAGTGTTACAGAGCATTAAACTTCACAAAGAAATAATATTTGAATTGAACATAACAGGGTCTAAATCCCAACTGGCAGGTGGCAGACCAGCTGGCTTTTACAAGCATGGTCAAGGAGTTGAACTTGGGCTACTGAGAAAACAACTGTAGCTTGCAGCCAGAGCGGGACTTGAACCCAACAGCTCAGCCAGTTGCTGCTGCCTTCTTTAGTAATACTTTAGTATTGCAATCATATTTTTTAATTTCTAACATGAGCCCACAAGCTATTCCTTTGAAACTTACTGGGCCAGTTATTTAAACAGTCTAACTTAGGCCGCGGCTTAAGACAATCAGTGGGCCTCCAAATCTGTTAATAAGTGGTTTATTTTTGGGAGATAAATAGTTTTCTAGTCTGGGATGCAAGCCTTCTTGTTATTGTAAACAGCAGACAATGTTTAGATAATTATGACTGTGTCCTTTCATGACAGACCCACTGTGTATATTAAAGTTATGGTATTATTATTATTATTATTATTATTATTATTATTATTATTATTATTATTATTATTATTATTATTATTGTATGGTATGCATTGTGTTTCAGCTCATTTTCTGTTTATGCTAGCAAGTTTCTCTCATTGAACTGGTTTTACAGAGCCTGCTGCTCAGACTTACAAGCAGTCAACCAACCTGTTAACATGTTGCATGTCCGACAGGGGAGTGATGCTTTGTTTGGCTGTGTTCTTGGTTCTCTGAAGCCAGTTAACTAAGATGAAAAATAGCAATTTTTAAAAAGGTAAATTATGATCCTGAGTATAATCCTGAAAAGGGCTGTTTGAGGCCCGAGGGGTGGGGGGGGGGGGGGTACTCCCATATATGAGCTATATAGGTATGTGTCGCTGTGAAGGGTATGGTTTTCAGCAAGTTTACTCTCAAATAGGGTATAGACATCAGAGAGTTGTGATCTAGAATAAGGTATCATTTTCTGTGAAACTAATCTGTTGCTTGTCAAAGAATTTAGTCTGAGAAAGTTTCCCGGTAAACGACATTAAAAAATTGGAAATAGGTTTAGGATAGGGTAGGGATTTTTGGTGTTTACTCTAGAATAGGGCTGCAAAATTAAGGTTAACATGGTCTAGTATAGGTTAAGGTTCTCAGAATCCCAGCGGCACACCCCTAGTTAAAAATTATGGGAGTACCCCTCCCCCCCCCCCCCCCCCCGGGTTTGAGGTGACACTGGCTGACGTTTTGACAACCTACAATGAAGTCATCATTAGAGAAAATTGTGGAACGTCAGTCGATGGTGGAATGTCTCTGGTTATTGACCTGGTCAACAAAGTTGAAATATTATTGCTCATCTGTCAGTTAAGCTGAAATGTCATTGGCTGTGAAGACTGTAAAAAGTGATTCATGCATTTTAATGTCTTTTGTTAGTCAAATGTTTGTCGTCTATTGTTGGTAACAGGAAGATGTCAAAAACTAATAAATGGCCAAGGTCTTCAACGTACATGTAAATAACTTTATTAGTTTCAGATTATTGTAGGCATTTTCGTTTCAAAAAGTTCATTGTTCCATTAGATGGCCAATTCAGGAAAAATACACTTGCCATCTGACGTTAAAAAAAGTTTCTACATTTTAATGATAGGACTTGAAATTTACTTCCCAAACTTAAAACTAATTCATGAAGACAAAACAAGGGAAATCACTACCATGAAGGAGTTTTGGAAATGTGATCTTGATTATCATAAAATTTGGTGAACTTTGGTCCAAGATTTATCAACATGTACATGTATAACATTTTCCAACACCATTTTTGTGTTAGTCTCAAGCATATTACTGACAATTCAGTGACATTAAAACTGCTGCAGGACCCTGAAAATTTAACTGAAGTATGGTTAAATGTGTATCACCGAATTTCAGTTAATTAACTGCCTCTACAATGCAGCACATAAAACTAGTCATGTTCTGATTTTGATGATCAGCCTCTCACCTCCGACTCTTTCTGGTCCACTGAGCATAATCTCGCATGGAATAGGTGAAAATATGGTACCCTCTGTTTTTCCGGGAACACCCATTTTACAGCTGAAGAACACAAATCAAACACATTTTAAAGTTTCTTAAGCAAGCAGAAGATACACAAGCATGTCAAAGTCTGTTTGATGAGCACCTGACACAGCCAGTGCTAACTCCACTTTATGCAGCATGAACCAATACATGCTGCCATACAAATTTTATTTGCTGTTTTCATTTTTACAGTGTCATAATATTTCCACTGAAATTTACAAGGTTCAATATATCTATTAGTAAAACTTTCTTATCTTGCCCTTGAAAAGCATTGCCCAAACTTAACACCATCTTCATTACTTTTTGGAATTGCATTAATTTTACTATCATTGTATTTACATTTGCCTCCTCAGAAACATCAACAAATTGCCAGGCAATTATTTTGAAAATGAGCACTCCTGCTTTAATCACCTCACACCGGGTGATTCAAGCAAGAAATGATGCAATTGTTTACTAATGAGATCAAGAGAATCTCTATTATCACCTGTGTAATAATACCATACATGTAATTATTGACATAAGCATTACATTTGAAATATTACATGTACCAGTACATTAACTTGAAAAACAAGTTCAGAAATTAATTTGGCATACTGAAATTAGCAAACATCAATCTCGTACCCAGAGTCCTCAGGCTTTTTGGTCAGCGGGGCGGCGCCAGGAGAGACTCTGGGATAATGGAATTTCTTATCCCAGAAAACGTGGGATTCCGGTCTTAGTGCGCATGCTTAAGATTAAAACGGAAGTCAAATGCCCCAAAATGGCAGCCGTGTTATTGTTATTGGGCCTGAAGGTTTTATCGGGCCTTGAAAGTGTTCGAGAAAGCCAAAATTGATTCTTCCACGCGATCAAAAGGAACTGGATTTTTTTCCCGTAAGAGCGGATCAAAGCAACTGGATTTTTTTTCATGTAAGAGCGAGCGAAAGGTGGACTTGATTCGACGTTGCTACAACAGACAAGTAACATATTTCTTTATTACTGTTTATACTTACAAATAAAAAGGAACCATCACTTCTCCTCTCACAGAACTGAGCAGCTAACTGTGTATTGAATTTATGTTCAAATTACCTTCTCCCCTTCCCTTAACAGTTTACGTCCAAATGGGATTCAATGAACACATACATGTTACCATTTGACAATAATTTAAATCACCTCTTAATATTAGTAATATTTACTGTTGTAAATTAAGGTTTTTTTTGTCCCAAAAATTGTTAATTTTATTAGACTGAATTGTGTGCACGCTTTTCTTTAAGTGAATTTAAGAAAGTCATATGTGTTCGAGTGCAAGCTAGTACAATTTCAACATCAGCATATTTAATACATGCCATGAATTCAAGAGCAGCTTTGAAGTTTTTCTTTCTGACTAAACATTCCTTTTGCCTAGCTTTTGGCAAAACTGATAGAGAGTGTTCACATCTTGCATGCTTTTAGTGCTGTAGAGTTCATCCCAGGTACATACTAATAATGTATCTAGAAATAAAATGAAGTAGTATAACAGAGATTGGATAATTGTGCCAACAGGCTTTGAAAATAAGGATAGTGAGTTGTGTTGAGGTTTAATTTGTTAACTATTCTGCCTTACCACAGAGTAATTATATGAGAACTGTATGGACTGGAGAGTGGTAATCATGCCACCTCTCATCAGTAAATTGGTTATAATGTGATTGTTGAGAGACTGTTGATAACCTGACTATTATATTTCATTTAGTCAGTAAATTTCTATTCCGTGCATATAATCTCCTTAGTCTGTTCTTGTATACATGTAATCAAGGTAAAATAATTTAAAATTATCTTATGTGAGTTCTCTTGTAATTTTGGGTGCAGTGTAGGAAGCACAGGGAAAGGGTCGAAAGATTGGGGAAATTGTGTTTATATTATAAATTGAAATAATTTTGGTGGGGCCTGACTTCATCTGGTTGTGGAGTGCACACTTTAACTAAGAGCTGAGTCAGATAGCTCAGATACTGACACATATTACCTAATGTATTCTGATTGATTAGGGCACATTACTGGTAAATTGATAATTTCTGAAGGATTTGCCATTTCTTTTGAGTACTGGATGGTGATGTGATTTGGTATCACACGTTTAATTGACTTCAGGCTAAGCAAGGGAAGTATTATACTCAACCAACACTCTGCTGAATTGTATAATATAATCTCCTCTCTGATCTTGCAGCTCTTGCTTTGACGACAGATGATTACTATTGTCAAACTCCCCAATATCCTGAATGATTGGCACAGTGTTGTGAGACCTTTGCTGAACTGTGTAAATTATCCAGCACTTGTGGGAATTTTTGGTCCCTTGACAATAATGTTAGCTATAAACTAAAACTGAAAATTGTCAAACGTGACTCTTATTTCAAGCCCTTCCTGGGCTCTGATTGTCTATTAGGCCACAATGTAAGTCATCCAGCATATTGCATAATGTTTGTGGGACTGGACCAAGCCTTATCAGCTGCATCGACCAAATGTCTAGAACAATAGAAATACACCGTTCAAAATAATAATTCAAAATCATTTAAATTTGTCATACCATCAGTTACAAAACTAGCTGGTTAGCAGAATAAACAATAAGGCTAGTGATGTTTCTTTAACCCATAAGATAGATTGAATAGTAATTCTTTTTTTGGGGGCAGGGGGGGGGGGGGGGGAGGGTCTAACAAGCATTGACTGTAAAACTTCATGTTTCATCTATAATCACTCTATAATTAACAGTTTTGTTAACAAATTATACTTAAAAATTCTACATACTTGATGAGATAATGGTTACACATTATTTATTAGTTACCCCTTCACAGGGAAGGGGAAGGGAATAAAGGACCCATTGGAATCCTTGGAATGTTCAACATATATATTTTATAGACTTGTCACTCTTTAATAAATATTGAATGCAGTTTTTCTGCAAGCTAGTATTGTAGTGTCTGAAAGTTTTTCTTTTGTTTGATTATCAGTGCAAAATAACAATAAACGGTAGGATTCACGGAGAAGTATAATTTTTATGCTTAAACCTGCTGGCTACCACAAATTTCTTGCTAATATTTACTAGCAATAATAATTACATGAATGAATATTACATGAAGAAATGATAGACGGGGTTGTTTTCACCAAATTATTCAGTAAAATCCATCCACTGCCAAAATAATTATGTCAGTAAATTTACCAATTACAAGTGGAGTGTTTGATAAGGATATAATTATGATGAAAGTGGTCACTTTCTGCACAAGGCTGTGCAAGCATTATCTGCAGGTCATATGCCACACAAACTTGGGGTACTTGGCTTCCATGTTTATGTACAACGGGTACACTTGCAGTGGAATGAAATCGAGCAGGGGCCTTCTCTTGTATCTCCTCAATATAATAGCGTCCCAATTGAACCCTTTAAGGGAAGACTTGGTGTTCCTCCTTATAACATATAGCGCAGAAAGTCACACCACCGCTCATCTATTTTTTTTTTTTCAACAACTGGTACTTTAGGCATGATTGCACACTTGTCTACAAGGGAACCCACAGTTTCCTTGTCTCATACTTCTTCAAATATGGAGTATTTGTATGTTTTGTCAGATGAAGGGAAAAATAATATTTTAAAAAAGTTAGATTGTTTTTACTTACATATTAATGTACAGTACATTAACAGAGTACAATTAAACTATCATTACCTTCAAATTTTTGCCATCTTTATTTTAAACTCAGTGTACATTATTTGTTTAGTTATAAAAAAACTCCAAGCAATATATTATGTAATAACTTTTGTATATTTTTAAGATTGGGGAGGCTTAATATTCATAAGCCTCATGGTATCTTTTATTGAGCCTGATCCTCTCCACTACTTGAGTTTTTTTTTCTTTTATTTGTTTGTCTGTGTACTTGTGGGAAATAAATAAATGTAAAGATTTTAAGGTACTTCTGCATTTCGAAGTCCAGCTTTAGGCTTCAGTATTATCTACACCTGTTTTTTGACTGGTCAAGTTGGGTGGCTCTTCACTGTCACAGTGTGTTGACTTTCTTGCAGAGAAGATGGTTGTGAGTAACAGGCAACAAGTCTTTATTCTCAACTGCCCCTATACTGTAAAAGTAAACTTCAAATCTGTATGTACTATTACATTTGAGATTAAACTTTCATCTTTCATCTGAAGGTAACCTAAAACCACGGCCTTATACACTTTTTAGGACAAATAATTAATTGTTCTTATTTTGTATGGAATATGGAACAGTGAGAAAAAAATCTGACAAAATTTCTCAAAACAAAATCTCTCAAAATTTAAGAAAAATGTTCAACACACCATTACCTCCGCCTGAAAGGGGGAATTTTTTCTGAATTTTTTTCTTTGGCAAACTGGCCATGGGCCGTGACTGAAAAAAGTGAAACTTTTGCTCTCGTGTGCGGCGTTTTATCATCGTGAAGATGTCTTCAGCGTTTCCCTTGTGGCAAAACCGAAAGGGAATTAATCGAAACGGCAACCTGAGATGGACTCCACTCCACAACAGATCAGTCATCTCCAAATTTTTATCCACAACAAAATTTATAGATGTTAAAGAACTTCTCTATTTTTCCATTATAACCTTCACTAGTAAATAACATGTTCGAATTATTCAGAATGTTGACGACACCAATGTCCTCTCTATTACGTTTAATGTTTCCATAATTGCGAACGGCTTCACCAATACGTTCTCCTACCGCTTTTTCTCCCAAACTGACTGATATAATGATATTTTCCGAAAATAATTTTTCACAACAGCAACAGTAATCAGTTTAAGCTGTTTGCATTTTGCCGTGATTTACTGTCGTATGACAGTAGTGGCAAACTTCCTACGATAAAACGGCTGATGTTTAGCCGGCTAGAAATTGTTTCACTGACATAATTCAAAACCTGTCTTTGAATTGGAGTGTTTCTAATTTTTGGTGTGAAAAAAATAAAATAAAATAACCGTGACACACACATAAAAATTACAAAACTCCGAGTTTGACATTTCAAATCTCCCTCCAAAACAAGGAAAGTTGGTAGGGGGTTTCCGGTTTGGTTAACTTCCGCAAATGACCAACGGACTTCCTGTCGGTCTTCCATTGTTATGCAGACGACCAATCAAAAAAATGATATTTTTCCATTATCCCAGAGTCTCTCCTGGCGCCGCCCCGCTGACCAAAAAGCCTGAGGACTCTGGGTACGAGATTGAGCAAACATGAGAAAGTTACATGGAGATAAGCCTGAACTTGCCGAGGACATACTGTAAGTTAAAAAATTGTGACTCTTACAAGGAAATGATTGGTGTGCGAGCAGAGGTTTCTAAAAGTCAGAAAAGTTCATATTTCTGTCCTCTCTTGAATTTGAAGCAAATCTCTGTGAAACTTTAGTTCACATTTTTGCTAAATTCCCTGACATGGCAAATCTGTTCATGAACTTGGTTGTAATTTGTTTCAGAGTTTAAAAATGTTATGCTACATGTAGCCCTGAAATGTGCAATTACAAAAACCACTTTTCCTCCCAGAATGGGATGCTAGTCCATCACACATGTACCGCAAGCGGTTTCTCTCATAGCCTATAACGAAAAGTAACTTTGGTGGCTCAAAACTATGCAGATATGAATTACACAGCAACCAATTTGTACAGTGTACACTCAATAACATAATAAAACAAACTGCTCTACAATGCACAGGTAACATACACCACTAGACTTGTGTGGTACTAAATGCGAAGACTGTTTTTATCTACTGCTTTGCAATTTGTTTTGTGACAAAAACAGAAATCTTGCCCATAATCATAGGATTTTAGTGCAAACAAAGAGTAAAGTAACAGATAAAATATTGGTCCAGTGTTTCCTGAAGGAATTGAAGGCCACCTGAAAAAAAATCTGCTGAATCTATGCTAAAAATACAAAAGTAATGTAACATATAGGTTTGTCATGAACCAAGCCCTTCAATTATATCCTCTTGGGCCCTATTTACATGGAGGGAGGAAGATCTTAGTTAACGTTACGAAGATCCTAGAAGGCGAAACAACTTTTCATTTGGTTTACATGCAGAAATTTCGGTTGGGGTGGTTACCAACTGGAGAAGGAAAAGAAAAAAAATTGTTGGCCTTTAGCAGCTGAACGCCGGGCCGCTCGGTTGGGGTGGTTACCAACTGGAGAAGGAAAAGAAAAAAAATTGTTGGCCTTTAGCAGCTGAACGCCGGGCCGCTGCCATGTTTGTTTTTAGTCCTTAGTACTAGGACCTTCTGAGTGAAGGTACATGTACATGTAGTTTACATGGTGCTAAGATCTTCCTAATGCTGGGATCTTCCTATCTCTGAACAAGGAAGAGCCCATCGCTAAAAAGATCCTAGTGCTAGGGCCAAGCACAACCTTTTGTGTGTTCATGTAAACTGGATACAGAAAACATAATTATGGCACCAAGATAATCTGCCTTCTAGGATCTACCTAGTGTTTGGATCTCCCTCCCTCCATGTACATGTAAACAGCTCCTTAATCACCTCTGATAGGCTCTGATCCCCATTCGTGATCCTCTCAGTGTAGTGTCCACAGTAACATGAACTGGGTTGCTAGTCTCTCGTGAATAGTACTCATGGATCAGCAAAGAGTGCTCGGTAACATCACAACCAGTTGCATACCTTACAAACAGACAAAATAGTATCCAGTGGTTACAAGAGGTGGTAATACAATGTCAAATTTGAGTTGATGCAGAAATATTCAGCTTGAAAGAGTCAGCATTGCTACAGGAAAGAAAAGTAAGGTTTGAATCTCACTGTCATCTTTTACTGCTGCCCAGAGTGGCTATGCAATAAAGATACCATCTTTTGAGGCTGAGGAAGGGGGATGCAGGCAGAGACCACAATTTATTATTGTGGTTCGGTGGGTCCTGCTCAAGTATAGTAGAGTTGATCACTTGATCCATAAGTTAAAATTAACAGATTTATACCTTAAAATCAAAATTGTTCCAGATGAGACGTAAATTTAACCTATTTTGGTACAGAGCCTGGTTATCGTGTAAGAGTACTTGCTGCTTATTTTATTTTTTGAGCAAAATGCAATTAACCTAAATAAAGGAGATACTAACACTTGAATGATTGCTTTTGTTGACAACCACCAATGCTTTGCTTCCATTACAGCATACGTGTAGGTTTGAAAGGAGCAAAAGGTTTCAATTTTGACACAAACAAAGCAAAACTGTTCTAAATAAAGCTTATGAGGTAAACATGGGGAAATTTCTTTTTTTGCACTGCTTGAACATATTAAACAAGTAAAGAAAGCAACAAGCAGGAAAGCCTATATAGTAAAAACCTTCTTGAACTGGCTTCTTCAGTCCTATTTGGGAAAAATTAGCCTCTTCCTTTATTTTGAAAGTTTATGGACAGGTTTCCTCTTCGACTTATTCCATAAACTTGCCAATATACCATACCATACCATACCATAAACCAATATCTTCCCAATAGGGACCTCACGACACTAGTTCAATAACACATATGTAAAGCAAGTGTAAATTCTCTCAGGATAAAGGCCAAATCATCATTCATGTCCTTTTTCCAGTACTATCAATTACAATGAGGGGATCGTACAAATAAGTTACTAACCAGCCAACTATTTCATCATTTGGATGTGCTTTCTTGTGCTGGTCAAACATACTTTTGGCATATTCTAGCTCAATGGCCACCTAGAGAACATAAAAGAAAACAAAATTAATAATGTACATAATTTTGTATATTTGTGCCAGCCACAAGCAGAACTGTACAAGAACCACAACTTACAACTGTAAGTGTCCTTTTACAAAAAATAATGAATAAACAAACCACAAGGCCCACTGTCGACTTTCTCCTGACAGTGATATAATTGATCGATGACTTTTAAAAGATCTATGTAATATTCCAAGTGCCAATTGGGCAAATAACATCGATCCTTAAAGAAAATCCAAAAGCCAGGGAAAAGATTGGAGTTTTACAGTTGCAGCCAACATAAACAGTCATTTTCCGCCTCTCTGCAAAAACCAAGAACCTTTCCAAATTCCAAGCTCGAGCTCTGTCAGCCTCTGTGCTAAAGACATTGACACTAAAATATATGTGAAGCGATTCTATTTTCATCCAATCACTCAATCAATTGAGTGCAATTTGGTTCGACCGAGTTAGACAACTAAAGATTGCACAAACTAAACGTTATTTCATTAAGCTTGATAAGTGGAATCATTAAAAAAAATACGTTTCTAGTTGTCCTCACCTCGTCTTCGGATTCATTGTGTGGAACGCCAAAACAGCTTCGAATTTCAACGGATGTTTTGTCAACTGATCCAAGAAGAGTTCCTATAACTCTTTTGGCATCTTCTGAGCGTCTTTCATAGCCGTCTACAATGGAAAACAACACTACAGGATGAATAAAAACTTTGCGAGCTCTAACAGACTCCGACGCCGCCATCTTGAATTTAATGCACGTGTGGATCGAAAGTCATCATTCGCGACCAGTTTCCTTTCATTTTTTTTTTTTCGCGCTGTCTTTTACTTGCGAAGGAGTGGGTGCCAGTTAAGCTCCAGGAACGGAGAACGCGGTGTGCCAGGACCCAAAGAACATACCTGAGTTTACTAAACCACTTTACGGTTTTCAACGCATAATTAAACACTTATTACGGTCAAATTTCCATCGCTTAAAGAGGCCCAATACTGTGGAATGTTATCATTACCCAGGACAAGGACTTCGCGGATACGAACTATAAGGACCTGGCAAAGAAATATCTTCAACTTTAAGGGGGGACGTAACGTAAACGCCATTTTACCGCACTTTACATGGCTTTAATGGAAATATCTCGTTCACGTTTCAAGCGATCCAAAAACTCTATGTTCATCCCGTAAATCTATGTTGTGGGGTGTTTTGTGAATTTTGGGGTGATTTTTGGGTATATTTGGGAGGAGATAGTTTTTCTAGAGGGATTGGTTAAATTAAGAGAAATAAGAAATATTGAAGAATTAGTGAAGTTTTAAAATAAGAATTTGTAGTTAATAATTAATAGACGGATACCAAGTTAGTCCTGGGGTGCTCTTGCGTGGGTATCAACTGTCTGTTAGTGTTCCAAAAATCATTTTCTTTCTTCTATCCCTTCTTAAAACCACTTCAAATTTCACTCAAATTTAGGTTAAGTCCCCCCTTAAGGAGACTTCAGTGACAACGGCCAGTTTTAGACGAGCGCACCGGATTTAGACGGCAAGACAGATCCTTACGGCAGTAAAAAGGACGAAAACAAAAAAGTTGGATGTGTACTCGGGGAAAACGGGTCGTGTAGCTCCCATAGAGGGTTTGTTTTCCAAACCGAATCATCGGCCAACCTTTAGGCATATTCGATATTTTACTGATCTAGGTCTGTACGAGATCTACCCTGCGAGCAGAAATCCCTTGATCTTCAATTCCGTTGAAAAATAAGATCGAAGGGATCTCCGCTCGCAGGGTATACAAGATCCGACATCCCTCAATGTCGTGTAGTCTTCAGTGTCAAATTTTGAGTACTATTTGAATGCGTGACATCCGCGTGGATTCTTGATTCTGTCCAGCCTTAATTACAACTGCTAGCTGTTGTTTCAGTCACTCACACCTATTCATTCAGACATAGACTTTATTTAAATTCGGATTAAAAGCGTAGCAGAGATATGCTAATATCTACGAAAGCTAACAAACCAAAATACACTTTTATATGAATAAACATAATATCCTTAATTTACAATTTTTTTATTTACAATACTATACCGTTACTTGCACACTACATTACTTGCAATATAATACATTATAATTACAACTGAATACTTCATTACTTACAATATTAACACTACTTACAATACTACGTTACTGCTTACAACAAACTAACAAAACAAGATCAGCAAAAATTACAACGGGTATTAAAAAAAAAATTAAAGTACTAAGTAAAACTCTAAAATTTCCAAAAGCAGAAGTCGATCTTAACATTTTCTGGTAAGTTATTCCAAATTTTTCAGCGGAAACAAAGTATCAAAAGGAATCAATGTAACCCATACGATGTCCTTGAGACCCTTGGTATGTTGAACTTGTTTGTTCTCTAAGTCCTGCGTTCACAGATATCGATGCCCCCAGTAGATCAGATAAGTACCTCGGTATCTAACAACTAACGGCTGTGAGTTGTTTCCTTCGCAAATCATGGTCCGTCCGTGTCTTCTTGACATTCTTGGTCATTCGACTTTGGGCCAGATAAATCAATACCAGCTGTTGAAAAATGAGACAAATGGTAGAAAGCTCTCTAAGAATACTATTAATTCAGCTAAATATTTTTACAAGAATCAAACTAATAAATGAAATACTAGTAAAAAGATTTCAAAAACGGTGTCGGGTGGTTAAATACAAGGACTGAGAAGATCTCTTATCAGCTCGAAACACAAAAAGGATAGAAAAAATGTAACTACGGCGGCTAGATAACCACTCTTCGGTGATTATTTTACAACTGGACTAGTAAGATGTCTTGTCGGGTCATAGCGCAGGATAAATGAAATAAACAGATTGAAACAAGCACGGTGCTTAAAATGAAACAGTTTTTGGTGCCATGAATTATCAGGCAGCGACAACGATATAGTAAAAAAACAGTTACCTTTAATTTTAAAAGGTAATTTTCCCCCTCATTTGATAACTCAAAATACGCTTCTGAAAATTTTAAAATTGTACTTTCATCTAGAATTTACTGAAGAGTACTAGACTAGTATAGATTCAAACGTACGGTTTTCTCTCCTTTTGCAGACCTCAGTCACTGAAGATAAAATCTGTCAAAAACAAAATCACATACAATTACTATTATTTAGTTTACAGTTCTGTTTGACAGACCTTACAAAAGCATTGAGAAAAGTTAAATTTAGAGGCAGTCCTTACTATACCTATAGCCTGCGTGGGGAGTCTTAGTCGAGCCAAGTACGCAAAAGTTGAATGGCTTAAAATCTTCCCTTAGCCTGAACAAAGATCAAGTGGGTTATTGCAAATACGATCATTATTAAAAGAAATGATTTAGAAATACATGAAACAAGAAATATGAGTGATAGGAACCGACGTTTCGGTGCATCTTGCGCCATTACTTAGCCTTTACAAACCGCTTTTTATCATTAATTATGTACCTTGATAATGGCGCAAGATGCACCGAAACGTCGGTTCCTATCACTCATATTTCTTGTTTCACGATCATTATTTAGACCTAAATAAGTATGAGGAAGGTACTGATTGTTTGCGCATATATCACAAACTCTATTTACTGAAATAAATGCCCTCTGTGATGAAAATGGCTCCTGCAATTTTAAGTCAATGGAATTTGGTCAACGGGGAGAAAAACAGTAGCTAACATTTTCATATTACGAACTGATCAAGGCGCAAATTGCAACAATTTCCCCACGAAGCAATTGTGAAACTGGTTCAAAGTCTGGCCAACAGTTCCACTGGCAAACTTAACACCTCTTCATACGATAAGTCACATAGGCCACTTGCTTTTGATATAACAAGCATTTGTCTTTAATCTTTGCAGAAAAGGTATGGAGACTTTAAAAACATAAATAATCATTTTCCACGCGGAGGAGTGCCACGTAAAATAAAGTTCTTACCTTCTTATCTTATCTTAACCTAGAGAGTCTAAATCTCTCAAATTTGATTGTTCAGGTCTGAGCTTGAAGACCGCCGAAATCTATTTGAATGTACCGAGATTATTTGTCAGTGAATTCCCATATTTTCATTTTATTTTGTAACCACGTCCTTCTATTTCATATTTACCGGGATATATATTCATTGTGTGAAGTATTCCGAATCCATAAATCCATGCGTCTTTCGATTTATAAAATGAAAACGAAATAAACAATGGTTTAGAGAAAAGATAACAATAAAAATTAATAAATATAAAATGAAAAACTAGAAGGAATAAACGCCGTGAGAAGTGGAACAATAGAAAGAAAAATAACAGAAATAAGAATATTAAGTTGAAAACATATGTATTGGATTGCGGACAGTAGTAAGGGAAACTATAATCTTCATTAACCTTTAAGCTCACTATCAATGTACGAATTCTCCCCACTTTTCTCTATACATTCCTTATGACATTAGTTGGGAGAATTTCCTTTAATGTCAAGGCATTCAGTAATCTTTGGTGATCAGTTGCTATATTCCCATAACCTGTGTATTTGATGAAGTAGTGAGATTGTAAGGAGAAATTAGGTATTGATCATTATTGGAGCCTCCACTGTCAATCCGGTGGTAAGTGGAAACAACTACCCACTACCCCACCCTTCCACGCTTCTTACCTACTACCATTATATTCTGTTCCATCTAAACAGTGGCAAAACTTGACCTCAGTTGCAAGGGGTATGTTGAATTATTCAGCTGATGTAAACTAGGTAACTTATCTAACCTTTTGAAGTTCCTGCGAACTGATGTTAACATGAATCCAACCAGTGTGTAGAGCCGTAAGTCTTAGATAATTGTTTGCTTGTCGGTTAATAGTGCAAAGCCAAAACCGTCGGCCGCGCGGCCTTCTTATCACGTCAAACGAACCGCACTGTGTATTTCTCAAACATTGGTCTAGACACGCCATTTTCGTGAGCACGATATGAGAAGAAATCTTTGGAACGATTCGTCGACGAACTCGCCCGGGCTCCTGACGAGTTTGAAGAATTTCCTTGAAAGATTCAACACCATTTTGGTACGAATGACAGAATAGAGGAACAACTGAAAGAAATTGAATGATTCTTGTAAAGACTGCGGTAAACTGTAACTTTTGACGCATTTTTAGCGTTGGGTCCGGCTTCACGGCCTAAATATATATTGACGCAAGAGGCAGCTGCGCTTTCTAAATTTCTAAATTGCAACAGGAAATTTTCCTTGGATTTAAAAGAATCAGTGGTTTTAAATTACTTAAAAGTAATTTCCTGATTTTTAAATTATTTTTTCGATCTCATTAGCACCTTTGTTCTCGGTTTTTGTGAAGAAAATGCAAGCATTTGTTTGTGGGAAATGGTTTCGAAAACGTAATCTTACGGGAAGTGTACGTAATTAGAGATATTTGTCAACTTTCAATTTAGAGATTTTTGTTACAATTGTAGCTAAGATCTTCCATTTTCGCCTGAGAAGTTGTGCTTTTTTTAAAGGCATTCAGCAAAGAAAATTAAACAAGTCTAATGTCCCTTGCTTGAATTAATATAATTTCAAAATTATCCTTGTAAAATTTATCTGCTTTCTCTTATGAAAGCCGAAGGGAAAAAATCGGAAATTCTATAAACGTCGTGCAAATTAACAACCGGCTTAGCAATTTATCGAAAAAGAATAAAAGAGATTAGCTAGGTTTGCGAAAGGGTGAGGATGGGATTGTAGCTATCCTGTATTGTGACGTCGAGAAAAAGAAAAAAATTAAAATTGTACAGTACTTAGGTGTAAAGTAATTCCTTCCTGCATTACCGATTAATTTTTCATGCTGAAATTAAAAACGCCACAATACTAAAAACACCTTAAAAGTTTAAGTTTGGAGATTTCCTTTTCTTGATCGCGAGTTTTCGGACGGCAACATTCTGCATGCCGCCGACTAAAATCAAGTCATCTTCCTTTAGGAAGTGTGGCCCTTTCAGTACACCGCGTAATGTATGACTACTGCAAAATAAAAAGCTTAAATATGTACAATAAAAGTGAAAAGTGAATAACAAATAGTTAAACATCACATATGATATGATTAAAAAACAGCAACCAAATCTTTTAATTAAATCTTATATAAATAAATACACTTAGACTGCAGCCAGTTACAAGAATCTCATATTTCCTCAATAAGCCATCTGCTATTCTTAATAGAGTTTTTAAATCACTTCTATTAACCTTTCTTGTTGATCATTTCAATTTTTTGTTTAGATTTTCTCTCTGCAAACCGGAACCTTGGTAGGACTGGCAATTTTTCTGCGAGTTCGTGAGAGAATTTAACCGAGAAAGCAACCGAGACTCCGGGACGGCTTTTCCCGAAAAATTTAGATTTCGAGACCCGGTGTAAAGTTTGACGCGGAAATTATTTGAGTTGCATACTTTTTGAAACACTTTTTACCTCCTCTCTTTCTGAAAAGCCCACAAAGTGAAGATTCTTCAATTTGTTTCTCTTGGTTTAGGGCAATTATGGGAAACTCTTGTGCGAATTTTGGAGAGCCTACAGATAATGTGTCAAAATACTACACACAAAACTAGTCTACCGTAGTTTATCGAACACCAGGATGATAGAAACCTTTAACAAATGCTGGTCTTATTCCCTGGATGATGTATTCCTGAAGTTTGACCTTTTAAAACAACCAGTATATTTATACCCGCAGATCTGTTTATTATACGGCTTCATTTAGTTCTTACTGAGGGGCATCCTCTGGGGACATCTTTGGAATCCTTATTACTGTACAGTTGAAATATACAGTTTGCATACCAGAAACTGAATCTCGATGTTGCTTAAACAAAGCGCGCACGGAAAATGGATATTGATGACGTAAGATTAATTAAGAGTAACAAACAACAACAACAACAGCCTTTATTTTCCTCAAGATTAATTTAAGTGTTTTGATTGGTAATAAATTTGTTGATAGTGTCGTCGATCAAAGTTGATCGACGCCACTATCAACAAATTTAATACCAGTTGTGTAGCGTACAATGTACAAAGTGACACCAGAGCAACGACAGCCTTCCCAAGGTCATGTTGTCTCTTCCTTTCGTTAACCGGAAAACTACGGAGAACACAAGGAGACAGTTAAAAAGTCCTAGTCTTGATCGACGTCAAATGTGGTATATTTGATATGAACTATGTCGGTTTTACAAATTGACACCTATATCAACGCATTAACGAACATACAAGCTCAAGATCTTCCATTAGGAAACACATGAAACAACATGGGGTCGAGAAATCAACCATCGCGGACACTAGTTTTCGGTCCTCAAAAAGTGCCGGAATAAATTTGACTGCCTTGTTCATGAAATATTGTTTATGCAAGAGCTTAAACCATCGTTAAACGTGCAATCTGACTTGATTCATGCGAAGATATTCTTTTAGCGCATTCAGCATAAAATTAAGCACACAGGAACGCCATCTAATGAGATTCAATTATTCAAAACTCAACTCTTTTAGCAACTTTGACATTAACGTTTTTCCATTCTTGATGATGATGTTGGATACATCGAAACATCGAATAACATTAATCTTAATTTTTATTGTTAAATGCTTAAACAAGCAACTCACCAATGATGAGGTATTACCAAGTAAATGGCCGAACGGAATAAATGGGTAATGATGACGTAGCATTCTCGGGGGATAACAGACAACCTCGTTCCCAGGGTCCTCCCTCTTCCTCATTCGAGATAACACCCTGGGAACGAGGTTGGGTATAATAGGCCAATAGACCATTTCCGAGTTGCTTTGAACCACATTATGAAAGCGATTCTAAGTGGAAAGTTTTTGTTATGAAAATTAGTTTTCATTCATATGCAAACAAAACTAATTTTCATATGAAAAGTTTTGCACTTAGCCTCGCCTTTATGGTAAGGTTCATAACAAGTCGGCAATGACCTATTCACATAGTAGGAGTCCGAGGTTTAAGACTGCATATTATTACCCGGTCGTAAAGGCGGCATCAGCTATCGCTTGTCATTTTACAAATGGATAAAATACATGAAAAATAGGTAAGGACACAATATGATTCTGAATGATGTGATCACTTGAACTGTTCTATACCCTCAATTATGAAACAACAGGAGACGAATAAAGCTCAATATGATGGAGATACCTCTCACGTGACAGGAAGAACCCCCAAGGCATAGCTTATTAAGGACAATTTCAGAATTTTGACAAATCTCAAAATGTTAACAAGTATAGTTTAGTACAGTTTACTTAGTTTCAAAATGTTGAGAAGTTTCAGAATGTCCAAAGGTTGAAAAGTAATGAAAACGTTGTGTCTCATAAGAAAGAAGAGGGCGCTTAAGTTTACTATATATATATCTGAAACAACGGAAAGGTAAATTAAAGCAGATGAAAAGCGCCCCCTTTCAGCACATTTCAGCATATCTTACCACACGTCGTAAGAATAGAGATCTCACAGAGACTGATTTGATCAATATGTAATTTCTCGTGACAGTGTCAATATATTATCATGAGGACAGTTAGTAATGCTAGAGAAAACCATTGTCTTTGCAAATGAAAACAAAAGAGCAGTACGTCACATGTAATTTTTGTGTTGCTGACTTTCTAAAGTGTTAGTTTTGAAGTGAAGTGTAATTTGGTGAAGAGTGAAGTGTGACTTGTTGAAGTATGAAGTGTGACTTGGTGAAACGTGACTTAACGCAAAGTTTCTTCACTATTGAACTGACCAGCTCAAGGAGATAAACGGTTCACAGATGAGCAGTGTCTCGTATGTTGAGGAATGTCTACACTGAGATGGGGCAACAGCAGTGTTCTGATTGCACTTGATAGCCTGAATGCTCTGCGGCTACACAGCACCACCCCATGGGGAGAATTTTAGCTCTCCAATCCCCAGCGCAGTCTTCTTGTGTTTTGTTTTGGCTACACTCATCAACATTTGGCGCTATGTAAGTGCAGTAGTGATCCAACTTCTCTTGAATGTGCGTCGGTGGTGTACTTTCAGCTTAAAAGGAAAAACAAACTGACTTGATATCTATTTGCTATAGTTTAAAATGTAATTCCTTTAGCCAGTGAAACCTGAACAAAAAAGCTAATACCATGCAGATCGAGGTTGGACTATATCAACAATTATTTATCAAAGGGTAGTTCATTGAATTCTACTCAGTAATTATATAAGTGCGGTTCGAGAAAGAACTTATTGTTCTTTAACAAGGTGACGAGTTCTGGCATTTATAAGCCCCACCCCTCGGTTATCAGCTTATCGACTTAGCAAAGTTCGAATCTCTTTTCGGTGACCAATTTACCTTTAGTTATCACTCAGGCTCTGTCGATAACACTTTATTTAGAATCAAGATAGGATGATCCTCTCTTGTTAGAAGCTAACCCCTTATCGATCACAACTTAGTTCGTCCAGTTTCCAACTTGAATAAATTGGTTAGTGAAATCTTAAGAATATAGCATAATTAGTGAGGCGGTAACAGAGTGTAGATTACAAATAGCTTCTTGTCTTTTACAGGGTTAGTAGATAGAGCGAAACAGACCAAGACGTGTAAAATCACCTCCCTCCTGCGCGCTACTAAAGTATTTCTGAGAAAAATAAAATACAACTCATATTACTGAGAGGAGTACGCGTGTTTCGCGCGTACAACAGTCTCTGAAAAAAGATACGGGACAACGCACGGCATAGTCTAGTTAACGTAATCTATCAGTCCATTCTAGCATTGCACATCCCGGTGGGCAACCCCTAGGCATTAGGATTTTTGAAAAAAAAATTAACAAAAAAATCTGGAGAATGCTCAAACGATGCCGGGGTACAAATAATAATAAAAAAGTTGATTTTTCAATTTGATCTAATGAAAGCAAATTAATGTTTGCCACCGTAAAGAAGCTCAAGTGCTGACGTTTCGAGCGTGAGCCCTTCGTCAGAGCTAATCGCTCTCAGTTATGGATTCGAAAAATCGTTTATTTACGTTTTACTTTATTTTACAAGGGTAACACGCGACAGTAACTAAAATTACTGATTAACTTGTGGTCCTCTAAAAACAAATACAAAAATAATGAAATGAGGAAACGAAACTAGCGATAGATTACTATTAGCAATAAAAATATCACCAGAAGAAGAAGAACTGATGACTAATACTCATGAAAACGAA
Source organism: Pavona decussata (assembly GCF_977016875.1). Classification (NCBI taxonomy): domain Eukaryota; kingdom Metazoa; phylum Cnidaria; class Anthozoa; order Scleractinia; family Agariciidae; genus Pavona; species Pavona decussata. Next base: position 656,530 of record NW_028145541.1, on the reverse strand, counting down.
GTGATGTCATTAATTAATATCGAAAGATCCCAACCTCATTCCCAGGGTCTCTCCTCTTTACGTCCCAGGGAGACGTGAAAAGAGGAGACCCTGGGAACAAGATTGGAAAGATCCTTAATCCTTTGACGTGAAGTCAAGAGTCTAAGACGAATTCAGCGATCAAACGCAACCCAAACTGCAGTGGGACAAGGATTGCCTGACGAGCCAAAAGAGCGTCTGCAAGGGAGGCTACAGGAGAAGCGGGTTCGAACGGTTTACCTTAATGTTTATCTGGCGTGTACAAGCGGTGAGCGGCGACAAAATATTACCTGTATTCATCTCTTTGCACTCATCGGTTGACCAACTTAATATCTGAAATTAAAGCCAATCAGTTAAAATATTTGTTATTTGTTGGAAAAAGAAGATGATACGATTCAAATTTCTATGATAATTAAAAACGTGTTACTAGCTAAATAATTATACTTGTAAGTCACTTTTTTTCTTTCCACTTGTTTTTAACTTTAAATTATTATACCTATTAATTACGGGTTCTTCTTCTCGAGATTGAATTGTGAAAAAAATAGCGTTTCCTTTGATGTTTTCGGTCACCTAAAATTTTTATGACGCAGGAAAATTACTGAACTACTTTTGTTCAGTTTCGAAGGGACGAAACACGTCGTTAAGATTGCAAAAAGACCTCGTAAATTCGGGGGATGGAGTTCGATCCCTAAGATTTTCTTTGACTTAAAAGAAAACACAGCTAAAGAATCCAACTTTTTTTTTAATTTAAAGAGATGACATACGAAGCATAGCAGGTATCATTTCATAGTCATTATTTTTTTTATTGAAAATTACAGAGAACGTTAATTTAAATTCTTTGATATATCATTGCCTATGCATGGAAAATGTTGTAATTGATTGTAAGTGAGATTAATTATAGAATTGAACGGTGTAATCCGTTTGATTAGACAAAGGCATAAAAAATAAATTGAAATTAGGCATACATACAGTATGCAGTACAGATGAAATCAGATTGCATATATGCCGGTACGGCTTTCAGTTCCGGTGGGATTGTAGGAATATCTGTTACGTTCAGAAGAGATTGCCAGCCTCCAAATTCGGATTAAAATGTGAAGAAAGAACAAGCGGGTTTTTTTTTTTAGCGCAAGGTCACCTCAAACTTTCCGAACGATCGATGAAAAACAATCCCTTTTATTTTCGTAGGTGCAAATACGTCGTTAGAAACGCCCAAAAAATAGTCGGCTAGCTTCAGCACCTCGGGGAACAAGATTCGTCCCTAATATTTTTGGCTAAACGATCCCTACAGATCAAACAATGCTGGCTTACACAAATTTTCCTTTCAAAAGGGCATCAATGATGAAAGACCCCTTGTATAACTTGAATTTGAATCTGTTTTAGTGTAGTCTTAATTTTCATACTTTATAGCCGGACAAATTCAAGTGTAAATAAAGTTTAAACAATTTAAACTGATTGTATCGCATTAATGATTAATGAAAAACAAGTCGGTTTAAAACTCAGAATTACTACCAATGGAATTTCAGGTCTACTTATTTTCTGAATCATTTTCTTATTAACAATCGCAATGGATAGTATATGGATTTCTAGCTGTCGAGTTGTTGTTGACTTAAGACGCTTTCCATTTATTAGAACTGGCGGCGGCCAGACCTGTTCAGCCGGTTAATGGAACGGGTCATTTTGAAGGCATTATAATATTCCGCAAAATTTTCAAACTTGAACATTTCGATAATGGTATCCGCAATTCTGAAGAAATTTGTTGCGCATTCCCTTTTGTGAACTGTGTGGTCTCGGCGGCCAGTTCTGACCAGTGAAAAGCGCCCTTGGTGATCCATGACCAAAACGGTTTAAAAACTAGTGAGACAAGTGAAAATGGCGTCAAGAATTGGGAAACGGGCATTTTTATCAGAAAGCAATAATATAAAATTAACACACTTACCTCGCGCAAATATTGCGCGCTTATATCCAGATGCGACCAGTTTTCATCTCGAATCAAGCGCGTTTGGTTTTTGGTAACGCGATTAATTCTGCAAGTTTTCTTGGAATAACCTTCTCTGACATCAACAGAATGACACTGTTCGGTTCTAAGGCATATGTCCAAGCATTGCAACTCGGTAAAAACTTCATGATAAAACTGAAATCCTGTGTCCTCGATTGCCAAGCGCCGACCTTTTAATGTTCGCAGGATTACTGTTTTTGGAAATTCAGTAAATCGGGTCTCACTACAAGCCAAGCATACTCGAAACCAAGCCAGAATGTAAAAAGATACAAATGAGACCGTTTTAAGATATAGCATGGCCAAAAGGTTTTGCGTTGAATCAAACACTCGGCACGTACTGAGAGGTACTGTAATCAGTCTTGCGAATTAAAATAAAGCTTCTAGCACCGCGTCGCGACTAAAAGGGTTGTGTAAATTAAGCGATTTTCATGAGTTTGAATAGTGAAATCAATTTGTTAAATCAACGACGTTTCACCTGTTAATTAAACAAATGAACATAATTTTTTTCAAATACAACGCGAGCCACGTTTCTCAGGATTTATTGTAATTAACGAATTTGAAAACAAGGCCTGCCTTAAATTAAATTTTTTTGTTAGAATCTGCAAACAAACTGATAATCGATAAAAGTGGCCCCCCGAGTGGCCCTTCATTTTGAGAATTACGGCCGTTAAGATCAAAACTTTGAAATGGAATCGTGTTTCACGACGGGTTAATATTAAATTTGAACGACATGCAATGGTGCAGAATATCCTTGTTAATCTTAGATGATGGTTATTTAGGCAACTCAAGTCTTCACTCTTCAGTAGTGTTATCTGTCATATTTGCTGGAATGTCGGGTTTTTTTTAATCACTTTAATTGGGGTGTCAGTAAAACGCGGGGTCGGGGCCGGGGTCGGGGTCGGGGTCGGGGTCGGGGTCGGGGTCGGGGTCGGGGTCGGGGTCGGGGTCGGGGTCGGGGTCGGGGTCGGGGTCGGGGTCGGGGTCGGGGTCGGGGTCGGGGTCGGGGTCATTTTTTTCTTTTTTTTTTCTTTTTTTTTTTTTCTTTTTTTTTTTTTAACATCACAGGTCATTTGTGGGTCAAATAAGGATTAAAACTAATATAAAAAAGTTAAGTCTCTAAAGCTTACTAGCTTAGGATAGGTCATCGGTGACAACACTCGATGCAGTTCCGTATTCTGGCGGACATTGGTTCCGTGAATTGACTACCTTTTATTCTTCTACGAGACAATATATTTCCTTGAACTAACAAACTCTTGAACTAGAATGTGCATGAACTCATGAACACCCCCGCCGCCTTCCATGATCGTGCTCGTTTGTTATAGTCAATCCATGTCACGCGTGACTATTATTTCCGAGAATGAAATAAACACGTAAATTATGATCATCCGGGTGAGTGTAGTCCTGAGAAGGACTGTTTGTGGTGACTTTGACTGACGTTTCGACAACCTGAGCGGAAGTCATCTTCAGAGTCAAGTGAATTGTGGAACGTCAGTAGGTGGTATATATACGTCTCTGGTTGTTAACCTGATTGGTCAACGAAGTCCAGATGTTATTGGTCGTTTGTCAGTAAGCCGTGATGTTATTGGCTGTGAAGACTGTAAAAAGTGATTGGTGCGTTTCGATCCGTCTTTTGTCCACAGATGACTTAATGGACTTACTGAACCTCTGCTTAACGTCCACGTACTTCCAGTACAACGGAAAGCACTACAAACAGTTACACGGAACAGCTATGGGCTCACCAGTTTCTGTTGTTGTAGCAGAAATTGTCATGCAGAACATCGAGGAACAAGCCCTAGCAACCTACAAACGGACACTACCGCTCTGGTTACGGTACGTAGACGACACCTTTACAGCAGTACACAAAGACGAAATTGACGACTTTCACGAACACCTTAACAGACAGAACGCTGACATACAATTTACTAAGGAGATCGAAGAAAATGGTAAAATACCTTTTCTAGACTGCTTAGTTACCCGTAACAACAACGACAACAAACTAAGTACTACGGTTTACAGGAAACCAACACATACTGACAGACTACTGGACCAGTCATCCTACAACCCTACTTCTCACAAAGCAACGACTATACAGACCTTAACAAGGCGAGCACAACTGGTTTGTGACTCACCTGACAGACTAGCAGACGAAAACAACTACTTAGACAACGTTTTCAACAAGAACAACTACAACAAGGACTTTGTTAGACGTAACACTTACAAGAACACTGAGCCTAACGTCACAAACAACGACGCGACTCCCGTAACTACTGTAACTATACCTTACGTAAGGGGCACTTCTGAGACTATCGCACGGATTCTACAACCTTACAATATCCGTGTAGCTCACAAACCTATAAGCACTTTACGACAACTACTGACGAAAGTAAAGGACAAAGACGAACCTAACCGCAGACAGGGAGCAGTTTACAAGATCAAATGCTGCGACTGCCAGGCCACTTATATTGGTGAGACCGGCAGAAATTTAAACGTACGACTGACTGAACACAAACGAGCAACTAGAAATGGTGATATCAACAATCACATTGCTGAGCACCATTTACAAACGAACCACAGAATCGACTGGGACTCTGCCACGTGCATTACCTACTGTACAAATTACTATCAACGACTCACTCTGGAAAGCTGGTTTACTAACTTAGAACAAACACCACTCAACCGTTGCCTACAACTACCTGCACCATACAAACGACTTATTGACAATAACAACGAAACAAACAAACAATAGACATTTTACTAACAATAGACCCACGGACTTTTTGACTAACAAAAGACGGATCGAAACGCACCAATCACTTTTTACAGTCTTCACAGCCAATAACATCACGGCTTACTGACAAACGACCAATAACATCTGGACTTCGTTGACCAATCAGGTTAACAACCAGAGACGTATATATACCACCTACTGACGTTCCACAATTCACTTGACTCTGAAGATGACTTCCGCTCAGGTTGTCGAAACGTCAGTCAAAGTCACCACAAACAGTCCTTCTCAGGACTACACTCACCCGGATGATCATAATTTACGTACTTATGACATGACTCCTGGGTTCAAACCATTTACAATGAAATAAACATGCGTTCGAATTTCTTTGTAAAGCTCGGCATTTGAATGGAATGTAGACCATTTCTCTGGAAATCTTTCCGAAAAAGACAATTCATGAATTTTTCAGCAGCGATGTTTTATGAACATTATTTGACATCAGATTTCCATACAAACACTTTTATTTCAAGCCTGTTTGCCTACTCGTCAAAATGGCGTCGAAAACCGTGATAAGGCCTATTTACATGTCAGTTTTGATGTCGGCAATGAGATTTCAGAGTTCTCGTAGAAATTTCCCTAGTTTATTGACGGTATAAAACTATGAATTTTTCTTTATATTACAGCACAAGTATTTCAAGAATCACAATTGTCTCTAAAGTATTTTGAATCTTTTTTTTTGTCAGTCAATGCGTCTTTTTCGGAAAGATTTCCAGAGAAATGTTCTACATTCTATTCAAATGCCGAGTTTACAAAGGAATTCGATCGCATGTTTATTTCATTCCCGGAAATAAACGAGCACGATCATGGAAGGCGGCGGGGGTGTTCATAGTGAGTTCATGCATTGCACATTCTAGTTCACGAATTTGTTAGTTCAAGGAAATATATTGTCTCGTACCTTGTATTTTTTGCCTCATTTCGTTTCTTGGAAGAATAAAAGGTAGTCAATTCACGGAACCAAAGTCCGCCAGAATACGGAACTGTATCGAGTGTTGTCACCGATGACCTACCCTAAGCTAGTAAGCTTTACAGACTTAACTTTTTTTTACATTGGCTTTAATCCTTATTTGACCCACAAAAGACCTGTGATGTTGAAAAAAAAATTAATAAATAAAAAAAAAATAAATAAAAAGAAAGGAAAAAAATAAAGAAAAAAAAATGACCCCGACCCCGACCCCGACCCCGACCCCGACCCCGACCCCGACCCCGCGTTTTACTGACACCCCTTTAATTGCGAATAAACCACGACCGACATAACAGGCTCATGTGATATTATGCGATCATTCAGTTTTAAATTAAAGCACTGACTGGGAGAAAAACATCTAAATCTCATGTAACAATTCAACTCAACGCTGTCACTTTCCTCTGTAGTTTTTTGTTACTAGGTATATGTATTTTATATGCATTTATCTTCATAAACCTAATTTATCTTTATTATCGCAAATTCAGATTGAGTGCCACGCCGTTCATTTATTAGCCTTATATAGAGCCGGTATGTTTTTGTGACGCCAGTAGAAGACCAGACATCCAAGTCCAACTATTGGCCTGTATTAAATCTGCCCAGCTATCTATCGGTTGTACTAGCCTTCTTACCTTGCAGTTTATTTTATTCTTTATATCACATGTCTGACCAGTCTCTGTGTTGCGGACTCACGGGAGGGGGAGGGGGGGGGGGGGAGAATCTCATATGAAAGGGGCAGGGATGCTCGTCGTCTCGCTTAGGGGTGTAAATTTCGGGCCATGGTCTCATTTAGGGTGTTCTGGGCAAAACGCCATTATCTTTAGGTCTCGTTTAGTTGTACGCGAGCAAATCTAAAAAAAATACATGTCTGTGTTTTTTTAGTTGTTCTTTTTTAGGGGTGAAAAAAAAGTTAACGTGTAAAAGCAAAATATAACGTACTATGTCAAAATATGGTTCATCGGCGAGGATTCGAACCCCGGGCTCCTGCGTTCAAGGCAGACGTGATACTGTCTTCTTTAATTGAACGCAGGAGACTGGGGTTCGAATCCTCGCCGATGAACCATATTTTCACATAGTACGTTATATTTTGCTTTTACTCTTTAATTTACTTTGTTCCTTTGATATAACAGGTCATTACAGTGATTCTATGTAAAAATATGGCTGATTCCCTTAGTATGAATATTCCCTACTGTCTTTGTTTCATGTAAAAAAAAAAAAAAAAAAGCTTGGACCACGCCCAGATTGGTCTCCTTTAGGGGTTTAATTCAAAATTTTCGATGACAAGAATCCCCCCTCCCCCAGCTGTGACTATGGTTTCAATCCCTTGGAGGCTAGCCTCCTAAGCAGAAGCTCTTTGGTCTTGTCACGCATTCCTTCCCATGGGTGAGGAATGCGTGACAAGCCCGGAGAGCTTCATTTTTCTCACCGTTTGTTTCAACTGGGGCAAACAAACGCCGGAAATTACGTCTGCACTCTCCGGGTATGGCTTTTAAATTAACTGGCGGCGTTGACCGAAATCAGCAAAAAAAACACACCCTAACAACAAACACCATGTCTATATTCTTGAGCGTTTTTATTATATTTTGATCCGTTAAAAACGGTCATCGACATTGTCTTTAGGACGGACTACGAGCAGTCCATTATTTTCTCAATTAGCTAAGTAAAGCGAGTGAGCCACGCGATCGCGCGCGAAAATTACCTCCCGCGTCTCGTTTCCTCGCGGGGTGACGAGGCTTTCTCGCACGATCGCCTGTACTATACGGCTAAGAAGAATAAGGGAGTGATCGTAGTCTACCTTTACTTAGGAAAGCTTTTTTCATAACCGACACCCCGTTGGGGGTACTCAGTGGATCTTAGGGTGGGGGTTTGCTGCTTGTACTTTAACTATGCCAGACCACGTTAAGCCGCATTTTGCCATCCTATTGTAGACTAGACAGCAAAAATCCCAACCTTAAAACTTGCCATTTTTCAGAAACTCTGTGTACCGGGTTACTCGATCGCCCACTCGCCTAGGCGGCTATTTTTTTTTTTTTTTTTGCATGTAACTGAGTATTTAAAGCTTCTTTCAACTCCTTCAACAGCACGGGAAAGGCTGTTCAGCTCTGATCCGCCCATAGCTTTAGACAATGATGGTAACAATTGGTACACGACCAGCATTAAAAAATAACTGAAAAATTGTTCTCCATCGTTTACCTCGACGTGTCATATTCATTCAGCTTTGCCAATCGCTGTTGACATATTGCAAAGGTTTTCGCGCCTTATTCCATTTGCCGGTCATGCGATTACTTGCTATCTTTTCTTTTTTTCTCGACACCGAAAAAAAAAGTGAATGTAACTTTCATTGCATTTCGACTATGGCGGTTTTTTTTACTTCGCCCTACTTCTAATGTCTTTGCATTGCATTGGCAGTCTACCTCATTTCGGTTCCAGAACTCCCGGCTTGCTGAGAACGAGATTTGGAAGAGCCGGGTCCTGAATGGTCCAAATTTAGCGCCTTTGCGCTCGCTCAGTTTGCGCATGCTGTTGCACCTTACGATCCGACAACGGCGACGGCAACGGCAACCTGAGAAGTCTGGGTCGAGGTGAGGTAGGTGACGTTGGCGTTCCCGCCAAAATTGAAATTACGATTTTTACAAGCGAGAGCGAGGACGCCATTGTTATTTTTCACGCTGTAACTCAACAACAAGTTTTTAGAAAACATGCCCAAGTTTCGTGACACTATTCTCTTGGCTCACGCTTTTCGTTTGATTAACGATGAAGAATTCCTGCTACTCCACGATTTAAACAAGCCTAAAAATCCGGATTTACCCTACACAAACTACGATCACTTCGATCTCGACAAGATGACCGATGACGAATGTAAAACTGAGTTTAGGTTTTACAAGAACGACATATACAACTTGACAGATGTCCTGAATTTGCCAGATCGAATCATTTGCTACAATGGTGTGAATGTCGACATGGTTGAGGCATTTTGCATTTTTCTTAAAAGATTTGCGTATCCTTGCAGATACATTGACATGATACCCAGGTTTGGAAGGCCAGAACCACAACTGTGTATGATCTCTAATGCTGTTATGAACGAACTGTATCAAACATGGAACCGCCTTCTTACTGAATTGGACCAGGATTGGTTAAGCTCTCAACACTTGGAGGAGTTTGCTACAGCAGTTCACAACAAGGGGGCTGCTCTTGAAAATTGTTGGGGCTTTGTTGACGGTACTGTAAGGCCCATTTGCCGACCTGGACAAAACCAAAAGTGTCTATACAATGGCCACAAAAAAGTCCATGCCATAAAGTTTCAATCTATTGCAGCACCAAATGGTCTTGTTGCCAATCTTTTTGGGCCTGTTGAGGGGAAGAGACATGATAGTGGGATGTTAGCTAGATCTGGAGTGTTAAACCAATTACAACAATATTCAGTGGACACCAATGGCAACCCCCTTTGCATTTATGGAGACCCAGCCTATCCCCTTCGCTTACACCTCCAAGGACCTTTTCGAGGAGCTGGACTAACTCCCCTACAGCATGCGTGGAATAAATCTATGAGCGAAGTTAGAGTTTCCGTCGAATGGATTTTTGGAGATATCATAAATTATTTTAAATTTCTAGACTTTAAAAAAAACTTAAAAATTAGTTTAAGTGCTATTGGTAAAATGTATGTTACATGTGCCCTTCTTCATAATGCTCGTGTTTGTTGCTATGGATCCACGACAGCAGAATACTTTGATGTTTCTCCCCCAGCAATTGAGGATTATTTTCACTGAGCCTGTAAGAAAAGTTTTGCAATAGCTAAATAACACCCCTTTGGAAAACTGAACTAGTTTTTAATAAAGCATCATATTCAATGCTAAATAAATGCCACCAAAGCAAACCATAAAGTGGGAAAAAAGGGTGAGCATTTTACAGACAAAAATGAAACAGTATTATAGGAATTTGATTGTTGAATAAGCCCTAATATGTACTTAACATCGTGTTTCTTTCATAAAGGCTCACACTTTCCTCCTACCCTAGCCACCTCAAACTCTACATGCATTGGGTACTGGTATAACATCAATTCAGTGACTTTGAAAGGTTAAGTTAGAAATCTTTAAACAACAACATTTTCTTTAAAATTACCTGTAAACTTATTGTAAATCTTTCATTTTAGAAATCATTACAACTGTTTAAGTGAATAAAAGTGTTTACTTCTTATGCATAAAAAATGTTCATTTCTTGCATAATTGTTAGCCAGAGTCACTTCTCAGCAAACTTTTTCATTAGCTCCATAAGTGCAAGAGTTTGTTGTTGGTGCTGTTGCATCATGTTTGCATTCATTTGCATAAACTGCTGCATCTGCTGCTGCTGAAGTTGCTGAATATCTCTAGTTTGCTTGTTCATCATATCAAACTGCTGTTGTCTTCCCTCCTGCTCCTTTGCTTGCAGTGCTAACTCTTTCCGTTTCATCTCCAATTCCTCACGCTTTAAGGTTGCCTCTGATTCTGCCCTTTCCTTCAGGTAAGCCATAGTGTTTGCACCACTAGCCCTACATTTTTTCGGTCTTGCTCCTTGTTGTGAATCGTCGGCATTCCTTTTTGCACTATCTTTAAAAGTCTCCAGAGATCTCTTCCGCATTTCCTCTGCTTTCTTTGCTTCTTCTTCCTGTCTCTGTTTTGTTTCATCTATTGCTTTGTCAGATTCATCAAAGAGTTCCATGATTTCATCAAGTAGTTGATCTAATTCCTTGTCTTCTTCAGGGGCAATACCTGAGGCTCTGTCTTCTTCCCTGACTTTCTTTCTTCTTCTCTTTTCCATGGTAGAATAGTGGTCACGAATAGAACGTTGAGTAACACGGAATTGTGGATGAGGAATAGCATTTAAGGACACTGCCAGTTTTTCCCAGTCATCACCCCTCTCAGTGGTTCCTTTCTTGTGCTGCCAGGGATGCAAAAGCATCAATTCCCTCAGCATGAGTACTTCGTGTTCTTCAGTCCATTTCATTGATTGACTGAAAGTGTAAGAAATTGATGAAGAAGAGCTATCAGTATGTTATCAATAAAATTATAATAATTATATAAATATCCAAATTGAAATTTGAGTTTTTTGTACAGAGCAGATCAACACTTGATTTTAATCATGATACAAAGTTAAAACCACATAAATATAATTTGTTTTGACTTAACTAAATCACCATATGATTAGACCATTCATTACACCCATTTTGAAAACACTGGTGATCCTTGCAATCTGATTGGCTCTCAACAGTGCAATTTATTCACGAATCACACTACTTTTTGGTCTAACTTGCATCCTTTTTTTAGCCCATCAAAACTAAAATGAAATAATAATAATAATAATAATAATAATAATAAAATTAAATAAAATCTTTCTTTATTATAATATTCCAAGCAAAATTGATATTTACAAGTTTTAAAAAAAGTAGAAAAAAGAGCTATTAAAACCTATTTACAATTCAATATTTAAAATTCATTTTGATTAAAAAAAAAGCGACTATTTCCAAGCACAACAGAGCTATTTTTAACAATAGTAAGACTAAAATAAAAAAGTTGTTAAAAAGATCCTAAAATACTAATTTACAACGTCACGCCATCATTCACTTTCTAAAATTAGCGGAGACACGCTTGGCTAGCGTTTAAGCGGCAGTCATCAATGAAATAATAATAATAATAATAATAATAATAATAATAATAATAATAATAATAATAATAATAACCAATCAAATTTCATAGCTTACCTGCACTAGCTAATAGGATTGCAGAAAAATACAGGGCAAAGAACATCATTTTCATTTGGGGGGAATTTTGGTATTTACATTTCTATTTTTTTCCAAATCTTTATTGATGAATTTTGCATGTTACCCGCAGGAGCACTTAGTGAAGTGGATAAGTAAGTGCTAATTGAACTTTGTGCTGTGCAATTTTTGTCTGCTTGTGATTTCAAATTGTACTCCGCTGCACGCTCGTTCGATTTTGAAATCACACTTATGATTTTAGACCAATAATATACAAACCAAAAATTTCTACAATATTGAAAACTGAAATCCAGTCAGTTCGGAAACAAACCAAGGAGGGTGATTGCCTTCAGACTTCTTTAAACATTGATTTAAAATTTTACTTTGTGATTTGAAAACTAGCTATTTTTAGTGAGATGGTATTTTTAGCATGTTTTAAAGATGTATGAACATGTATGTCAAGCTTGTCATTTTTGAAACCAATCAAAGACATGTAGGTGGAGCATTAGCTCACGGACAAGAAATAAACAAAAGCTCATTTGAAATTTTTGTATGTATATTATTAACAAGTAATCACGACTTTTCTCATGCAATTTGGAATAAATAAGCACTTGTAAAATTTTAAAAGACCACAAATTGCACTCGCCCTGCAGGCTCGTGCAATTTTGTTAACCTTTTAAAATTTTACTTGTGCTTATTTATTCCAAATTGCACTCAGAATCATGTAATTACTTACACAAATTACACTCTACTAGGTGTAATAATTTACCATTGTATCTCAGCTCTTCATCCTAGTTTGCAATAAAAAAAGTTCCTAATTGCACTCTCCCAAAAAATTAGCTGAGCTTGAACAATAGATAAAATAAATGATGACCTCCCCTTTCCTTCCAAAATTATAATGTATACAAATAATTATGTTTGGAAAAAATGGCTTCAAAAACAGAATGGACAAAATTTAATTTCTTAAAAATTATGCAACATTCACAAGGATATAGGAAAACGATAAATCTTGGATTTTGTAAAATATGATAAATTATAAGTAAACAGTTGAATGCCAACCTCTTCGGTTTTTGTTATAATCAATTATGAATATAAACATGTTTGAATTAGTCAGGAATTCGTCGATGGAACTGTTCAACTCATCCAGCAAGGTCCTTGCAAATTATGTACATACAGCAGTGACAATATTTTACACGGTTTTTTAATTAGCAGAATGAAAAGAATTGCACTTTAAAGCGGTAGAATCTAGTGCCCTTGCCGACAGAGTCACTACGATCTTTTCCAAATAAGCCAGAATAAAAATTAAGTTTAATTGCTCTCTTTTTTCACGGAGATAGAAACAATGAAATGTATAAGGAAGCATTTATTTCAACTGCCTGGAAGAGTACGTATACTTTTCAGCTCAGAGCAAGTGATTGGGAAGTGCGATCACAAACAACGGCAAACAAATCAAATCAAATTTCACTCTTCCTTCAGTTTGTAGTCCTTTTACAAAACACGTCACGCTCGGTTCGTTTACATTTCACGGAAAATCTAATAACAAAACTAATCTACTTTAAAGTTAGCCTCAAATTTCGTTTCTTACCTTGATTCTTTTGCCATGGCTGCACCACGTTTTCGAAGAACGTCAAACAAGGCTTGTTGACGTCCGCGCGTGAAGGGAAACCGCCGTTTGACTTTCAGAAACCTACTCATGCGCAATACGCTACCGGAAGTAAAAATGCCCCACGTTGCCGTCGCCGTTGTCGGATCGTAAGGTAGGGAAATTTCCCTAGAACAAAATATGGACTAGCCTCGCACACGTTCTTAGGGGTTCGTCACGAAGAACGTCTGCGTGGGACGCTAAATATGGACAAGTTTAATTTCAAAGTTCGTTTCTTTCTGAGTTTCGTCGTCCTATCAGTTGTCTCAAGTAAGTTTAGTTGATTTTTTTGGTTTGTAAGTTAATTTGACTTACTTTGATAGTGGGGACAATTTAAAAGTTCTTTAATTAATGAGTTAATCGAAAATCAGTTTGTAATCGAACGACGCCTTTATAACTGTTAACGTTAGTGGCTTTACCCCTCAGATATAAGCTTAGATAACATTTTTCAAGCCGCAGTGTGACAATAAGGTGGCATTATTATATATTACGGCTTGTAAACAAGTAATAGTAGCTTAAGAAACATCACCTCGATTGTTTAGTAGGTGTTTTGATATGGCCCACACACATGTATTTTGGAACGATGTGTGTGTGAATGGGCCAAACAATTCCGAGATCAGTAAATTCTTTGATCGATAGTAACACCAAGCTCCTTTTTTGCCCTTTTTGCTGTGTATTTTCCCTGCTTTTAGTGATTTAAGGTCAAATCCAACCAGATTCAAGTCATATCGGTCCATATGATCCAAATATGTGTTACACATAAAGCTTTATAGTACAGACATTTTGAAACTTGCTCAGTTATTGCTTATTTGTATATTGACGTAAAAGTCCGCAATAAGGTGCCTACTAATGTCAGCTAGGATTAATTAGGACATTTTCGTGAATTTTGCGCCAGTTAAAATCCTCGGTTACATGTTCTCGTGCAACTCCGAAGTATTTAAATGTTTAGAATGCTATAAACTGAACAAAATCTAGACTGTCAGTTTTGACATCCTCATCACCAATGTAGAAATCATGTGTCTCTATAAAGTTTGCTTTACTGCTCTGTTCAAGCAACCATCCATCACTTTGCAATAATACTACACTGTACTAATAAGTGTCTCATAAGACCTCAACACTACAGCCTACCAGCTACATGTATGTTCGGACATTTTGAGGTTTACCAACCAATGTTTTTAAGTAAAATTAGTCCTAGTTAGCGGGAAGTTCAAGTTAACTGAGTTTTAGCTAGTTGATATCAAATGAGTGAAAATAAGGGGCCAAAACTAGGAGAAATATTGGATTTTGTTTGAGTTAGTGGGGAGCTCAAGTTAGCCAAGTTCAAGTTGTCAGGGCTCTACTGTAAAAAAACTTGAATAACTTCTAAAAGTTGCAATATTATTACATGTACATGTATGCAAGTTTGTACCAGTGAATTACTGGTTGTAATTTTACCATTCAAATTGTTGACAAGTTGAAAATTTGTCCACAACTCAAATACTTGTGACCATTAATAAAATAATTTACATGTACACTGGGGTAAGCTGATGAAACTTCAAATCCTTTTAATTTGAGTTTTGTTATCTAGTATATGATTCTCTGTGAAGGCATACAGTCATTTACAATTTCATGTATTAAGGACTATGCCATGACAGAGATTTCAAACAATTTCGTCAGTCTTGATTTTACTTAAAAAATTTGTTTGGCCAAAAATATGTTATCAACCAGCATGCCAGAAATAGTGCTACTGTCTGTAAAAATTCTGCTGGTGCTGGTGTTTTAATGCCTGTTGGCTATCTTTTTTCACTGCAGGGTATACAAAAATTTCTTGTTGCAGGTATCCACTGGGATGACAACATAAATTTCAACTAATGTGATTGTCTCAGTTACCATTGTAAGGATTTATTGCCGGCTTTTCCATACATGTAGAGATCAAAATACTGTGAAGTGAATTCCAAGCATAATTCTTGTCCGCTTTAATTGAATGAGTTTTAAAGTCCAGTGGGAAACTAAAATTGACAGTCCCAGGTGGAAATCTTATTAAGATCTTGCAAGATCTTACAAGATCTTGTAAGAATCTTATAAGAATGAAAATAACACTAAGATCTTAATAAGATTTTGTTAAGATTTGTTAAGATTTCAGATCTTAATAAGATCTTACAACACTTCTTAATAAAATCTTAATACAAACTGTACAATCTTCAGCATTTTAAGATCTTACAAGATCTTACTAAATTCTTGTAAGATATTTATAAGAATCTTAATAGTATCCTCAACCTAACAATCAATAAGATCTTAAAAAGTTTTTAATAAGATCTTATCCATTTCTTAATATTTTCTTATTAAGATCTTGTAAAAATTGGTGACAAGATCTTATCAGCATTCTTGTTAAGATCTTAAGAATTAACTTACAAGAATCTTGTTAAGATCTTACTATAAATTAAAAATAAGATCTTAAACAGATTTTGATAAGATCTTACCTATTTCTTGATGTTTTCTTACTAAGATCTTAATCCAAATTTGTACCATGATCTTACAACCATTCTGATTAAGATCTTACTACCTTACAATTATCTTGGTAAGATCTTAGCATAAATTAAGAATAAGATCTTTAAAAACAGTTCTTATGAAGATCTTGTAAAACAAAAACAAAAACTTCTTAATAAGATATTAGTTCAATTCTTTATTAAGCTCTCATAATATCTTACAGGAATCTTAACAGTATCTAATAATAAATAAACATGCCAGCAAGACTCTCACACTGACTGTGATATGCTCTTTAC
Organism: Pavona decussata; assembly: GCF_977016875.1. Classification (NCBI taxonomy): domain Eukaryota; kingdom Metazoa; phylum Cnidaria; class Anthozoa; order Scleractinia; family Agariciidae; genus Pavona; species Pavona decussata. The sequence continues at coordinate 640,638 of NW_028145541.1, read as the reverse complement.
TAGTGTATTGTCATAATTTAACAATAAAATTTAGTTGTTTGTTGTGAAATCATTGTACATCTTAATACTGTCTTCTTCAGTGTCCTAAGTTGATAAATGCTATGTAGACATGTGTGTTTCTAAACAAAGGCTTTAAAGATATGACTGTTAAGACTTACAGTTGCAGTTTACAGATTGTATTTAGATACAAAATAACTAAGCTTAAATCCACGGTCCTACGCTGAAACTCATTTGTGAAAACACTATTACTTACAAACCTTCTTTGATGAATCTCAACTCCATGTAATGCCAAAAAGAACAACAATGCTTTGAATCATAATTCGTACGACTTTCATGCACAATGCTAGCTTTTAAAATGAGCAAGAGAACGTGGAAAAAGTTAAACGTGGTGTCACAACAACACCGGCAGCCATCTTGGATTTCATTCGGACTGGGAAGACTGGGCACCATTTTGGTCAGCAGATATGCCACTGCAGGCTCGGAGAAAGACCGTTTCATGTTAGATTTTAGGCGGGATTCAAGTATAAAGCACACATTTCCTCTGGATTTTACCTCTGTTTAAGCTAAAAAAAAAATGATGGCTTCATGCAGCAAACTGTGGACAACCACTTTTTAGAAAGAGGTAAGTTTCAACGCCAATCATTTTGTGAAAGACTGTATGAAAATGTGTGATCGTCCACGCGAATTACAGACAACGTGCATGCATTTGTGCTTCTTGAAGATTGTTGAGGTGGTCATTCCCTATTTAGTTTTAATATGAAGCCTTTGCAAACATTTTTACAGAGTAATTTGTAGCCGGGTTAAAATCATGACGGTCTTGGTATAAGCTAAAGTAAAAGACTTGAGTGATCGATCTTGATTTGGCGTGAAGATCAGTTTATGATCTTCGTGGAGTGTATGACTCATTTACTCAGATCAGGAACTAACAAGATAATTTGTTACGGGTGAGAAACTCACTGCAACATTGTCTAAAAAGTTAATGGCAGCCTAGTGGTCATTGTGATCACTCAGAATAACTGACTTAAAGTGCACAATTTTTCGGTTTTACTGTAGATTTTCAACTCCATTTTGTTGTCAAGGTTGGGACTCAAGACTGCAGCTTCAGAGTCAAGTCACCAAATCCTGCTCAATAAACTCACTTACATATTTATGACCGTTGGAGTCTATTTTAACTGATTTAATTTTGTTGTGAATGATGTGACTTCTGCTACTTCTACTCAGGAACAAATTATAATACTAAATAAAATTGTGTAACTTGCATAATGGCAGTATTTGATCAGTACTTGATATCATAGTTGAAAACAGTAAGCAAAGTAACAATCCTTTCGATCAATGCAATCATTTTTTCTTAAAGAGTGACCTATTTCACTGCAGGTGCAACTACAATGTAAGTTGCACCGCCCAGACAGTCCCATACAGTTAACAATGAAATCATCATAATCATCTTTTTGTACTTGAGCTTAGAATTTTCTTTTTACATCAGTTACATGTAAATTTAGACTTGGGTTTCCTATGAACAAGGCAGCCAGTGCTGAGTTGTCTGCATGTGCTGCTACAAAACATTGTGAGAATGCTGACTAAAGTAACCAGTCAATTATTTGTAGAATGAGATAACACTGTGTAGGTCAGGACATAAGTTAACACAACTGTCTTATTTTCCTGTACAGGTCCCTCTAGCCCTGGATGTGCAGCTAAATGAAATGTGGGAGAACATTAATTTTTCAATATTTTATTGATTTCATAAGTTAGAGCTGGCAAGCAACACTTGCGAAGTAAAAACACCTGTGGTATTTTTCTGAGCCACCACAAACTGTCAAAGTGCATGTTTAGAGCCAGTTGAACTGAGTGATCATCTGTGAGTTGTTGAAACGCTGCTCCCCTTTCCTCTGGGCCAATGTTGATTGAGCTAATTGGTGTGCACGTTGTCATTGCTTCTATTTTACTTTGCTTAGGAGGGGGAGGGAGGGAGATGCTTCTAACAAACAGTGTTTCAACATTTTGACGCCAATAGTAGGTTGCTGTTGGCATTTACGCAGAGGCAAATAGTAGATGTGGCTTGACCAATGGGGGCATACACTTAATTAAAACCGTAGTTAATAAACAATTATCGTTCTTATTGGTGGCTTTTTTAGCAAGGAAAATAGCATCAAAAAATTATATCTTTTTCTTTTAATTTTCTTGATTTCTTCACTGGGGCCATACAGGATAATTTCAAGCTTTCATGTTTTCTTGCTTTTAACATGCAGACTGATTATTTATCTTAAATTCTTACTTAAACTCCTACTTTGTGATTATGTAGTCACTCAATTTAGGAAATTGTACAAGAACATAGCTAGTGCATGTGAGTTGCTAAAATGTAAAATTGTTGAAGTAGGAACTAGTACTAAAAGCTTGTTGAGTCAAATAAACTTCATTTTTTGGTTCCAAAACATCTGAGTATGCAGCTCTTGTTGTTGATTTTGATGTTGATGTAGTGGAAACCCTTGCTAGAATGCTACAAGACTCTTGCGATAACTTGTAGGAATCTTGAAAGAGCTTATAAAATTCAGGAACAACAAAAGATTTCTGTCAGTAAGATTATTGCAAGGTCTTGTAAGAATATATAAGATTTCTGCAAGATTCTTACAAGATCTTGTACGAATCTAAAAAGATTGTGTAAGAGTCTTACAAGATCTTGTAAGAATCTTAAAAGATCGTGTAAGACTCTTACAAGATCTTGTAAGAATCGTACAAGACCTTGTAAGAATCTTAAAAGATTGTGTAAGACTCTTACAAGATCTTGTAAGAATCTTAAAAGATTGTGTAAGACTCTTACAAGATATTGTAAGAATCTTATAAGATTTCTTTCAGTTTCTTACAAGATTCTTACAAGATCTTTTAAGATTTCTGTAAGATTTCAACAAGATCTTGTAAGAACCTTTAACATTTCAGTAAGATTTTGTCAGAATCTTATAAGAATTTGCAATATCTTACAAGTTCTTTTAAGAAACTTACAAGAATCTTACAAGTATCTTACAAGATTCTTGTAAGAATCTTACAAGAATCTTACAAGTATCTTACAAGAATCTTGATAAGAGAATTACTAAGATCTTATTAAGAAACTTAATAAGAATCTTGTAAGATCTTGATAAGATTTCCACCTGGGGTGTGAACACTTCAGCCTTGGTTTGTAGTGGGTAATCTTCTATTTAGTCTTCAGCTCAACCAGCTTCATTCTATGCAAATCCCAGTGTACTGGCCAGCACATCACCTGCACAGCTAAATGATTACTGGAAAATAATCCCGCAATAAATGTACATGTATGTGGTGCTTAATTCAAATTTTGGTTCATGGTCACCTTGGGATTCCATAAATCATAGTGCTTTTTAAGCTGACAACTGAAGATTTTAGGCACTAAGAGGACATCTTTACTCTCCTCAAGTATTCCCAGGTACAGTCGAACCTGTATTAAGCGGCACCGTATTAAGCGGTCACCCTCTATTAAGCGGTCAGTTGTCAAAGTCCCGAAAATTACTTCCCTTATTTACTGTAATTCTGACCTGTATTAAACGGTCACCTCTATTAAACGGTCGCGGTCACCCTATACTAAGTCCCAGCGAGCTGTTTCTATTGTCTTGACCTGTTTTAAACGGTCACCTTGTGAAAGGAAACCACTTAAATATGGTAACAAATAGCGTGCCAGGCAATTGAGCTTCTAATGAGCTGCACAATCGTGGCGTTACTGTTTTACTAGTCTGTTTCAATACCATGCTCTCCTTTGTCATACCATTTTACCGCCGAACGTTCTTAACCAAGCAAGTGATGCATTCTGTGCAACCTGTATTAAGCGGTCACTTAGCCATTCCCTGAGGGTGACCGCTTAATACAGGTTTGACTGTACTTTAAAAATTATTTGGGTGGATCAAAGTACTTCATGTACAACAAAGATTTTCTGGGGAACATGGGGCTGCTTTTTTGAGGATTTATGGTACGCACTAGTTGAACATACATGTACAGACTCAAGCATAATTTGCTCACTATTGAAGTTTTCTTTGAATTTGTCATGTAATAATTGGTTTCACTTTATTTTATGTAGATGTCCAGTAAGAGGAAAATGCTCTGAGACAAGGCTAATTTGAAACCCGAGAACTTACATGTAATCAATAAGTTTGTAACAGTTTAACGTATATGCAAGCAGGGCAAGGCTCAAACCTGCAAGAAAGCACAGGACAGTTTTATTAATTAAAACGGAAACTTGACTGATCGATGGATCATCAATCAAAACACTCAATTGTTATTATAACCTTGCAGTTTCTAATTGCTTGTCTGGGCTGAATTTAATATAGTTCATGTAAATTATCACATTCAATTCCAGAACTTAAACACTTGTTTTTCTGCTAGGAGTGGCCAGCGTAGATGACATCGTACAGCCAGTGGAGCCTGGCACAAATTGGTTATTTTGTTCACCTTTCTACAGCGCTGTCAAATATGGCAAGATGTCATTGATTACAGAGGTGGGGTGGAAGAAACTGAAAACAGATGGCAGCTGGGATTGGCTTGGAGGAATAGACAGAACTGATAGCAAGTCTCACTGGGAACTCAAGATACCAGAAGGTCATGGTTCAAGGTACACAACGACTACAAATGGATTTCTAGGAATTAAAAATGTGACAAAAGAAGACCACAACACTGAGTACAGATGCAGTATTGTGGGGTACTTTGACCACTACAGAGAGGAATTTCACATTAAATTAGATTTCAGGGAGCCTGAAGTGAAAGAAGGTAAAAATATAACTTATCTTTTTGTTACTCTTGTTAGGAGGGTAAATTATTTTCTTTTAACAAGTAATGGGAAAATTGTTTCTGAATGCTCCCATACAAGTATTTTTATTTCCTTCCTTGCATTTCCAATTACAGTCGAACCTGTATTAAGCGGCACCGTATTAAGCGGTCACCCTCTATTAAGTGGTCAGTTGTCAAAGTCCCGAAAATTACTTCCCTTAATTACTGTAATCCTGACCTGTATTAAACGGTCACCTCTATTAAGCGGTCGCGGTCACCCAAAACTAAGTCCCAACGAGCTGATTTCTAAATGTCTTGACCTGTTTTAAACGGTCACTTTGTAACAGGAAACCACTTAAATATGGTAAAAAATAGCGCGCCAGGCAATTGAGTTTCTAATAAGCTGCACAATCGTGGCATTAATGTTTTACTAGTCTGTTTCAATACCATGCTCTCCTTTGTCATACCATTTTAACGCCGAACTTTCTTAACCAAGTAAGTGATGTATTCTGTACAACCTGTATTAAGTGGTCAACCTGTATTAAGCGGTCACTTAGCCATTCCCCGAGGGTGACCGCTTAATACAGGTTCGACTGTATTATGAAAATATATTATTTTTGTCTGTTAAAGAAACATGTCATTTATTGATGTACCCACTTTGAGACATGTACACTTATAACTTTGAGCATCCTATAAAATGTTGTGCATAGTTTTGCTGAATCAATCAACAACAAAAAAATTAGTTACAATTTATAGTGAGTCAGTCAATCAATCACTCAAACTTAATTAATTCATTCAGGCTATCATAAAGTACACCTCTACCCACCAAGCTTAAACATAGAACAGGGTTTGTTACATCAAGTGCAACATGTAATACCAAATTAGAACTAATCTGGAGCATTTACAGTACATTTTATGGCCAAATTCCCACTTAGAGGAAGGTTTTTCCAACAAACCCTTCATTTAAAACCATATGCAACATTTACAGAAGTAATCTCATTTCTGTATCGAGACTATTTACTGTGCCTTAGTTACAGCAAGATTTTCAAGATTGTATGCTTCTAAATTGTCACCAAATGCCCTCCACCTTGCTTTGCATTATTTTTTCTTAACACCAATCTGTTAGATTAGAACTTTGGCAGGCCAGTACTGCAAACAGTTGTATCTCACAAACTCTACTGCCAAATACCTTACATAGTTCACAATCAATATTAAAGAAAGGAATTAATTAAGAATGTCATTAAAATATGTATTCTATAAGATAAACCAATTTAAAAAAGTCACCAATGGAAAAGACCAATATTTTCAGCTATGGCTTGTTAAGGGAAGGTTCATGTATCATACATAGCATGCAGCTGAGTCTAAGAATCTTTGAAATCCTGTTTAGCCTTTGTGTGACAAAATTGTTATCAATAATCCTGATTCCTGTCTTGTTGTGGCTAAAATTTAATTCTTAAATCAACTGAACCAACAGTCAATCAATCAACCAACAAATTGTTTCACTCATCAGAAACAAGCAACATCTTTGACGAGTTACATGTATTTACAATGAGAAAAACAGTAAGCAATTTAATGAATATTCAGTTTTATGAATACCTGATTGGCAACATTCATGTCTCCATGAGAACTGCTGCTGCAATGTACTGGTATTCAGTTGAACTCCCTTAAAATTCCCCCTGAGTTTTTCTTTGTTTCTTTCTGTGTTTCTGGTAGCAGTTGACAATGATTGTGTTGATCACCCCTGTAACAATGGAGGAACCTGCATTTATAAAGTGAATGATTACACATGTAATTGTGTCAATGGCTATGCTGGAAAGAACTGCAGTATTGGTAAGAATGGTGTGTCTGTCTCAGAAGTTATATAATAAATAAATAATCCCCCAAAACATTCCATTTCTTGTTTCAAAGGCAGCAATTTTATCACTGTTTCAGTGCTAATTCTTAAAGATTGACACTTAAATTCGGCATTGAATTTGAAGATAAGAATGCGAACTACAGTACAAAGATCACAGGGAAGTTAATGCAACAAGATGTTTTATATTTATTTTCAAGTTTGCAAACTTTACTTTCTGAATGCCTTGATGCTCGATGAATGGAACCTCGATTTAACAAAGTCGCGGGGGACTGGCCAAATTTGTTTGTTAAATCGACATAATGAACTTGAGGGGAAACGACCAAAATGGTTTTTATATCGAGGTCATAGTTAATGATTGATTTGTAACACAGGTGACGTCTGTCACGGAATTCAATGCTGATGTTGAAATATTATAGTGCCAATGTCTATGAGATATAATAAGCTGTTGACTAAAAGGTTTGCTGTCTCTTTACCGTATTAAGGATAAAAAGGATTTGTTGACTGTTGATCTGTTCAGTGTTAATCTTCTGTCGCGTGTTGACATTGTAATTCGTTATATTGCGGTAGATTTTACATTTGGGCTTCCGGATTATGTTCGTTATATCGAAGAATTTGTTATACATGTATTGAGGCTCGTTATATGGAGGTTCTATTCCATACATTTTACTGTAACTTTGGCCGGGACATAGAGTAATTTGTTGGTTATATTGAGGACTTCGTTAAATAGAGGTTCGTTAAATCAAGGTTCAACTGTGCCATTAAAAGAAATACTAACTCTTCTTAAAATTATATTAAGTATACGTATTTTTCATTCGTCTCAGATATTGATGATTGTGCTGATCAATCCAGATGTCTCAATGGAGGAACATGCATTGATGGCGTAAATAATTACACTTGTGTTTGTGCTGATGGTTACACTGGGAAGAACTGTGGTACTGGTAAGGGAATTATATATTATTTCAGCTAATTATAGTAATATTTCTCCTGAGGGCATTAACTAGTGAATAGTCTGCAATATTACAAAAACATTTATCTTAAAGTGATGATAGTTGCTATAGTAAGCTACAATTTCATCATTGCTAATTGGCTTCAACTTGCTTGTTTACTGGCTCTGAGTAACTTCCGCAGTCAGCGTGTCTTGGTGGCTGAATGGTACCAGCTCAATTAATAATGCCATACATGTTCATGTACAAGTAGAAACAGCTACACTGTACAATTTATCATTAAAGAAAATCCCAGAAATTTACCTACAGTACCATAAAAAAAAAATACTTACTCTTCTCAAAATTATTCCATATTAATTATTTATATTTTTCATTCCTCTCAGATATTGATGATTGTGCTGATCAATCCAGGTGTCTCAATGGAGGAACATGCATTGATAGTGTAAATAATTACACTTGTGTTTGCGCTGATGGTTACACTGGGAAGAACTGTGGTACTGGTAAGGGAATTATATATTATAATTTATTTCAGCTAATTATTGTTATGTAATAATTCTCCTGAGCCTGGCATTAACTAGTGAATAGTCTGCAATATTACAAAAACATTTATCTTAAAGTGATGATAGTTGTTATTGCAAGCTGCAATTTCATCATTACTAATTGGCTTCAACTTGCTTGTTTACTGGCACTGAGTACAGTGTACCTTCCGCAGTCAGCGTTTCTTGGTGGCTGAATGGTACCAGCTCAATTAATAATGCCATACATGTTCATGTATAAGTAGAAACAGCTACACTGTACAATTTATCATTAAAGAAAATCCCAGAAATATACCTACAGTACCATAAAAAAAATACTTACTCTTCTCAAAATTATTTCATATTAATTATTTATATTTTTCATTCCTCTCAGATATTGATGATTGTGCTGATCAATCCAGGTGTCTCAATGGAGGAACATGCATTGATAGTGTAAATAATTACACTTGTGTTTGTGCTGATGGTTACACTGGGAAGAACTGTGGTACTGGTAAGGGAATTATATATTATTTCAGCTAATTATAGTTATGTAATAATTCTCCTGAGCCTGGCATTAACTAGTGAATAGTCTGCAATATTACAAAAACATTTATCTTAAAGTGATGATAGTTGTTATTGTAAGCTGCAATTTCATCATTGCTAATTGGCTTCAACTTGCTTGTTTACTGGCACTGAGTACAGTGTACCTTCCGCAGTCAGCGCGTCTTGGTGGCTGAATGGTGCCAGCTCAATTAATAATGCCATACATGTTCATGTACAAGTAGAAACAGCTACACTGTACAATTTATCATTAAAGAAAATCCCAGAAATATACAGTACCGCCTGGAACTATTGACCCATCGGGACTAGGGCATACCTCGTCTTTGCCGCGGGTAGTGGCCGCGCGTCCACCTAGGTGAAAACACGGTCGTTCCGCAGTGAAGACGAGGTGCAGTGTGCCGCGGTAAATTTGCCGCGGGCGAAAAGACGAGGCGTGCCGCGGGAAAGAACAATGAGGACTGGTTGCATTTCTAAAATAAGCGTTAGCGTGAGCGTAAGTGAAGACATTTATACTGCAAGTGTTCGAGGTGCGAAGAATCGGTGCTTAACCGAAGGAGTAATTTGAAGTCAAAATGGCGTTGGGTAGTTCGCGTAATAATTTAAATATTGAAATCCTAAATCTTTGCCTCGGCAAATGTTTGTATTCCGTCTCTTCAGAGATAATAAAAGTAACTAACAATCCAACCCTTGAAAGAAGCTTGTTACATGTATCTCCGAGGGTATGTTAAATACGCAGCGAAATACGTGTACGTTGATTTACCTACTTTTCAAAACACTCAGTGTAAGTTTACGAAAGAGAGTTCGCTGAATTGTCATAAAAAAATCCCTTTTCTAAAATTTAGTTTTCTTAATTTGTTCATTTCGATACAAGCGACGGGGCAAACGTCTTGTAAATTAACCGTAATTTGCATAGGAGCAAGTTTGACGTTTGTTTTGCACTCGTGGGAACCGCTGCTTCTGATTCGTCAGCTTTTTTTGTACGTGTCCGACCAAACAGCTGCTAAAAATATCTCCTGAATTGTAGGGCAAGCTTTTGTTCTAAAAAATCGGATATTGAGAGGGAATATTATCTTGTTGCAGTGCCAAGTTTATTTTAAAAGAAAGAGGTTTTAAATAGACTGTAGACACAAGCGACAAAATTTGCGAAGTCAACACAAGGGTTTCAAGTTACAATAACATCGTCACGCGCGAACATATGTTTTATAATCCGTAAATTTCGTGGGTCAGTTTTTTTTCTTTTGCTTCTCTTAACTTAAAATTGAAATAACTTGGCAAAAAATACAAAGTAAACAGCGGACTAACATTCTGGAACACTGCCGTGTTGCATCAAACAGCTTGTCACGTCAGGAGTCCGATTGACAATGACCGACAATGTGTTGGAATTGCAATTATTATTCGGGCGCTGAGCGGCACAAAACATGCCGAAATATTATTTGTTTTCTATTTATAAATGATTTTAAAAGGTCCGGCAAACGGAACTCCATAGACTGTGTCGGAAATTCAAGTTTGCTTGTTTTTTCTTGAGCAAATCTGCACGCTTCGAAGCTTCGGTAGTGAATATTGCGCATTGTCCACAAGAAGTCTCCAAATATTTTGGGTATACCGAGTTTTGAGATATTAAATCAGAATCTTCCTCAAAGGATTTTTCAAATGTGGTCGGATACTCGAAAACGGATTCTCATTTTCTTCAAATGGTTCAAGCCTTCAAGGGCCGAGAATCGTATGTGTATCGCACATGATCGTCATCCCTAATTAACGTTCTTCGGTGCGATTTTGTCATTAGAAGCTGACGAACCAAAACACAAAGCAAAGGAGACAAAAGCGTATTCAAACTCTACCGCGTCTTATCTTTACCGAGGTTTTACCTAGGTGAACTTTCCCGCGGCAACTTTGGAGCCATACCGCAACCGAACCGAGGAAAAAAAACGTCCTACTGCGGGAATACCGAGGGAAACCCGCGAGTAGGTCCCGCGGCAACGACGCGGCAAATGGGTCTATAGTTCTAGGCGGTACTGTACCTACAATACCATAAAAAAAAATACTCACTCTTCTCAAAATTATTTCATATTAATTATTTCTATAATTTTCATTCCTCTCAGATATTGATGATTGTGCTGATCAATCCAGGTGTCTCAATGGAGGAACATGCATTGATAGTGTAAATAATTACACTTGTGTTTGTGCTGATGGTTACACTGGGAAGAACTGTGGTACTGGTAAGGGAATTATATATTATTTCAGCTAATTATAGTTATGTAATTATTCTCCTGAGCCTGGCATTAACTAGTGAATAGTCTGCAATATTACAAAAACATTTATCTTAAAGTGATGATAGTTGTTATTGTAAGCTGCAATTTCATCATTGCTAATTGGCTTCAACTTGCTTGTTTACTGGCACTGAGTACAGTGTACCTTCCGCAGTCAGCGTTTCTTGGTGGCTGAATGGTACCAGCTCAATTAATAATGCCATACATGTTCATGTATAAGTAGAAACAGCTACACTGTACAATTAATCATTAAAGAAAATCCCAGAAATATACCTACAGTACCATAAAAAAAATACTCACTCTTCTCAAAATTATTTCATATTAATTATTTCTATATTTTTCATTCCTCTCAGATATTGATGATTGTGCTGATCAATCCAGGTGTCTCAATGGAGGAACATGCATTGATAGTGTAAATAATTACATTTGTGTTTGTGCTGATGGTTACACTGGGAAGAACTGTAGTATTGGTAAGGGAATTATAATTATATTATTTCACCTAATTATATCAATATTGCTCCTTGGGGAATTAACTAGTGAATGGTCTGTGACTCTCGGTACCAAAAAGCAGGTAACAAAATTTAAGAACTTACCGAACAGATGTCGGGAAACAGCTAGAGAGTGCGGGAGACACAAAGCCAAAGGTCACCTAGGAAAGGAAGCACCCTTATCCATGCAAGGCAGCAGACACAGTGGCTCCATAGATTGCGTAATGGACTCCAGATTAGGCAGTCTGGGATGCGGTCACTGTGCCGAATACTTTATTCCCATAGAGCCAATCTCGACCCAGGAGTCCGTGTAGGTACCAGAGAACTGAAAGGACAACCCGAGAAAAGCTAAAAGGTTATCCAAGTTGGATTAGCATCCCAGCCACGGGGTGGGGGAGTAGCAATCTTTCCAACCATGTTGTACCACAGGAACCAGAACCAAGCACTGAGACTACATGTAAAGAGCTGCTTGGCTGCTCCAGTCCATCGAAATCCATGCAAGGCAGTTGGGGAACTGAAATAGAATTATCTCGCAGTGTTCCTCCTCACCCAAGAATTTTAAATGGAAACCTGAAGGCTGCCTAAGCATACAGGAGCCTGCAAACCATGACCGAAACAATGCAAGGTTTTGCTATTGCTGTTGCCAGATAATGCTACAGGCTGGTCAAAGCCTCAGAAGGCGGCCTGGCCCCAGTTGTTCAACGAGCAGTTAATTTTATCCACTGGATAGTTTATACAGATACTACAGTCGACTTCCGATTACTCGAACCCTCGCTAACTCAAACCTCTTGCTAACTCAAACCAATTTTCCTTTCCCTTCAGGTCATCTTCTATATAATTTCACCCTTGATTACTCGAACTACCAATAACTCGAACCTTTTTTAATTTCCCTTGAAGGTTTGAGTTATGATTTATTGGGAGTTAACTGTACATCTTCATATACTTTTTTATGTTTGTTTTGCTTTGTTTTGTTCACAGTATGAGCTGAAATAATATCTGGCTTTTCTTTTTCTAGATTGAGAGAGGTAAAGGATTACAAATAACAGTTTGTTTAACATTGATTTTTTTACCTTCCAGGCAAATCCAATGTACACTGTGATTGCACAACAAAGATGATTGTTACTTCTGTCGTGACGTCTGTAGTGGTCGTGACAGTCATAGTGATTTTACTGATATTCTATCCACGTCTTCGCTCGTGTTTTGGAAGTCAAGGGAACTATGTTTTTACCCGTGAAAATCCGGCCTTTGACGGGACTATGGCTCATGATGCTGCTAGTTGCAAAAGTGAAGCTGCGGGGAAAAGCGGTGGCCTGGCGCACGCTACTGGTGTACACTACCAAAAATCGAGCTTCATTTTACTTTTGTGAAATAATTTGAACTCGGATCAAATTGAAAATTGGCATAGACTTCAGGTTTCTAGACTGCTTCCGGTTGGAGGAATGTGTTTTCATTGAAAGGTTTTGCGAAAAGAGAAAATAACGTCACAATGGTGAAAAATACGACTATTTTGAAGGCCACGCGTAACATTTGCAGTCTGAGCGGCACATTCTTTAATTTCTCCGCTTCAAGCCATAGAAAACAAATCTGCTTTCTCCCTAAGTGAAAACAACTTATGAGTTTTCATTATCTCCAAAACTGTGTCTAAGAATGAAAAAATAAGTAAGTTATAGTAACAAACAGTAAGGGAACTGATTATTTACCTTCATCGTGAGCGACGAGGTCAACTTTTTTCAGACCGTCTTTGCTGAATTTTTAGTCCTTACTTAGATCCAAATAAAAGACATTCCAAATGCTCATAAGTTGAGCTTCCATTCTAGGGTATTGTTTTTTAATTTGGAGAACTTGTCCTTAAATTGCAATATAGTTTTCAAGATCAGACTGTGATTTTTGAGACCGAAAATACAGTTCGGCGTGCCTTAGCGCGAATTACGAAATCCTGAATGTGCCACAGCACAAAGAGGTGTGCATAACCTGTGCATAAGTTGTGCCTAAAGTGTGCGTAAAGTTGTGCCAAACTGTGCGCTGGGTGTGCCAAAACTGTGCCTAAGTTGTGCCAAAGTTGAGCTTACGAGTTTCGCCTTGTGGTCGACCTTTTGCTGCTTTCGTGAAGTGTGTTCGTGTTGATTCATTCTACGATGCTACCTTTGTTAAAAGACTGATGAGGCATTTTCAAAAACCTTTTAATCCTCTTATCTTCGCAAGAATAAGCGAGGAGAACCTTGCAAAAAGACAATCAAAATAGTGTACTGTCGCTTGAGGAGCCGAAAAATGAAACCGCAACGCACGCGGGGCGGCCCGCAATAATTTGTTTTAGCTTTACCGTTCAAGACAACATTTAAATCACACGAAAGAAAACATTTGGTGAGTATAAAATTTTAGTTCAGTATAGGTAATTTCAATTTTCAAGCGTAAAAGTTGACAATCCTTTCCGCGGTTCAGGAAGACGCATTAATTAACTAGTCTTTTTTACAAGTGTCCGATTACATGAAACGCGATTTGTCCTGTGAATAAACAAATTACAAGATATTTATACCGCTCGGGTTCATAGTGTTAAACTTCTTAAATTAGCTGTGTTTCGGACTCTAACAAAAATGTAAAATGCTTTTACCGATGGAAAAACACAAATCCGATCGAGTTCCAAATCGCTGTTTCATCAAATTAAATTATCTATTCAAAACAAAATGTGCTGTTCATTTCATTGTACATGTACAAGTTGTACTTGTGGCAACAAACTCATGCTGAATTAAGAACTCTTCCACTTTCCGTTATTTTAGGGTTAATTGTAAACTATAACTAAATCCCTGCAACTGTCAGAAAAATCGAGAGCTGAATTTTTTTGCTTTCACTAAATTTATTGCTAGGTACCGAAAATGTAAACAATTGATAAACCGCAAGCGTTTTTATTTTCCGTAAAATTTTACATAGTGTTAAATATAATGTTTCAAGTTCCATTATACACAAACCAAAAAAAAAAAAAAATCCAATTCTTGTTTGCTTTTCTCGCTTCCATTTTTTTCTTCCCTTTTCACGGTGCCGAAAAAATGTTAGCGGCAAATGAAACGCGTCGGTCACAGACCAGTTCTTTATTACTGAAAAATGTGCACAAAATGTGCCTAAACTGTGCCAAAACTGTGCCTAACCTGTGCCTAAACTGTGCCTAAGCTTTCCGAAAACTGTGCCACAACTGTGCCTAGAATGTGCCTAAACTGTGCATCAAAATGCGCTTACGCACCAAAATCTTGCATGCGCCAACGCACCAATTTCGTGCGTACGCATCATGTTACGCTCGTGTACACCAGTAGCGTGCGCAAGGCCCGGTCCTGTTCGTTTTCGTATTTTTAAGGATAGTGACAACGGCATAGAGCTGTAGAGCTATAGTTGCAGCCTACTGCTATTTTGGCATCTATGCTACTGCTTTTTGTGACAATACTTTTTATTGGTATTTTTGTTTATACTTTTGTATATTTACATTTAGGTTAATGCATGACAAACTTTATTTATCCCACCTACATGACCGATGGAGCAGGGGAATTTCTTGACTTATGTAAAGTGTACCCTTTTACCAATGGTCATGATTAATAAAAAAAGTTGTGCATGCACAACTTTTTTTGCAATTTAATAAAAGTTCAAATGTTCACTTTGGATATTTTAGACGTATTTAAATTCTATGAACGAACTTTTTCATAAAGAGAAGTGAGGTTTCCTGCTCGAAAATGTACAAATTGTTTGTACTTGCTTGTATCCAGCCGCAACAATGACCTCTCTTTATTTTATGAACTTGGTGCTGTAAAACAATATTTGTAAGTATAAAGATGCATCTCTTTTTAATGATGTGATAATTTTCGATAATTATAGCTTCTCAAAGAGGACAGTTATAATATTTGTTGTTACAACGTAATGTTTCATAGAATGTGATAAGTAAGGAAACAGATAAAAAATAATTTACAGCATAAAAATGCATACCATTTTTAACATGACACAATAATTTTCGATAATTCTTGTCTCTCAAAGAGGACAAATAATATTTGTTACAACTTAATGTTTCAATGAATGTCATGAATAAGGAAACATATTTTAATTGGTATAATAACTATACTTTAGTAGCGTTGTTGTGTAGGTGATCTTTTAATGCTTTTACTGTTTTTAAGTTAAAAAATGTTGGTTATAATAAATACTCTGCTTAGTAGAGATAAAGCGCTGTCGTTTGCTGTGATTCTCACGTGTATGGGGGGTTGGTGGCCCATGCT